>NC_139223.1:81429742-82024930 GCF_055691185.1 Crinia signifera
GGGGGGGGGGAGAGTGCAAAATGTATAAAAGTGTACCCCTATGTGTATCCCAACAAAGTGCACCTGGCGTATAAGATGACCACCCACTTGGAGGCATGTTTTTCAGGGGAAAAAAGTCATCTTATATGCCGGCAAATACGGTATATATATATATATATATATATATATATATATATATATATATATATATATATATATTCACATACATGCATGCATACATACAGTGTGTATGTATGTATATATATATATATATATATAAATATATACATATATATATATATATATATGTGTGTGTGTGTGTGTGTTTGTGTGTGTGTCTGTATATTTTTGCTTGCTTTATTTTGAGTATTTGTAAAATGTAGGTTTGTATATATATTACACAAGGGATTTTCATAATAGCAGCAGGATGGATGCAACTGATTGAAATGCTTTTTCTGTAGGCCAGGGAATAACAACTGATGTGTACAGTAGCAGAACAGTTGTCAGTCACCAATATTAAAACCCTTTGAGTGCCAAAGTTGCTGTGTAAAAATACCAGCATTGCTCACAGCAACTGTTCTTTCTTTGGCACAATGTTTAACAAAACTTCAATTAATTGACAAGATAAATTGCCCAGCAATAACTAAAGTGATTCATATTCCTCGACTTTGACCCTGGCATTTTTAGAGGTTATTGGGGGTTATTCTGGTTTGCTCTCAAGGCTGCAAATTCGCAGCCTTGCAAGTCCACCAAACCCCGCCCAGGTTCGCCCACACTGGCTGCCAATGGATGTTTAACATGAACATCCGTTAGCTGGCTCTGGGGACCCACCCCCATCATTTGATTGTCCCTGATCATTGAATGATAGTGAAGGCCCATGCATATGTAAGGTTGCTCTAAGCAACCTTACATATGTGTGTCCGCTTGTGGGGAAGTAGGCGGTGGAAGATGTTTCAGTAGGTCTGTGCTGCCCTGGAAGCAGTCTGTGGATGAACCTAATGGAAGCCCGGAACCTTGTGAAAAAAAGGTTGATACAAGGGGACAAAACTATGGAGGGCTAGACAGAGTATGCCAGAAATATTTGGGTATTTGGGACACGTCTGTTTTGATTTTGTGGAGGACCCACAACAGCAGAGCAAGAGGTAAAAAGGCACATGGAAGGGGAATGTCAGCCCATGAAAAGGACATGGCGTCCATGTGGAGAGTCCCTTGAGTACAAATTTTGGATATGAATGTCAGAACTTGTATATTTGATGGTGTTGCAAACGTATATACCTGTGGGTGACCCAAGGTCTTTGTAACTCTGAGAAACATCTCTGGTGTATTATGGCAGCAGTGGGATCTAACCCTACACCTCCGAAGGAACTAGAGAGACGCTCAATCCACAGTATGACTGTTTATCTATAGGGAATTGGCTAGCTTGTTTAACTCTCCTTTAACTCCGCCTAGTGCACTTTCTGTATCTCAACGGGTTCAGTTTTTTTTTTCATGTATATGTATCAATTTTAAATTGTTATTAAATTTATTATTATTCTTTTCACCAAACAAAGCGCCACTTCCCTCTTTTTTTCTTGCTACTTGCCTGCATAGGATTGACAACCCTATTATCAAGTGGCTGCTATTAGTGAAACACCCCTGGCAGTGCCTGCTTGTTCTGCCTACTTCCAGGCATCTATTGCCTCCCGACAGAGAATGCAGGATCAAGTGCCTCTCATGCTTTTGAGGTAGGTAAACAGTGGTTTGTTGTCCAGACAGAGCTGAACTGAATTATCTCATGGGTTAGACCAATATTAGACCAATTATTAGTCAAGAATTTTTTTTTATCTGGTGGGGACTACAATATTGGACATGTAGATTTGCACTTTATGTGTAAATAACTATTTAAGAAACAATTATTTAGAGGAAACACAATGACACAAGTTTAAATAAACAGCAGATAATGCTAATATGTATCATGTAAGCTGGAAAAATTAATTGTAATACCACAGAATACTGAAAAGAGTACAATAACCGAGTTGGATAAATACACTAGACCAGGCATACCCAAAGTCAGGCCCGGGGGCCAATTGCGGCCCATGCTGTCATTTCAAGTGGCCCGCAGCCTCCAGCTGGAAGCGGGCAGTGCATCAGATGTGGGAAGCAAAGCACAGGACACTAATGGTGGGGCCCCAGAGAGTGCACCTTTACCTCGCTGTCTGCTGCAGTGAGGAGGTGCCGGCTGCCACAGTCAGATGTGTTTGGCGTCCTAACCAATGTTCCCTCTAATTTTACGAAGGCTGTGTGCGGCAAAAGATGTTGGCTGTGCAACTTTGGAAGGAAATTTAAATTTTTGTGCGTCACTTCTAGATACCTGGAAAATGACATTCAGCATTTGTGTTATCTTTACTTCAAAATGATATTAAACATTCAAAACACAGCAAACAATGTAGTTAATGGGTGAAACACACATTAATTGAGTCCACAACTGCAAAAAGGGACCACTGCTTTGTGCGCTCTGTTGTAATGTCTGTGCGCACGCTCGTCGAGTTGTGTGCGCGCGCACGTGCGCACAGCTTAGAGGGAACACTGGTCTATCTTATATCACCCTACTCCACAATCACAGTGACAGCAGTGTTTGGGGAGGGGGGCACCAAGGGGGAAGCTTGCTCCCGTAACATGCAGATCGGAGGAGGGCAGCAGCGGGAGCCCAAGCATCTCCTGTTCTTGCAGTGCCTGCTTTACCTCTTCTTCCTCTGGCTCACACAAGGGGCTGGGAAACATACAGTGAATGGAGGCAGAGTGGGGTACATAGTGAATGGGGGTCATACAGTGAATAGGAGTCATACAGTGAAGGAGGGTCAGGCTTGGGGACATACAATGAACGGAGGCACTGATGGACATTAAGAGAAGGGGCAGGCTGGGGGACAGAGTGAATGGGTGCAGAGTGGGGAACATACAGTGAAGGAGAGGCAGGCTGGGGGCATACAGTGAATAGGGGCAGGCTGGGGGAAATACAGTGAAGGGGCAGGCTGGGGGACATGGAGTGAATGGTGGCAGAGTGGGGGACCAATCTGATGTGATTAATGATTTAAAGAATGTCAGGCTGAATGGTCAGCCCCCACACATTTACACATCACCAAATCTGGCCCTCGACGCAAAAAGTTTGGACACCCCTGCTCTAGACAAAGAAGGAAGTCCAAACAGTGCAAATATTCTACGAACCGAGTTTAACATGGAACTCACACCTAGAGATGTTTTCCTGTTACATTTTGCATCATATGGAATTCCAGCATATAAGAAAATTTCTGTGTTGTCATACAGTTTAACAAATTTAGCATTTATTCAGCTGTAGAAATTTCACTAAAAGTATAGTGCTCTATATACTCAGGATTTGTATTTGTGTTGTACAGGGTGTAAAATCACAGATTAATCATAGCAATGAACAGTACAAGGCATGGTGCGTGTAACTCATATCAGACCTGTTAGCTCTTGCAACCTGGCTCTGCCAGATTCTCACTGCTTTACATTTCTGTTTCATGCTTGCTGTACCATGTTTCACCACTGATTTGTTGTTCTGCGCTATTTTTCAGCTTACAGCAATACAGTATGTGTTGCTTCATGTTCCTTTGCAGTTAAGTGAAAGTTGAAGCAGCATGCTGACCTTACTTCCTGATCTCCATGTCTGTTTGCATATATGAGCACCTATACAGACACCACAGGACCTACACAAGCTGAGTCACATGTACAAGCTACATGAAATGACAGCATCAGTGTTCAGAGTACCCATGCATTATGGGATAGAAGTGATAAGGGATAAAAAGTGAAAAGGGAGGAGAAGTGATAAAGTGCCTCAATGGTCAATCAGCTCCTGACTGTTAAGTTTCAGACTGGGTTTAAAAAGGGACAGTCAGGAGTTGAATGGCCAGTGATAAAGTACCAGGCACTTTATCACTTCACCTCCCTTATCACTGCTTCATACATCTACCCCTATATGTGTGTTACCTTAGTACTACAAATAATATTCATATTTTGCAAAAATGGTGGGACACAAAGATGGTAAGGCATGCCAAATGGTACTATTTTTTGGGATAGGTAAATGTGGACACTGCATTAAATGTGTCTTCTGTGTACCTTTTATCTCCTTTAAACAACTGCATTTAATTGTAGGTACATAATTAAGCATATACAGATGGAGCGCCTCTCAGTCAGCACCGGAGCTCGCCAGAATGCCCCGCTGGCAATCGCTGGCGGAGAGGTGCTACATCTGACTTGGACATGCAAGGGTCTCACACGCATGGGCATCCCAGTTTTCAGGTGGTGGGGGATGAGAACTCCGCTTTAGGGAAACTGGCAGAGTTAAGGGGGGGTGCGGGTAGGCAGTGGGGACCGGCAGACAGCGACGGGGAGTCTCGTGCGCGCACGTCCCCTTCCGGCTCCATCTATATTTCAGTTTTCCTCACACATGAAAAAAAGCTCCCAGCAACAAATAATGGGACATTTTGACCACCCATACTGTAGATGTCAGAAAATCCATGCACTTTACCAAGAAGATGAGTACACTTGCAGAAATATTTCAAAATGACTGTACATTTATGCTGATGATATACTAATCTACTAATGAGATGTCCTAAAACAGGTTTATTATCCCTTCTTCTTATAATGCAAGGCCATCTATTAAAAAATAGCAAAAATGCTAAAATAATTAATCATCTGCGGTTATTAACAAATTACCACTTAAACAGTTGATTTTTTTTTTATATTACTGTACATTTACATTCACTGTGAGAATCTCAACACCAGCATGAAGTGAATCAGGAGGGGTGTTGTGCAAGTATGCCTGTGAAACAGCTTAATTTAGGGTTGTGGCCAACCAGACATAAACCATGCCCCCTTTCTGGGAATGGGCTCCTTCAGCATACAAAGTGGGTCCTGACTTGCACTTCAGAAATGTTGGGAGGTTTGGGACTGCAGTGCATGGATATGGAAAATACCTTGTTATTTAATAAACAGCAAAGTATAATTACACTGCCTTAAGCCAATATAGGAAGACAGCGTATGTATAATCATCTTGCAAAATGTCAGAAAGTTACAATTCTGACACAATGTATTAATTCAAACACTATGTACTAAGAAAAGGAAACTAAGTGTTATAAATAACTGTTGCACATGAGGGACATCAGTGGTTTATACATTATTTAATAACCTGAGGACAACAAAGGAGACTGCAAAGAAATTTTGTCAACCCGGGAGATTATCCCATTTAATATAACAGAGGAGTAACCACGACATGAAAAATACATGTAAATTATCTTTCAGAGATTCCACATCTTATTTTTTAATCACATTTTCTATTCTTGTTTGCAAATCTTTATAATGTCTTATTCAAGAGGGTGTAATTAGTGCACTTCTTTTTAAATCCAATAAATAAAAGTTACATTTTAAGAAATTGTGTAATATCAGTTGGACATCTTCTAGAGTTATCTTCTGAGTGCACCCAGAATTTCTCCTTCTTTTCTCCTTTTTCTTTTGCTGATGTCTATGCCTATGCTTGCTTTGGGCTGGTGGCTGATGTCACATGACATCAGCAAACTCCCTGAATGCGGTGGATAGTGGGCGCTGTCAGTCCCTGCTTTTCTTGGTGAGCAACCATTGAATGATTCCCCCCCCCCCCCATTTAGATGCATCAGAGGGGATGTGTTAGCATACACATACCCTCGCATGCTAGTGAGGGGATTTGCTTGGCAGGGGGGAGGCATTTGGCTGGGTGGCATGCTGCGCTAACCTGCAGTATACGCAGCCTAGAGAACAGGGCTGAATAAGGCCCTATATTCCTCTCACTTACATTTTTTTCAGACTTTTATATTTGAATAATACAACTGTTCCAGGGGAGTGAGAAACATGACAAAGCTGATGGTTTGGGGGATTGGGCGACCATCTGATACAAATTTAATAGAAGGATGTTATTGTAACAGATACTGTGATACAGTGTAAATCCCAATGTACATAATTATACTATAACACAGACATATGAGTCAACTTTATAATAAAATGACAGTTCGGTAAGATATGTACTGTATTTGTGCATAAAGAAATATAGCTGTGGCTGGCATTAATAGAAATAATCATCGGTCAAATGTTTGTCACTTGAGAATTGTTCAATCAAATACAGATCATTTATTGATGAAGTACATAATTGTGAACAGGAATGAAAGATTTCAGCAATTATATAACCTTCATTTTTAGACGTATTCAACAATCCCCAAAAGAGACTTATGCCTTGATGAGATACATATGAATCGAATGAACACATCTGCCTTGACGAGATACATATGAATCGAATGAACACATCTTCTTTGATACTAATGAAAACTAGTGATTCAAAGAGTATTCGCTAAGCATTATCTCTGGTATGCTAAAAAGAGTGTTTCACCATAAATATTATACAGTTTTGGTGCTGCTAAAATCTATAGTCAAGTATGTATGTATTTAGCACATAAGCAAAAAAACACGTTTTCCATAAATGTTGTAAATATGTTCAGATATGTTAGGAAATGTATTATATTTATAAACGTTTATATTACAGGCTTACAAGAACAGAAGATGCACTTTTAATTCTGACTATAATAAAATAATGAATTTTGCAGTCCTCCTCCTGATGCTGCATCACAGTCATGGAATGGAAGGTGACCTCCTCCAGTGAGTCCTAACACTAAGGGGGACATTTACCAAAATGGATTCGTAGAAAAAAGGTGTATTCGTAGGGAGAAATACACCTTTTTTTTACGAATTTGTATTTTCGGGATTTACAATCCCAAAAATACAACAATTCGTAGTCCTAAAGATGGAACATTCGTATTTGTATTTACAAATACGAATGTCCTACACTATCGATAGGATACGACAGAAATCACCATTCAAAAGAATGGTGGTTCCTGATGTACTAAGCAGCCGTACTGATAATACGGCTGCTACCCTGTTTCCCTGATAATAAGACCTACCCCAATAATAAGCCCTACCCTTATTTCTGGACAACGGTCCAAAATAAGCCCTACCCCGAAAATAAGCCCTAGCTTAATCCCCATTTTGCCCAGTCCCTGTGCTAAACTCCCAGCTCCGCTAAACCCCCCCACCCACCCGCATGAAATGGATGCTGCTGCTACGGTAGCAGCCCTGGTACCGCTGAAGCCTCTGCTGGCATCAGCGGTCCCAGGGATGCATTGTGCATGTGACATCCTCAAGGACTGAGTGGCGTCTGTTCACAGACGGGAGCGGAGTGACAGAGTGGCGGCGGAGTAAAGACTGAGTGGCTGAAAAATGCAGAAGGAAAGGAAAGCGGCAGTTGTGCTTAAAGTATAAGGTGATTGAGGGGCATGATGTAGCTAAAAGAAGGACTGAGGAGCTAAAATAAGCCCTACCCCAAAAATAAGCCCTTTGGTGTTTTTGGACTGAAAAAAAATAAATAAGACAGTGTCTTATTATCGGGGAAACACGGTAAGTGGTGTGAAACACCCACGCAAATACGACAGGAAAATAGAACACCATTTTCCTGTCGTATTTGCTTTAAGCCTGCACGGATCAGTCAGATCCGTGCAGGCTTTAGTGTAAAAAAATAGAAAAAAAAAATAAATATAAAAAAAAAACGGCGTGGGGGCCCCCCCACAGCTGTAACCAGCACCAGGCTGAAGGAGCCGGGGCCGGTAATTAAAAATCAGGGAACCCGACAAATAGGGGTTCCCCGATTTTTAACAACCAGCCCCAGGCTCCAGGTCCGGGGCTGGTTCCCAAAATACGGGGGACAAAATGACTAGGGGTCCCCCGTATTTCAAGAACCAGTCCCAGGCACAACCAGCCAGCAGGGTAATGTCACAGCCGGGGGACACTTATGATATAAGGTCCCGCGGCCAAAACATTAACCCCCTGACCGGTCAGCCTGGCCAGGGGCCCTGGGGGAGTGGGGACCCCCCCAATGAAGGGGTCCCCCCCTCCAGGACTTACCTGACCAGGCTGAAGCCTGGTACTGTCCCCGATGCCCCTGGGCGGTGGGCATCGGGCTGATTATGGTGTAAAAAATAGATTAAACTATTGTTTTTTACTGTGGCACTACAAGTGCCAGCAAGCCTCCCCAGCAAGCTGGGACTTGGAGAACCACAAGTCCCAGCCTGCTGGGCATTAAAGGGCCCGCTGGCACTTGTAGTTCCACAGTTAAAAAATAGTACACAAAACACACTGACACACTTTTAAAATAAAACTTTAATACATACAAAGCCCACACATACTAATACTTACCTATCTTCTTCCCATAGGTAGCCCTGGTCCTGTGTCGGCGGTCTTCTGGATCCATGTCGACGTCCTTCTTCAAGTCGACGTCGCTGTCGGCGATGGCGTCCGGATCCGACTAAATCCATGGAGGAAGCTGTGGAAGGAAACCATACTCACCTGTCCCAGCGCGACGTAGTCCAGGTAAGTGTCTTGGCAAAAAAACAAACCGAACACCCGAAACCAGACCGGACTGAGGGAGCCGCACGGTGTTTGTTTACATCGTGCGGCTCCGCCTCCCGAATGCCGCTATTGGCCGCCTTGCGGCCTAGTGGCTCCTGATTGGCCGCTAGGCCGCAAGGCGGCCAATAGCGGCATTCGGGAGGCGGAGCCGCACGATGTACACAAACACTGTGCGGCTCCCTCAGTCCGGTCTGGTTTCGGGTGTTCGGTTTGTTTTTTGCCAAGACACTTACCTGGACAACGTCGCGCTGGGACAGGTGAGTATGGTTTCCTTCCACAGCTTCCTCCATGGATTTCGTCGGATCCGGACGCCATCGCCGACAGCGACGTCGACTTGAAGAAGGACGTCGACATGGATCCAGAAGACCGCCGACACAGGACCAGGGCTACCTACGGGAAGAAGATAGGTAAGTATTAGTATGTGTGGGCTTTGTATGTATTAAAGTTTTATTTTAAAAGTGTGTCAGTGTGTTTTGTGTACTATTTTTTTAACTGTGGAACTACAAGTGCCAGCGGGCCCTTTAATGCCCAGCAGGCTGGGACTTGTGGTTCTCCAAGTCCCAGCTTGCTGGGGAGGCTTGCTGGCACTTGTAGTGCCACAGTAAAAAACAATAGTTTAATCTATTTTTTACACCATAATCAGCCCGATGCCCACCGCCCAGGGGCATCGGGGACAGTACCAGGCTTCAGCCTGGTCAGGTAAGTCCTGGAGGGGGGGGGGACCCCTTCATTGGGGGGGTCCCCACTCCCCTAGGGCCCCTGGCCAGGCTGACCGGTCAGGGGGTTAATGTTTTGGCCGCGGGACCTTATATCATAAGTGTCCCCCGGCTGTGACATTACCCTGCTGGCTGGTTGTGCCTGGGACTGGTTCTTTAAATACGGGGGACCCCTAGTCATTTTGTCCCCCGTATTTTGGGAACCAGCCCCGGACCTGGAGCCTGGGGCTGGTTGTTAAAAATCGGGGAACCCCTATTTGTCGGGTTCCCTGATTTTTAATTACCGGCCCCGGCTCCTTCAGCCTGGTGCTGGTTACAGCTGTGGGGGGGACCCCACGCCGATTTATTTTTTTATTTTTTTCTATCTATTTTTACACACTGCAGCCTGCACGGATCTGACTGATCCGTGCAGACTGCTAGAAAAATTCGTATTAGCGGCCGTATATATGTGCCGCTAATACGAATCATTACACCATCGGAGGGTTACAAAGCAGTCGTATATGACTGCTTTGTAATTTCCCCTCCGGAACACGACTTTGCATACAACTCAAACAGTCGTATGCAGCCGTAGGGGAAATACCAATACGAAAAACTAGGTTTTTCATATTGGTAAATTTCCCCCTAAGGTTCAAGTCCAAAATTATAGTCATCAACCATGCAGGGGCAAACAGCCATTACATACAGATCCCTCTCCCAAAAGTATTGCAATCCATAATCCAAAGGCTACCATGGCTAACAAAGATGGTATTAGCTACAAGAGCAAAGTAAATGATTAACCTGGCTACATTTGGGGCCTTATTCTAGTTCACTCTTTCTGACAAAATCCTTCTTAGATGGACAAAACCATGTGCACTGCAGGTGGGGCAGATGTTACTTGTGCAGAGAGAGTTAGATTTGAGTGGGGTTTTACTTCAAAGTGAGATCTATATTGCAGTGTAAAAATAAAGCAGCCACTATTTATCCTGCACAGAAACAAAATAACTTACCCAAATCTAATTCTCTCTGCACATTTTACATCTGCCCCCTGCAGTGCACATGGTTTTGTCCATCTAAGAAGGATTTTGTCAGAAAGAATGAACTAGAATAAACCCCATGGTTCTGTCCATCTAAGAAGGATTTTGTCAGAAAGAGTGAACTAGAATAAGGCCCTTGGTATCTAATCACCCCAATGGAAACCTATAAAGGATCATTTTGCAATAAATGTGAATCAAAGTGTATATGTGTATGTATATATATATATATATATATATATATATATATATATATATATATATATATATATATATATATAGTATTCCAAGTAGGCGGCACTCACACAGGCTTTGATAAAATAAGTCCTTTAATGGTCCGACAGTTTCGGGGTTCCCCCCTTCGTCAGGGACAGCAGCACACCAGTGCTCATACAAACAGACATATAAATACCCACCACAAATACCCCCGCCCCCATAGCACATTGATTACGCATACAGGACTCACCTGCCGAATCGCCATGACACACCACGCCGTTACCGGAAGTCCTCCGAGCTCCGGGTCTAGCTGTGTGTGCAGACGTCAGTCAGGTTTGCTAGCAGCTTCCGCCAGCCGGGCATGTGTACTCCGCCAACCAAAGGCGGAAGTGATCATACGTCAGGCCGGGCAGGTGAGTCCTGTATGCGTAATCAATGTGCTATGGGGGCGGGGGTATTTGTGGTGGGTATTTATATGTCTGTTTGTATGAGCACTGGTGTGCTGCTGTCCCTGACGAAGGGGGGAACCCCGAAACTGTCGGACCATTAAAGGACTTATTTTATCAAAGCCTGTGTGAGTGCCGCCTACTTGGAATACTGTGAAGTCGGATCTGGGATCTAACAAGGAAGGCACCTCCAGCAAGTATATCTTCATTTACTATTTGCTTCACTGTGTTTACTACAGTGATCAGGAGTGCCGGGTCATTCCCTTTTGCTATAAACAGTTGCAGGATCCTCTCCAGTA
This sequence comes from Crinia signifera, assembly GCF_055691185.1. Taxonomy (NCBI): domain Eukaryota; kingdom Metazoa; phylum Chordata; class Amphibia; order Anura; family Myobatrachidae; genus Crinia; species Crinia signifera. The sequence goes on from NC_139223.1 coordinate 81,440,887, forward strand.
TTGGACTCTTGTTTCTAATCAAGGCACCCTCCATTTAAAGATACTTTTATCTCCACAAGCATCCTTCAGTCCTATCAGCACAGTTAAGATTACGTATTGTTGGTGCTCTACCCCGGCGGGGACACAGCAGTAAAGTAATATCATTGGCCACGGTCAATAAATACATCTTCTCACATCATGTCTGCTGCCAGTCAAGAAATGGACCAGGCCCTTGAATTTTTGCAACTTGATGTTAGAGAACTGGTCAGCTTCTCTGATGGCTGGAGGCTGAAACTATTTTATCGAAGGAACATATGGACGATGATCCTACAGTGCAGAGCGCTGAGGACACATATAAGCATTTATTACGTCTAAAACAAAAAGAATGTGATTACAAGTACCACAGTATAAGCCTCTCAGATTATTATAGAAGCAAGCTTATACCTAGGGGCTTTCGAGTAAAGAATGCCCCCACCATCGGACGCAATAATGTCACCTTTTGTCGCCGATGGTGTGGAATCCTGAACAAATGTTCTATGGATTTGCTGCTTCTTGTGATTGAGGAGGCTTCAAAAGAAGAAAAACTCTGTCAAGCCAAAATTGAGGACTTCGAGAAAGTCCATTTAGCTACCATGGAACAGGATGTAGAGAATCGATGGTTAGAGAAGTTGCAAACCCAAATGGATACATACAGAAAAAATCTTATAGCCTTCAAACGAGAAAAACTAAAAAAAGTACAGATGGACTATGAACAGAAGCGTGTATATGAGTGGCTGGGGAATAACAGAAATCCGGGTAAAACTAAATCGTATCGTAGACGAATGCCACGTGGGCAGAGACCTAATACTGATACCTCCGGAGCCTCAGCGGGAGATTCCACCACCTCTAATGATGAGAGCGGCCCTTTAGGCCCACAAACCAGGGCCATGCTCAAAAATCCACCCCCAAAAGAACAAGGAGGGCGGGGCAAAACGTCCGCATCGAAAAAAGGACCCAAAAGAGGCAAGACAGCCAATCTCAAGAGCTAGTGTTCAATTTGTCTGATGCTGTACTATCTCCTGCAGAAATGCAGGTTTTAGCCAAAGGATTGTCCTTTGTCCCCACTAGGCACTTGGACCCCTTCCAATGGAAGGTTGATTCCTTTAAGCTAAATCGATCACTCCGTTTGAAGGATTATTTTGGAAAGAAAAAAGAGACACAATCCACTGAATCCCTTACCACTATACCACCCCAATTGAAAAAAATTGCCCCACGATCGAAATTCGATCCCATGACTATGAATCCTTCTATAAGGACGTTCTCCCGATTAATGGAACAGCAGGGAGAGACATTACATCACATAAGCAAGTCTGGTCGTGTGGACAACAATTTAAGTTTTGAAGAACGTCAAGCCCTGAAGTCCCTTTCATCCCGCAGGGATATAATAGTGAGGGGGGCAGATAAGGGTGGGGCAGTAGTGGTACAGAGTCTTCAAGACTACCGCAAGGAATGCAACCGCCAGTTGGAGGACGTTACCACATATGGGCGTTTGCAAAAAGATCCCACTGGGTCTTACAAAGCGGAATTGGATTCAGTATTGGGTGATGCTGTTAGAAATGGCACCATTTCTGTTGAATTGAGGTCTGCCCTGACAGTTGATTTCCCAGTTGTGCCACTCTACTATTCCATCCCTAAAATCCACAAGGGGCTTAAGGATCCCCCTGGTCGACCAATAATTTCGGCCAGGGGCTCCTTATACCAACCGGTCTCCATCTTTCTGGACAGCCTTTTGAACCCATGTGTTCAAGCATTACCTTCCTACTTGAAGGACACAACATCCCTACTAAATTTGTTTAGGGACTTTGAAGAAACCAGTGATATGTCTAAAGTTACCTACTTGTGTACGGCGGATGTCTCCAGCCTCTACACCTGTATCCCACATGATGCAGGTGTGGAGGCTGTTAGGCGTCTACTCACAAATAATCCCAAGTTTTGTGGTCCACCAGTAGATTTTTTTATTAAGTTACTTGAGTTGGTCCTTACTCGTAATTATTTTTTACATGATGGTGTTTTTTTCTTGCAGCAATCTGGCGTGGCTATGGGGTCCGCAGTGGCCCCGGCGTATGCCAATACTTTTATGTATGAAGTAGAGCAGAATCTCTTTTTCCATCAGGGCCACCTCAAGGATCAGGTCTGTTTATATTACCGCTATATAGACGACTTATTAATTTTTTGGTCAGGTACAGAAACATCTTTGATAGAATTGTTGTCGACACACAATAGAGCCGATCATGTCGTCAAACTGACCTTTTCAATAGACTCCAAGAATGTTCAATTTCTTGATGTGGATATTACTCTTACCAATGGGCATATTACTACTGCTGTATATACCAAAAAGACCGATAGAAACACCCTTTTAAGACATGACAGTGCACATCCACTACCCCTACGTAAAGGTTTGCCCTATTCTCAGCTCCTACGAGCTAGACGTATTACATCTGATCCAGAACAGGTGGAGCCTGCCCTAGACAAAATGGCAGGCAAATTCATAGAACGGGGGTACCCACGTACACTGGTCAATGATTCTAAACTTAAGGTCTTGAATATGTCAAGGGATCAAACCCTGGAACCTAAGCCCAAATCCCCAGGTGCTAAAACTTTAGTTCCATGGGTAAATAAATTTAGCCCTGAGAGTAAATACACGACCAAGAAGGTCAAACAGTGGTGGCCTATAGTATCTACTGATGGAGATCTACCCCTTTTACACAACGCCAGACAGCTTCCTAGTTATACTAGGTCGAGCAATATCAAAGACACCATAGTTAAATTGGACATCACTGGGTGGAATAGCCAAAAACCTGCCCACTTTTTGACTAAGAGAAATGGTTGTCACCGCTGTTTGGGCTGCACAACATGCAGAACAATGACCAACGGTGACAAATTTAAACATCCTCAGCTGGAAAAGTTTTTTTCAATTAATTTTCCATTAACCTGTTCTTCCACCTACGTTATATACCTTCTTACATGTCCCTGTGGGCTGTCCTATGTGGGGAAAACCCAGCGTCAATTTAAGGAACGCATGGCCCTGCATAGGACAGCCATCACACAAGCATTTATCAAGGGGCATAGTGACCAGCCCATGGCCAGACACTGTTTGTTAAACAATCACAGTGTGGCACAAATAAAGTCTATGATTATTGACCACATACCCCCCTCACTACGTGGGGGTAATAGGAATAAAATCCTTATGCAGCGAGAGTCTCGCTGGATATATCACTTAAACACGCTGTCCCCTGGCGGCCTTAACGAAACACTTGGCCTCCATTGTTACTTATAATTTGAAAATTAGTATCCTTTGTTTCTCCCTGGTAGACTGAGCTTGTCTTTTTAGCTTTAGCTCTATCTATGTTTCTGAGTGTCGACACAATTTTTTCTGACATTCAGATCTATTTGGCTTTACATGAGATATTTAGCATGTTTGGTGGTTTTCCATCATTGTCATGCACTAAGAAACAATTGATATGTACTTGTTGTTATTCTTTATAAATCGTCTACATATGTTGTATGTCATATTTGTTTTTCACTTTTTATTATCATTTTTTTCGTTTGGCATCTTTGTACATTAGTGCAAGGATTGGTTTTAATCAATGATGTTTGTATAGGCAGTAATATTCTGCATATGCTATTTTGATTTCTTGACATCATGATATTACAAGTCTGATTACAGTGTATCAAACCGGGTAAATATAGTGGCGCCATTTGGATATTTAGATATATTTTTTTCATTAAGGCATAATGGATTTAACAATGAGATCTGCTAAGTGTGTTATCACTTATGGGCATACGCTATAACCCTGATTGATTACAACTGCTGTTGGTTTTATATTTGTTGTTTTGGTTATTGTTATTGTTTACATGTGGTTGCTAAGCAGCGCAACCCAGGGCTCAGCGTGTAGCTCCCCGGCCTGACGTATGATCACTTCCGCCTTTGGTTGGCGGAGTACACATGCCCGGCTGGCGGAAGCTGCTAGCAAACCTGACTGACGTCTGCACACACAGCTAGACCCGGAGCTCGGAGGACTTCCGGTAACGGCGTGGTGTGTCATGGCGATTCGGCAGGTGAGTCCTGTATGCGTAATCAATGTGCTATGGGGGCGGGGGTATTTGTGGTGGGTATTTATATGTCTGTTTGTATGAGCACTGGTGTGCTGCTGTCCCTGACGAAGGGGGGAACCCCGAAACTGTCGGACCATTAAAGGACTTATTTTATCAAAGCCTGTGTGAGTGCCGCCTACTTGGAATACTGTGAAGTCGGATCTGGGATCTAACAAGGAAGGCACCTCCAGCAAGTATATCTTCATTTACTATTTGCTTCACTGTGTTTACTACAGTGATCAGGAGTGCCGGGTCATTCCCTTTTGCTATATATATATATATATATATATATATATATATATATATATAGCAGTCCAGGTGGCAGGTGGCGGCACTCTCCAAGAAATACACAGGATTGCAGGGATCACTCTACGTTTCGAACTTTAATGGTTCTTCATCAGGAGAAGACAATAAAACCATAACAGTATTTATACATACCCCAACCACCGTGCATCAAATCACAACCTCCAGTTTCTCCCGCCGCTGCAGCCGGCATGGTGATGTCAGTGCGCCCGGCGCACACAGTGCACGTCAGCACACCTCATCACGTTGCCGCACTGCACGTCAGGGGAGGCCTGCTTTGCAATAGAGACAGGGAAGCCGGAAATACAGCGCACGCGATCACCGGCATCTGACAGCACAGTGATCGCGCGCCTTGATCCACAAGCATCACTGTCCTCACAGGCAGCGTTCGGCTACCGGAGACCTTACCCGCATAAAACAAACATATACAGAGAAAAATCGTGACATTTAAAAACATAAAGCAGGCAATACAGAACAATTTACTGAATCTACATATAGCAATAAGATATCATGCAGTACAATAGCACTTACAGAAAATGATATTCGGTAACAGAATCATGCAAGGACAGAGGACAATCTTAAACTCGAGAGTACTACATACAAGAACAGGCTGAAGCCTAGAGCATGCAAATAGAAACAAGTAGGTTATGATACAGGGGCTACTGCACTTACAAGAAGCAATGTAGGCCCCTAAATTCATTGAGGCTCTTGGGGGCTATAGTATTCAAAAGCTGTATCCACCTGGCTTCACACTTCAATAAATCAAGGGACCGATTCCCACCCCGCAGGGAAGCAGGTATATGATCAATAATCATATAGCGGAGCATAGGGATAGTGTGGCGTGCTTCCAAAAAGTGTCTGGCCACCGGCTGGTCACTGCTACCTTTTTCCAGTGCCAATTTAATAGAATGTGGTGGCCAGCCATCCTTTCTCTCAGCGTCCATGATATCATATAGACAATGTATTTGGTGGTGCATGTAACCCTATACCGTATAAAGTAACGTATCCCACTATGTGGGTGACAAAAGGATGTACCGGTAAAAAGAGCCCTGTATGTGATGCAGTTAAGACACCGTAAGCAACCAGGATGGTTACCTAAGAATTGTTCACTACTGGATTCACACAGTTGGGAAACATCAGATTTAACGACAATGTCACACACACTCCTGCCACGAGTGTAGCATGGCATTATCGCTGTGTCATTTAATTGGAGGGCGTTATCCATCTGAACAAGAGGCCACAACTTCTTGGTGACCCTGCTGATGTCGGGGCTTACAACATTGTAGTGATTAACCCATGGTAATCTATGGTGGGTGTTCTTCTGTTTGGGCTGATATACAAGAAGAGAGTCACGGTCTCTGGATAGTGCTTTATTTTTAGCTTTTTCCAATAACTCAATGTCATAACCCCTAGCAAGAAACTTCTTTAACATGATGTCAATCTGCTCACAAGCAAGAATGTCAGTACTGGCTCGGAGGAACTGAGAATAAGGTAAGCTAAATTTGCTTGACCTAGGATGGCAACTAGAGGCATGCAAAAAGGTGTTGCGGTCAGTGGGCTTTGTAAAACCTGAAGTCACCACTTTAACGTCAATAACACTCAGAGTGACATCCAAAAAATTCACCGACATAGCCCCTGTATCCTAACCTACTTGTTTCTATTTGCATGCTCTAGGCTTCAGCCTGTTCTTGTATGTTGTACTCTCGAGTTTAAGATTGTCCTCTGTCCTTGCATGATTCTGTTACCGAATATAATTTTCTGTAAGTGCTATTGTACTGCATGATATCTTATTGCTATATGTAGATTCAGTAAATTGTTTTGTATTGCCTGCTTTATGTTTTTAAATGTCACAATTTTTCTCTGTATATGTTTGTTTTATGCGGGTAAGGTCTCCAGTAGCCGAACGCTGCCTGTGAGGACAGTGCTGCTTGTGGATCCAGGCGCGCGATCACTGTGCTGTCAGATGCCGGTGATCGCGCGCACTGTATTTCCGGCTTCCCTGTCTCTATGGCAATGCAGGCCTCCCCTGACGTGCAGTGCGGCTACCTGATGAGGTGTGCTGATGCGCACTGTGTGCGCCGGGCACACTGACGTCACCATGTCGGTGGCAGCGGCGGGAGAAACCGGAGGCTGTGATTTGATGCACGGTGGTTGGGGTATGTATAAATACTGTTATGGTTTTATTGTCTTCTCCTGATGAAGAACCATTAAACTTCGTAACGTAGAGTGATCCCTGCAATCCTGTGTATTTCTTGGAGAGTGCAGCCACCTGGACTGCTGTATACATCCCCAAGGGGACTTGGATGGCACCCACTCTTGATTATTGGCTGAGGATGTGCTGCTCCACCATATATATATGGTATATATATATATATATTCTCTAGAAAAAGAAACAGGGGCGCTGTTATCAAAAGTATAACAGTTTTTATTCAAGGATTTTTTCTGACGAAGTCTTGGATGACGAAACACGTAAGGGGTGTGGCCTAGCGTGGACGTTGCTGAAGGAGTGATCACAGCTCCGTTACCGATGAGGTTTATATTTTATGCTGTTGCACATTGCGGTTGTGGTAACCGCTTTTAAGGGTACGTTACCCATTGCTTTATTGCTGGAAAAAATCCTTGAATAAAAACTGTTGTACTTTTGATAACGCACTGTTTCTTTTTCTAGAGAATCTCTACCTGTGAATCCAGGTTACTAAGAGGGAGCAGCCGGTCTAATAAACAGACTTCAGTGCAGGATTGGAAAAACTTGGGACTTTATTATACCCCATTGGACTTTCTTAAGGACTTGCGCACTTCGTTTGGTGTTTATATGCCCTGACGAAAATATGATTAAATATTGAAATGTTGGCGTCTTAAAGGCTGTACCGCTGTTTCTTCTTTGACTGAGTGCCGCCGTATCCCGAACATATATATATATATATATATATATATATATAAAGATGAAGAAAAAGACTGGCACTCGTGGGTCTTTTTAGAGATTGTATTAAACAAACAGTGGAACAACCAACGTTTCGGGGCTGCGCCCCTTTGTCAAGGTGTGTGTGAACAAATAACATCAAAACGTGCTTACCTTAAATAAGGGTGAGTGATTAGGAGGCTGCGTGGCATGCTGGGCCGGGCCTGCTCCATCTGCGGGTCGTAGCGCCGGAACTGGCTCCCAGGAAGAGGTCACTGAACCGCATGGACGACGCGCTATGGAGCGCAGGCTCCAGCAGCGCCGGAAGTATGGGGTGGATGGAACGCACGCACAGTGGTTACCATGGTGCTATAGTAATACCCGGTGGGCGGCACTTAAGGTCCAGCATTACACGTAACCTAAGATAATAACAGAAGTGAAAATGAAGAATTACAAAACAGTACATGTGCATAAAAGTTGCTAATAAAAATTGCAATGGAAATATTACATGTAAAAAATCGAGCACAATTACATCTCCTGGTGATATCATAATAATTAAAACCGTGACATGCGCGAGGCGTGTGGTATAATTAAAATCAGCCACTGGTCGGTTTCAGCAGGTACACTGGAACTTCCAAGTGCAGATAGATGATGGCTTAATGAACCAATTGTCGTCACTATGTGTGTCGACCTATCTGGTTTGTATGTGGAAAGGGACGCTACGGGGGCCAAGTAAGGGCTGAAGGAGCCTGAGATGCATTAGGTGAACCTAATTCTGCTGGTACAGCAGGATCTGCAGTCCCTTTCAGGGAGACTACATATCTATACCAAACATTATGAAGAATAACAGGGACAGCAGGATGCAGGAGGGAAGTAAAGCACACACTGAGCATGGATACGCTCTCTGGGGGCATTAGTGCAAGAAACGGCGGTTCTCTATAAACAACATACTACTGGTGAGACTAAGGGATTAGCTTGCACAGCGAGAATGTTGAGAGCAACTGGCATAAATTATGTCTGCTTGGTTTTGCTGATGGCAATACCATAGTCGCAGCTTGGAAGGTTTCTACATATGGTTATCATACAGTATGAAAAGAGAGAAGGAAAAGCACACTCTAGGCGTGGATACGTTCTTAGCGGCTACTGGTGATATTTTCAAACTGCCAGCTCCTATAGATACATAAATAATGTTGTTACAATCAGAAAAAGTCAAAGGGACAGTAAGAAGAAGCGGAGAGAAGAAAAAGCACACTATATAGGCGTGCATTACACCGAGGTATGTATCTAGGGCCTAGTATAGGCCTGTCTTGTACACTTTAACTTTACACTGGAAGAAAATCAAAGGGATAGTAAGAAGTAGCGGAGAGAAAGAAAAGCACACAATATGAGCGTGCATACGCCAATGTAGGTATCTAAGGCCTAATGAGAACCTGTTGGGTACATTATATCTTTACAATGGAAGAAAATCAAAGGGATAGAAAGAAGTAGCGGAGAGAAAGAAAAGCACACAATATGGGCGTGCATACGCCAGTGCAGATATATGAGGCCTGATAAAGACCTGTCTGATACATTATATCTATTACAATGGAAGAAAATCAAAGGGATAGTAAGAGGTAGCAGAGGGAAAGAAAAGCACACAATATGGGCGTGCACACACCAGTGTAGGTATCTGGGCCTGATAAAGACCTGTCTTATACATTATATCTATACAATGGAAGAAAATCAAAGGGATAGAAAGAAGTAGCGGAGAGAAGGAAAAGCACACTATATGGGCGTGCATACGCCAGTGTAGGTATCCGAGGCTTGATGAAGACCTGTCTGGTACATTATATCTTTACAATGGAAGAAAATCAAAGGGTAAGCACGTTTTGATGTTATTTGTTCACACACACCTTGACAAAGGGGCGCTGCCCCGAAACGTTGGTTGTTCCACTGTTTGTTTAATACAATCTCTAAAAAGACCCACGAGTGCCAGTCTTTTTCTTCATCTTTACTGTTCACCGAGACGGGCACCGGGGCAGTTGCCCATGAAGACGGAGTGCCGGACCGTACCACAAGTATATATATATATATATATATATATATATATATATATATAAAATCAGTCCAATGAAAGAGGCACACAGACACTGTAGTAATCTCAGAATTTCAAAAGTGTATTGGGCATCTCATTATCGAGAGCTTTCGGGGTTACCGTCCCATCTTCAGGATCACAGCCCTTACAAACTAGTGTCTGTGTGCCTCTTTTGTTGAACTGATATATTGGATATAGGAGTGCACCAGACCAAAGATGTTGGTATAGTTGGAGTGCCATCATACAAGGAGTGTATGTATGTATATATATATATATATATATATATATATATATATATATATATATATATATATATATATATATAGCAAACAGCAATGTGTGGCACTCTGGACACTTCTTCCGTGAATAAACGACAGACACTGTAATAACTTCAGAAGTTATTACAGTGTCTGTCGTTTATTCACGGAAGAAGTGTTCAGAGTGCCACACATTGCTGTTTGCTATACTGTTCTGCTTGGAAGTGGGGGCACCGGACGGTACTTGTGTAGAATCACGGCTCCCACGATGTCCATCGCATAGCAAAAAATCGCATGCGATCGCATCGCATGAGGTCGCATCGCATGCGATTCGATCGCATGTGATCGCATGCGATTTTTAACAGAAATGCATCCAAATGCATTGAAATTAGTATCAAACATGTTCAATGGCCCCCAAATGTCATTTTTGAGGCTGTACCATCCCCACTATCAACGCGAACCTGAAGCGTGGCAAGCGCAGCGAGCCCGCGAGGGGCAGCGGTACGCGTCATACGACCTTTTCATACCCCCACTATCCACGTCGGCGTGAAATTGAGAATAGAAAGTGTGGCGAGCGCAGCGAGCCACCGAGCCCGAAGCTTGGCGAGCACAGCGAGCCCCGCGTGGGGACATGGATACCTTCACAGGTATCCGCGTCCCCACTCGGGCTTCACAGGTGTCACGGGGCTCGCCACGCTTAGGGCTCGGTGGCTCGCTGCACTCGCCACACTTTCTATTCTCAACTCCACGCCGACGTGGATAGTGGGGGTATGAAAATTTCGTAGGACACGTACCGGCTGCGCTCGCCACGCTTCGGGTTCGCGTTGATAGTGGGGGTGGTACAGCCTGAAAAATGACATTTGGGGGCCATTGAACATGTTTGATACTAATTTCAATGCATTTGGATGCATTTCTGTTAAAAATCGCATGTGACATGTGACGCATGTGTTAAAAATGCTTAAAAACTGCAAAAATCGCATGCCATCACATGCCACTACATATGGCATGCGATGGCATGCGATGGGAGCCGTGATTCTACACAAGTACCCACCGGACCAAGCAACCATATCTAACACAGTACCGGGTCATCAACCTAGCTATATATATATATATATATATATATATATATATATATATATATATATATATATATACGGGCCAGAGGATCGGCACTCATCAAAAACACGATTAGAGCTGCATACTTTTGTCAAAGTACATATAAGTTACGGTCCTCTCTGCAAGTCAGGAACGACACGTCGCTGCAGCATTTGTGAAACATGCAATAAAGCCTGCCCTTTTCACATATGCTGCAGTGACGTGTCATTCCTGACTTGCGGAGGGCATACCTCACATATTCTTTGAAAACTAGGCCCCTCATTATGCTCATTGGGGGAACCAAGAACTTCTGAAAATGAAGTACCCTGTTGGACATTTGAATACCTCAAACAAATAAGAACAAAAGGTGAAAGGAAAGACACAAATAGACAAACAAAAAGAAGGCTGTTGTGTTTGAACAGAGCTCCGATCAGGAGGTCAGAAAGAAACATGTATCCCCAGGAAAAAAATGTCTGCAGTGTAATAAACCACCTAGGTATTTTTATTGCACATAAATCCGTGAAGGTGTAAGATAGTGCTTAAATTTCTTACCGATTAGAGACTTTGGGACTTTTTTGCTAAACTATGTGCATTTCCTGTATGAGTTGTATAGTGTTGGTTAATTGTCTCAACAAAAGTATAGAAAGAGAACCTGACCAATTAGCCCTGTATTCAGGAGTGTTATATTAGATTAGTTATAAATGTAAACATGCCATAGTAAATGAATGAAGGTAAACATACTTTGCAACCTGAGCACAAGAAATTTTTAACTGGCCAATTATGCAATTGAATAAACACACTTGTAATTAGGGTTTTTAAATATAACAATGTGGCCACAATGAAAGGCAGAACTGACTACTGCTGTAAAAAATAATATACTCCAATTCCTTAAATTCACTTTTTTTTAGTAACCAGATCACATTATCCATACTTAGTGTGATCAGCTCTGAGGATCAGGTGATAGCTGCCAGTCTTTGGTGCTTCCTGCTGCTCTTTGACCTCCTGTGCAGTAAAGTAATGCTGCAAAGCGGCAGCTCGCTTTGCTATTCTGGGTGTTACAAAAAGAGAAAGCCCAGAAGACCGGCAGCACTGCAAGAGCCGATCCCCAGTGGGTGAGTATGAAAAAGCTATGGGGGTGGGTGGGCTGCAGTGCCGAGGGTGTGGGTGCAATCATTGGGACAGGGAAGGTGGTGCAAGTGATGGCGGTAGGGGCAATTAGGGTGGCGGCAGTACAGTATGCTTGTTTTATGCAAAAATAACATGAAAAGCTCCCTACATTTCTTACATGAAGAATCTCTTTATTTATTATTTCTAAACTTGAAGCTATAATAGGTAATATAATGTTTTTCTCTGAAGACTCAATGCCGGCCTCTATTTCTGACAGGGTAATAGTGGCCCCTGCCTATTAAATGCTGTTGTTTCTCACAGCATTGAAGGCAGATTCTGGCAAAACAGATTCAACTTTAAAAAAAGTCGGATAGATTTTGTCGGAAACGGCCACTGTTTGTCAAATTATTGATGTTTTTTGTCAATCCACGGCCATTTATCCTGAGAAACCCACTTTCCGACACTCGACAGGGGAACATTGAATTTCCGGCTCTCGAATTTCTGTCGATATGAGCAAAAACGGCCTGGGATTCCATCTGTCAGGAGGTTCCGACAGTAGGAATCCTGGATTGACTTCCACCCTTGATGAGATGCTACACAAGCACTTTGATTTTCTTTGTATTTAACAATTGGTCACAGCACAAGTTAATTTCTAACAAGAGCGATCCATTCACAATAAAATGAGTAATCCACGCCAATCAGGGTGCAGGAAAACAGTCAGCACCACACAGTTTTTACCAGGGGACCTTTAAAATTGCTTTCACAGGCAGTTTGTTGGACCCTTATTTATTTATTTATTTATTTATTTACAGTTTCTTATATAGTGCAGCAGATTCTATTGCACTTTACAATAGTAGACAATGATAAAACAAACTGGGTAACAACAGACATAGAGGTAGGGGGGCCCTGATGCAAGCTTACAATCTATAGGGATATAGGAACCGACACACGCCAGTCGGCGGCGGGCACGGACGGGTGAGTACAGTACCCGCCGTGCACCGCCGCGAAGGCGCGTGACAAGAGGGTTATGCGTGTAGAACTCAAAAGAGAGACGCAGATCTTGTGCAGAGTGGAGAGGTCGAGATGGGAGATATTTTGTGATAAGTAAACAGATATATGCTGGTGCAGTATGGTTAATAGCTTTATGTGCGAGTAGAAGTGTTTTATATTGAATATGGTAAGGTACAGGCAACCAATTGAGGGACTGGCAGAGCGGATCAGCAGACGATGAGCATCTTGCAAGGAAGATCAGCCTAGCAGCAGCATTTAAAATGGATTGCAGTGGTCTGTTCTTGGGAAGACCAGTTAGGAGACTATTTCAATAATCAATGCAGGATATAATGAGTGCATGGATAAGAGATTTAGTAGTGTCTTGTGTGAGATAAGGTCATATTTTGGATATGTTTTTTAGATGCATGTAACATTATTTGGAGATAGATTGAATGTGGGGGTCAAAGTCGAGTTACATACACGCCATTTTAGAGTGGTATGGCCACCATCTTGAGTTACGCAAATAATGCATAGGAATCAGGTTTTGTAATAAGGCGAACTCAGTGCGCTGCCATACTAATACACATATATTCATATCTCACATATGATAATAAAATATAGATAATCTGGCTTTAATTCACAGCACATAGTTTAACGGGTAACACACAATCTTTCCTGTACATATTTCACATCTATATGTTCCGTCTCTCATGCGCAGCGCTCCGGTCCTTGTTAAAAATTCACAACTCCTAACGGAAGACAGTTATGGATAAATTCCATAATTAATGGTCACTTTGCCATGAGGACAGAGAAATCTAGGAGATCAGGAGCAGCTGGTTTTAGTGTTGATTTATGACCCCTATGATGATGCCTGAAGACAAAGGACAGTGAAGTGCACTCCCCTGCACCAATCCACAAGAAGCGACACCTGATCTCCTGACCAATGGAGACCCTCACTGCCCCCCTTACCTAGTAGTAGTAGTAGTACGTTTATTTATAAGGTGCCGCAAAGTGTCCGCAGCGCCGTACATAGCAAACAAAAAACAAATGACAAGGTAACGTACAGGGTGTGTTGAAAAATACAGTATAAATAGGGGTATAGCTGGTAGAAATAAAATCTGAAGACTGAAGACTGAAGATGAAGTAGAGGAAGGGAAGAACAGGACAGGAGGACAGGTGAGGTAAAGAGGTAGGGTGAGTACGTGAGGCAGGAGGACCCTACTCATAAGAGTTAACATACTAAAAATAGGTGGGTGGACGAACGAAAAACAACAGGATAAGTAGGAACGGAGGGGAACGGAGGCAGGATAGGAGGAACAAAAGAGGTTAGGAGGAGGGATAGGCTAGTCGAAAAAAGTGGGTTTTGAGGGAGCGCTTGATGGAGGTAAGGGAATCAGAAAGCCTGATGGGTGGCGGGAGGTTGTTCCAGTGCAGGGGGGCAGCGCGGAACTCCGACTGACAGAGGTAGTGAAGAGGAAGTAGAGTCAGAGAAGTGAACACTGAAAGAGCGATCAGATAGGTAAGATGTGAACCAGGAAAGGGCTGTATCATTAAGACCTAGGGGAGTGTAGTGTTTGTAAGAGAAGAGTGTGATCCACAGTGTCAAATGCAGCAGAAAGATCTAGAAGAATAAGTAGTGAGTAATGGCTTTTAGACTTAGCAGTTACCAGATCATTCACCACTTTAGTCAGTGCTGTCTCAGTGGAGTGTTGGGAGCGAAAGCCTGACTGAAGTGGGTCTAATAGGGTGTGAGAGTTAAGAAAGTTTGTGAGGCGAGAGTAGACAAGTTTCTCCAGTAGCTTGGGAGCTGAGAGATAAGACGATAGTTAGAGAGGGTCAGAATTGTGTTTTTTTCAGAATGGGAGTAATTATTGCATATTTGAGCACAAGTAGTACCAGTAGCAAGAGAGAGATTGCAGTTTTTAGTTAATGTTGGAATAAGCACAGGAGATAGAGTTTTAATGGCTTGACCCTTCTGTATAACTGTATGGATGGAGCCATAATGCTCATTTAGTGTAGAATGTAGTAGTCACTATACAACGGATGAGAGGCACTGAGTTATTAGCGCCATATAATATTAAATCGACTTTTAGTTAACATTAAAAATGCAAAATTTTTTTGTGCATTTTCAAAGATTTCATTTAGAATGAACATACTGTCCACATTAATGCATAGCTTTGACAAGTATGCCTTGGGCTATGCTTAGAGAGCCAAAGAAGGATTCAGGTTCTATCTTGCACTACTTATATTGCAGTGTATACTATATTTAAATATTGTGTTCATTTTTATAATGACAGTAATATATTCTATTTGTTCTCATAAAATAAGTGACATTCTTAAAACATTTGACTTCCACTTGTTGAAAGTAATATTAGAATTGTCATCAACTTATTACATTTAATGTATAATGCAAAACGTCGCTGTCTTGCAAATCATTTTGAAAATGCCAACATGTTGTTATTGCCATGAGCACTAAGGGTATGTACTGTATAATAGTCACATATACAGTACAGTGTGTAAAATAATATATCACTTATTCTTTTTCATGCTCTAGAATTTATTCCTAAAATATTTTCAAGAATGCATGTTCATTTTATAACTGGAGATTTAACATGAATAATAACTTAAAATATACATAATTGAACATTTCTTACATCTCTGTGCAATATTGATGATCTAAATTTTTTATGACTAATATGTTCTTTTTTTTTAACTAAGTCACCAAGTTATTTCCCCAAGAGTGTCAGTGCTCTTTTACTTCCATTTAAACTTATGAACTTTACGGTTTTTGCATTTTATAGCAGGCTTGGTCATTTATTGACTTGAACATGTTTAAATCACATAAGTATAGCTCTAAGAAATTGGAAGACATGGAAAGGATTATTTGGATAGTCTCTATGTCTAAAATAGAATCTGTACTATGTGATCAAATGCTCAATCTCATTCGGTGCCAGAAAGTAATAGAATCTGCTGGAAAAAAATATTAAGCACTTCTCTCGGGGTAGCTAGATAAGCCTCAGCTGGATCTATAAAATGCCAAATTTAGCCATTCTACCAGATATTTTGTCTGCATGTAAGAATTATGAAAGACTGAATATGTACCTTATTTTTTGTTTTTTTTTTATTCTGGACTCCAATTTAAAAAAAAATAGATGACAAAAATTTGCTACAAATATGTACAGTAAAACAGCTATATATATATATATATATATATATATATATATATATATATATATATATATATATATATATATATAACAAAAGAAATACCCTTTCAATGCGCTAGAAGATGTCTGTCAGGGCAGCAACTCTATTAGTCCCCCCTGTTAGTGGGGGAGGTGGAAGAAATAGAGAAAAGAGAAAAAAACAGAGTGCGCCCCTAATGTAAATTCCACCACCAGAATAAGACCAATAACCAAAGATCAATGGTAATTACAGCATAAAATCCACATTATTTGATTTAATACAACATTTATTAAAAACATGTAGTTTTCATCTGTGCAGTATGATTCATACAGAAACAAGGAAATGCACCCAACGCGTTTCGTCGATACGACTTCCTCAGGGGTTAAAAAATTTCCGTATGTTGGTGGGTAGTGAAAATAATCACACCCGGTATGTAAACCTTCTAAAAAGCAGATCCTATGCGGATAATTAATATATAATGCTCAGCTGCATCGAGTTCCAACTGTAATTCGGATATGAATCAACAAATATGGAAGTCCTTCTAAACGGTCGGATCCTATAGAGGATCTTAATATTTAAGACTTAAAGCCCAACTGCATCAAAATTCAGTCTGACAACATGTGAGGGTCCTAAGAAACGTAGAATGAGGACTCCTCTTAGATAAGGAACACAGCATGCAAAAGAATGAACCAACTGCCTGTACCTGCAGTTGGTTCATTCTTTTGCATGCTGTGTTCCTTATCTAAGAGGAGTCCTCATTCTACGTTTCTTAGGACCCTCACATGTTGTCAGACTGAATTTTGATGCAGTTGTGCTTTAAGTCTTAAATATTAAGATCCTCTATAGGATCCGACTGTTTAGAAGGACTTCCATATTTGTTGATTCATATCCGAATTACAGTTGGAACTCGATGCAGCTGAGCATTATATATTAATTATCCGCATAGGATCTGCTTTTTAGAAGGTTTACATACCGGGTGTGATTATTTTCACTACCCACCAACATACGGAAATTTTTTAACCCCTGAGGAAGTCGTATCGACGAAACGCGTTTGGTGCATTTCCTTGTTTCTGTATGAATCATACTGCACAGATGAAAACTACATGTTTTTAATAAATGTTGTATTAAATCAAATAATGTGGATTTTATGCTGTAATTACCATTGATCTTTGGTTATTGGTCTTATTCTGGTGGTGGAATTTACATTAGGGGCGCACTCTGTTTTTTTCTCTTTTTTTATATATATATATATATATATATAATTGCAGAGGGGAGGCACTCCGATGTATGCCTTTCTGTTAGCTGTATGAACAGCAAAAAACTGCTAATGATTCCGGTGCCCTCCAATCTGCAGGGGATGCTGCTGTATGTAGACTGCTTGGGGGTGGGGGGATGGCGGCACTCGGCAATGAAACAGACTCCACACGGGTTTAAACCAACGTTTCTGGGCTTTATTAGCCCCTTTGTCAAGGTGCAGGAAGAACAAACATACATATAAAAAGAAACCATTTATACCTTACCGTCCGTTCGCGCCACCCGCCATCTCCCGCTTCGGCGTCTGATTGATGACGTCACCCGCCTGAAGACGCTACGGGTAGCGTGGAGGGATCCCGTGCTGTGTTGTTGCCGGGCAACCGCCAACAATATGGCCACCGGCTCCCCGGCATTCACTCAGTGCTGCAGCGTAAATACAAAAAAGACCACCATAAGAAACATGTAAAAAACATTAAAAACACCATATAGTGTGCTGTTGCAGATTGAGTCACACAGCATAAGTCATCTCTATAACAGGAAATCTTATAAATGAACAGTGTTAAACTGTATTTCTCATAGACTTCTTGCCAGTGTCTGTACATATTACATTATTACCAATACAAGAACATATTTATATCTGCCTACGCTGGATGATAACAATGAAGCAGTTTACCACAATTATGAACTAACTCTAAAAGGTGTTCTGTAGAGCGTTCTGTTAAGTGTGCTACAGGGTAATTATAAGAAGCAGGCCAGCCCTAGGTTCTCATTGAGCCCCGGGGGGCTTAAGGTGTCTAATAGGAAAATCCACCGGCTCTCTAGTTGGAGCAGGCGCAAGGCCCGATCACCTCCTCTTTTGAAGGGGGGAACATGGTCAATGATTCTGTAACGAAGCATTGCCATGTTATGTCTAGCCTCGGCAAAATGCCGGGCTACCGGTTGTTCACTACGGCCAGATTGAATGGCAGCCTTGATGGCTGAGCGATGGGCAGCTGCTCTCTCTTTAAACGATCTTTCTGTTTTGCCCACATAGTGGCGTCCACAGGGGCAACTTATTAAGTAAACAACAAATTTAGTGTTGCAACTAACTCTGTGGTGCATTTTAAATTTTTTGCCTGTATAAGGGTGACAAAAAGAATCACCCTGAATCATATATGAACAGGTAGTGCATCCACTGCATTTAAAACATCCTGCTTTAGCTGTACTCCAAAATGCAGAGCTTTTTTTAGGAGGGGGGAAAGATACGTCATTTCTAACCACAAAGTCCCGAATGCTCCTACCTCTAGTGTAGGAATGCATAAGCGACTTGTTTTTAAGACATGGTAAAGAGGGATCTGAGGTAAAAATGGGCCAATGTTTTTTAGCAATTTTTCCCAAAGCTGGGCTGGCCGGATGATATGAATTCACCCAGATCACTTTGTCATCTACATTTTTAGATGCAGTTTTAGATGTTAACGCCTCTTCTCTTGTAAGACTCAATACCTTCCTCCTAGTGTCTGCAAGTAGATCATGGTCATATCCTCTTTCTGCAAATTTAGCTGACATGTTTACCAAACAGTTATCCAGTTCTTCATGCGCACTGGTGATTCTGTGCGCACGAAGCATTTGAGAAAAAGGGAGGCCCTTTTTCAATGGAATTGGATGGAAACTTGAATTTAACAGAATGTTGTTTCTGTCTGTCGGCTTATTGAAGAGGGCCGTCTCGATTTTACCATTGATCATTTTGATGTTGACATCGAGGTAATGCACTGTCAACTTATCCTTGACATATGTAAATTTTACTGGAGAACATGTTAAGTTGTGTCATCTAAAAGTGTTTTAAGACTACCACTATCTCCCACCCAGAACACCAGGAGGTCATCTATGTATCTGGTGTTCAATAGCAATGACCCCCTGGTGACCAGGTTGTGGGTGAACAGGGCTTGTTCAATGATGAACATATATGAGTTAGCGAACGATGGGGCCACTGAGGACCCCATCGCACACCCTGCAAGAAAAATTTGTTGTTAAACATAAAATAATTACGCTTCAGCGTCAATTCCAGCAAAATAAAAAAAAGACCAACATCAGGGCCTGTGTACAGTGGGTTGCCAGCAATTAATGTTCTAAAGGCTTCTAAACCAGCTTCATGCGGGATGCACGTGTAAAGACTTGTTACGTCTATAGTGCTCAATGTGCACCCCGGGGGGAACTGTCCCCAAATTTTTTTATTTAATTAGCAAACTGGTAGTATCTTGCAAATAGCTGGCATCCCCCTGCACACATGGCTGCAAGAAGTAATCTAGAAACACTGAAATGGTTTGATACAGGGAGCCCCGGGCCGATATGATTGGCCTGCCCGGGGGTTTGACTGGGTTTTTATGCAATTTAGGAATCGCATAAAGAACAGGGATAATCGGGTAATCGACATTCAAGGCTTTTCTGGTGGCTACATCTATCTGGCCGCTGATTACTGCCTGATCTAGAAGTCCATCCAGTTCTGTCTTATAACCCACTGTTGGCTCACGTGTTAAAGGACAGTAAGTATTGCTGTCCGCCAACTGGGCATTTATTTCTGCCACGTACTCAGAGGTGTCCAACACTGCAATGCCCCCTCCTTTGTCAGCTGATCGTATAGTTATTGATGGATCGTCTCTCAAACTTTTGAGAGCGATCCATTCTTCCTTCGAGAAGTTAGATCTGACTGAGGTGGGGTTTTTTAACATATGCACAGAGTCCTGTTCCACTAGTCGTGAAAAAGTTTTTATTGAAGAATTAAATGACGGTGGGTCAAATTTGGAAGTTTTTTTCAGTTTTCCAGGATAATTCATTGTTGCCGATGGTGTCGCTTCATCAATTTGTTTATCTTGGAAAAACTAACTGAGTTTCAGCTGTCGATGGAGTTTGAATTGTTCCACTTTAATATTGAATGGATCTGTCCTGGTGGTAGGAACAAAATTCAGTCCTTTAGATAGAACTCTGGACTCCATCTCAGTTAACGTCCGAGAGGATAAATTGAAGATTATTTCTTGGGGAATCTGGGCGGCTGGGTCCGGGTTTTTACCCCTCGTTCTCTTGTTCTGCCCCCCCGCCGCGTGTACCGCCTGTGCCGCGGGAACTCGTTGTTTTTGGCCGAGCTCCTAAAGGGGGGCGACCAGAGTCTGCGCCTGCTCCCTCCACTTCACTGGTGGATGAATATTCCTCTCGTGACGATTCCGTGTCCCAGCCCCGCCTGTTGTATCTAGGACCATGGCGTTTCTTTGTAAATCTGGACGGGGGCTCTCCACTCGTTAACCAAGGATAAACCTGGTGCTTCTCATAGTCAAGATTGACGCGGTCTTTCTTGTTTTGCTTGAAAGTCTGCAGCTCTGCGGGCTACCGGTTGTTCACTACGGCCAGATTGAATGGCAGCCTTGATGGCTGAGCGATGGGCAGCTGCTCTCTCTTTAAACGATCTTTCGGGACTTTGTGGTTAGAAATGACGTATCTTTCCCCCCTCCTAAAAAAAGCTCTGCATTTTGGAGTACAGCTAAAGCAGGATGTTTTAAATGCAGTGGATGCACTACCTGTTCATATATGATTCAGGGTGATTCTTTTTGTCACCCTTATACAGGCAAAAAATTTAAAATGCACCACAGAGTTAGTTGCAACACTAAATTTGTTGTTTACTTAATAAGTTGCCCCTGTGGACGCCACTATGTGGGCAAAACAGAAAGATTGTTTAAAGAGAGAGCAGCTGCCCATCGCTCAGCCATCAAGGCTGCCATTCAATCTGGCCATAGTGAACAACCGGTAGCCCGGCATTTTGCCGAGGCTAGACATAACATGGCAATGCTTCGTTACAGAATCATTGACCATGTTCCCCCCTTCAAAAGAGGAGGTGATCGGGCCTTGCGCCTGCTCCAACTAGAGAGCCGGTGGATTTTCCTATTAGACACCTTAAGCCCCCGGGGGCTCAATGAGAACCTAGGGCTGGCCTGCTTCTTATAATTACCCTGTAGCACACTTTACAGAACGCTCTACAGAACACCTTTTAGAGTTAGTTCATAATTGTGGTAAACTGCTTCATTGTTATCATCCAGCGTAGGCAGATATAAATATGTTCTTGTATTGGTAATAATGTAATATGTACAGACACTGGGAAGAAGTCTATGAGAAATGCAGTTTAACACTGTTCGTTTATAAGATTTCCTGTTATAGAGATGACTTATGCTGTGTGACTCAATCTGCAACAGCACACTATATGGTGTTTTTAATGTTTTTTACATGTTTCTTATGGTGG
This sequence comes from Crinia signifera, assembly GCF_055691185.1. Taxonomy (NCBI): domain Eukaryota; kingdom Metazoa; phylum Chordata; class Amphibia; order Anura; family Myobatrachidae; genus Crinia; species Crinia signifera. Next base: position 81,462,426 of record NC_139223.1, read on the forward strand.
TCTTTTTTGGATTTACGCTGCAGCACTGAGTGAATGCCGGGGAGCCGGTGGCCATATTGTTTATGGCGGTTGCCCGGCAATAACACAGCACGGGATCCCTCCACGCTACCCGTAGCGTCTTCAGGCGGGTGACGTCATCAATCAGACGCCGAAGCGGGAGACGGCAGGTGGCGCGAACGGACGGTAAGGTATAAATGGTTTCTTTTTATATGTATGTTTGTTCTTCCTGCACCTTGACAAAGGTTCTAATAAAGCCCAGAAACGTTGGTTTAAACCCGTGTGGAGTCTGTTTCATTGCCGAGTGCCGCCATCCCCCCAAGCCATATATATATATATATATATATATATATATATATATATATATAAAGCTTAATGCTATATAACTAAATTAAAAATGTTGTTTCCATATTTCATCCCTCCCCCCAATTTCATACACTAATTGTGGCTTGCAAGGATTAATACATTAAGGCAATAGAAAATGGATGCCATAAGCATTTTAACTGTACTTTTCCTTAGATTTTGAAGCTATACATTTTCTGCAAACAGTATATTTGCTAGTATCCAACCAAACAAATACAAAGAAAAAATGTACCTGTAGATATAGATTAAGACCTGATCGATCGTTCACCTGCAAATTTGCAGATGACTGCGAATAGTTAGCCACCACCCAGACAGAAAGAAAACTCGCCCTGTGCAAACTGGAGAGAGAATTGCAAAAACACCACAATCCAATATCTTGTCACACATCCATAAGCAATTCATAGACCATTGAATGATTTTTCCACTGTGTAAATGTGCGTAAGGCTGACCCGACCACAAATCTGCAACAGATACAGGCTGATCGAAGCCGTTGTGGACGTCAAGCGCCATCCCTTAAAATGTACAAAAAAATGACAGTAAGTGCGTGGCGCAATGCTGCCCAAAAAATCACAATCCCTGAAGATACACCCTTACTTCAACAATATAGACATTTGGAAGAAAATGGGATATAGACAAAACAGGCGCAATAAGTGGAGATACTTGAGAGTAGGAGTTCGAATTCCTTCCTTTTCAGAGTAGAGTTATTTTCTCAAGCCGAATATGGGTTAACAGACCATGGTAAGACGTGAAACATAAAAATAAAATAAACAAAATTACAATAAATATTTGTGTCAGTGTCTCTTAATATAAACCCCCTATTGGGTAGTATAATTAATGTGCACGACGAATTTGATTCTGCGGGGCGTACCAAAACTCACGTTGGATTTAGATGGTACTCCTCTTATCAAGGTTTCTTTCGGTGTAGCCCCGGGGAAATCAAATTCTAAACATCGGTGTGAATTTTCGCATATGGGAATGGCTGTTCACTCTCCTCTGACAGGATCTACGTGTTTTGGTCAGGATGACCTTTATCAAGACATCTTGATAAAGGTCATCCTGACCGAAACGCGTAGATCCTGTCAGAGGAGAGTGAACAGCCACACTTCCGGATGTATGTATTGTTTTTATTCAAGTTTTAGACTTTGTTTTCTTTTGTTCTTGGAATTTTTGGACTTTTTTTGAGAATTCTTTGTCCCTATGTTGTCTATGGGATTTCTGTAAAATCTTTTTGTACGGATTAAAAACTCTGGTAGAATACCATTTTATCAAAAATTGGTTCCCTGGCCTTCTTTGGTGGAAATTATCCAGTAGAATTTTAAAAAAGAAAATGCTACGGGCTTTTTGCCCCCTACTAGAAGGGGTGAGTAAGGTACGCCCTCCTGAAGTTGGGCCTCAAGCATTTGGGCTTATATACATCTGAACCATTGTATTGAGACATATACTTTTTATATTTTATATTTGCTGGGGACGGGAGTTACCAGGATCCTTTTGAGACACTCCTTAAGGTCACTCACTCACATTTAAGGAGAAAAAGACATATATAAAGAAACCTTGATAGGTTTGAAAACCACAGTTTACATCGTGAGTAGGGGTACGCCCGCTTCTTTTCAACATCAAAGAAACCTTTATATATGTTCTTTCACCATCTCACATGTAAGTGAGGTACGCTGTCAAAATATACCAATTTTTGTTCAGCTACCCACTTTCTGTATTATACAAGGTCACATCACTATTCTAGACACTGTTTTTCCTTCTTTTTTTGGAACACGTGCAAGTCCATCTTGTCATCTTCCCATATGCGGAAAATTCACACCGATGTTTAGAATTCGATTTCCCCGGGGCTACACCAAAAGAAACCTTGATAAGAGGAGTACCATCTAAATCCAACGTGAGTTTTGGTACGCCCCGCAGAATCAAATTCGTCGTGCACATTAATTATACTACCCAATAGGGGGTTTATATTAAGAGACACTGACACAAAGATTTATTGTAATTTTGTTTATTTTATTTTTATGTTTCTCGCCATCCCTTAAAATGTCTAGGCACGCCTGAGGTTTTTTTTGGGAAGCTTACAGAAAATGGCAGGTTAACACCCCCAAATGATGACTTCCTTACCTATGTGCAGTCATTCAATAATCAAACGGATTATGAGTTTACTCAACAGCAATCAACACTGAATCAAGCTCAAAGTAATTATCACTAAAGGTACATTTTATGTATGTCTTTGCACAAATACACAATGGTGCCGATTGGTTCACTCAGTGTACTGATTCGGGCCCTACCCTGATGTTCAGGGTTTGGGCATGAGCATTTTTGTGCATTTGCAAACTCCGACTGTGAACGGACTCATTGATTTACAATGTCGCCAGGCCATTCACAGCGGGGAGGGAATAATTGGGGCATACTGGGCATCACAAGGGCTCGGGAAGTTGTGTGCTTTACAGCTTACCAAGTCAATTATAATCACCCCTTTATTTAAGTACAAAACCATTTCCAGATTCTTTAAAAAATGTAAATTACATAAATTAGCAAGATCTAACTGCACATATCTAGGTTATAATAAACACACTTATGTATCTGGATGTGATGGCAACTGAGTTTGATCCAATTTTGTGAAATATCTGATTTTTCTGAAAATGTCACACATTTTACAGAGTAGGCCAATGTAATGTCATAAAAAGTCAGATGTTTTTTACTCAGAACAAGAGGCTGATGTAATAGAGTCCAGGTTAGAAAGTATTAAACAAAACAGCTCTAAAAAGTCAGGCATAAATAGCGCTTTTTTTTTAGGTGAATTGTATTTGGCAAGGTTGTAAATCAATAAAACATACAAAATGACAGCACGTTTGCAACAAATTAATACTTTTAAAATGATTTCTAACCTTAAAAATCAAAAATATACCTTAAGCTTCAGGGATGTTACTAGAATTTTGTGGGCCATTAACACAAATGTAGAACCCCCCCCCCCCTCCCCCCCTCAAGTCCTTCATTATTTGATATTGTGTATGTGTTCTTGTATTCTAATTTTGATTTGTCTTTTAGTTTTGCCAATGTACTTTATGTCAATCCACATCCACGAGTAACCCTGTATACTACATACACATAATTGCAAGTGGTAGGGAGATTTAGGGTACAATATATTCTTTTTTATTTGTTTTGCATTTGAAAGTTGGTTTCTCCAAAAACTTGCAGCACATTCACGATTGCAGGGGGAGCGTCTGGTGGTTTTCTCCAAAAAGGTCTCCTTTTTCTCACCTATTTTCATTTTTTACTTGCTTGGGGCCACAATACTTTTAAGGTTTGGTTAGGAGCAATAAGTAAGGGATGTTTTAAGTGCATGTGTGTAACCTGTCAGTTCTTACTGACAGGTGACTCTTTTAATCATCCTCATACTGCATAAACCTTTAAAATCCAACATCATTTTATGTGCCCATTCTATATGTTGTATATAAAATTATCTGTCCCTGCAGTCTCTAGTATATTGGTAAGCCTGAATGAAAATGTAATAAAAGAATGACAGTGCATCGCAGTGCCACTCGTCAAGCGCTAGCCACTGGTAGGTTGCACCCTGAATGATTGTTCATAAAGTTTGTTTACATTAGGTATTGTTTGGGATTGTTTTATTTTATTTAATCTGTAAAGTTTTTCACTTATGACTGTCTCCAAAATAGGGTTACTTTTAGTTAACTGTAATTATTAGAAAATTGCAGTTTTAATATGGTGACACAATATTGACTGTTTACTGGAGATTATATGTTAGATGTTAACAAGGCCCCCTGAAGAATGGATAGTAGTTGTAGCATTCTTTGAAGGGTGCTAATGATGTTTTTTAGGATATTGAACATATCATCTGTTTTTTAGGATATTGAATATTTCATCTATTTTTGATACGTAATGTGAAATCATTAGTTCATCCCTTAGGCTTACCCTTTCTTGAATGTGCAATATTTGTAATACATCTACTCCACTGGGTATGTACATCCTTTTGGGATTATCTTTGAACATGCTCCCCTCCATGCTTACCATATGATTCAATATTTACAGATTACATTGTCCTCAGAGTGGAGTTCAAAGTTTTCAGGAAGAGGTGCTGCAAAGGTGGTAGAGCAATATCCTAATAGATAGGTCCTGACAGGGCCCCTAGCTAGAGGGGGCCCAGGGGTCTTGACCCCTTTTGCCCCTGCTTTAATCTGGCCCTGGTCCTGGTCAGGTATGGCAACCTCATAGAGAGATCCAAATGGCATGTGGGCAAAGCTCTTCACATGATTGTTCATAGTACATGTGGACATACAAAAGCAGATATAGCACAATACCTCCAGTGTACATGACAGCTACTGATATATAATTGAAGGTTAGTCCAGAGAGTAACCAACACCAATAAAGACACCTCAAACCTATTAGGCATGTGTGCTCCATTTCTTTTTATCAACACAATTGATAGAGGGTAAGCTAAAAAAAGGCCACATCCCTTATGGGTGAAAGCTTTTATTCCTCTAATATTTCTGTTAATGGTTTCATAGCATCATAAACTTTTTTTACTTACTTTTTATTTTATTTTTCGGTACTCTTTACCTAGAAGGGCGCCCACGATTTTGATCGTGGGCATCGTTAGGAAAAAAAAATCGCGTCGGTCGCATCGAAGCGTGGCGAGCGCAGCGTGCCCCGCGAGGGAACGCGGACAGCTGTGAAGCCCGCGAGGGGACGCGTATACCTGTGAAGGTCTCCGCGTCCGCTCGCCACGCTTCGGGCTCGGTGGCTCGCTGCGCTCACCACACTTTCTATTCTCAACTCCACGCCGACGTGGATAGTGGAGGTATGAAAAGGTCGTAGGACGCGTACCGCCGCCCCTTGCAGGCTCGCTACGCTCGCCACGCTGCGCTCGCCACGCTGCGCTCGCCATGCTTCGGGTTGACGTTGATCGTGGGGTGGCGTTAACAATTGGGGGGGGCCATTTCACACTTCAGGGTGCCTATTTGGCCTCTGTGGGCCATTTAACATTGTTTCCTATGGAAAATCGGGTCAATTGGGACATTGAACAGGAAAATCGGGTCAATTGGGACATTTAACATTGTTCCCTATGGGAAATCGCGGTCATCGCGTCGGTCGCATCGCATGCGCTCGCCACGCTGCGCTCGCCATGCTTCGGGTTGACGTTGATCGTGGGGTGGCGTTAACAATTGGGGGGGGGCATTTCACACTTCAGGGTGCCTATTTGGCCTCTGTGGGCCATTTAACATTGTTTCCTATGGAAAATCGGGTCAATTGGGACATTGAACAGGAAAATCGGGTCAATTGGGACATTTAACATTGTTCCCTATGGGAAATCGCGGTCATCGCGTCGGTCGCATCGCATGCGATTTTTTAGTACATGCGATGCCCGCGATGCCCGCGATGGGCACCCTTCTAGGTAAAGAGTACCTATTTTTCAATGCGAAAGACACAAAACATTACTAAGGAGTATTTATCCTGACTTTACCAAAGTTCATCATAGAAATGATACATTCAAAATCAAGATCTGTAGCCGTGGCGGAAGAAAAAAAAAAAAAGAGCATAAAGGAAGACTAATCAGAGGTTTTGACAATTGGGCATGGCACGCGATTACGATGGCTTGCCCAATTGTCTTGTATTTTATCTCCTACGTGTTCTTAAATCTTAACTAATGTGCATATATCTCTGTGTTGTCATACTACTTTATTCTCTGTTCATTCCAAACTCTATTCGTGATACTCATAAACCTATCTACTATACAAATATCTCTGTGTTATCGTACTACTTTATTCTCTATTCTTTCCAATCTCTATTCACAATACTCATAACCTTATCTACTGTGCATAATACCCTGTATTATCTTACTACTTTATTCATTACTTGTTCCAAACATAATTGCCGTGCTCTATAATGTTCTATAACTATTCTATGCATTTCTCTTATAACTTTTAATCATTCTATTGTTACCGTGCCTATATACATACTTCTTTCTATCCTTTAAGAGTCATTGTATTTCCAATATATTGTCGCTGTCCAACAATGCCATATATTTATATATTTGTTTAGGGTATTTCTACTTACATATACATATTTATCCTGTCTAGTGGTGTAATTTACAAGGGCTTTCCAGGCATTAATGTCTGGGCCTTTTGCTTGATATCCATGTCCTGGCTATGATGACCTTTGCAAAAGAACATAGATTAATGACAAATGATTTATCATCAGCCTGGAGTCTCCTTTCTTTCACTATACCTAGTATACAATATTTTACAGTCAATATTTCTTCAGGTATACCAGTTTCTAACAATACTAATAATGTTCCCCAAAAACTCAGCCACTACCAGGCACCCCCATAACAAATGCAGGAATGTACCAGAGGCTTGAGATACGCCCAGCGAACTTCACCATCCTGGTCATTGATAGATATGCTCTATGGAATATAAATAGTTGAACTTGCTGTACCCGCAGGGCATTTGTCGCTTTTAATATAGATAACTTTGCCATGTCCCACTCCTCCCCATAGATCCTATATCCCCCTCCCATTTCTCTTTCAATTCATCCAGCCCATTTTTACATTTATACTGATTAATACACTTATATATCCTAGAGACCAATTTTGTTTTTCGTTAGATTTTAGTATTACTTTTATCGGTGATTATTTGAATATTGGAGGTGAGCTAGGAAATTGGACCTCAAGAGCATGCCTCAACTGTAAAAAAAAAAACCCGAAAGAAATATATCTGTGGTAAATTAAGCTTCTCCTTTAATTGAGAAAAGGACTTAATCCCATCTACTGTATACATCTGGCTAAGAGTAATAATTGAATACGACCTCCAGACCTCTCTCATCTGTAGTTCTCTTAATTCATTCAACATCCTCAAATCCTCAATTGGATGTTCCTGATCAATATGCTTAACCTGCATATTCCTATTAGCCTCCTTCCAGACTTTTACGGCTTGTATAACTAAGGGGGTGGGGGGTCTGAGGTCGATACAGGGCCTTGAAAGATTTTATGCAGGGGACTAGATTCAGGGGCCGCTGATGTTACTAGGGCTGTGATTATTTCAGGTACTTATGTATTTGCTGGGCGCCCACTAAGCAAATGGCTTAGTGGGCGATTATGCGTAAGAAAATCACATTGCATGGTATTTTTTGCATGCGATGAGATCGCTTGCGGTGAGATTTTCCTATGAAATGTTTTCACTGCTCTCTGGCCTTGGGCGGTGCAATGAGATTGCTTCAGGGTGGCATGGATAGTGGGGTGGGGTGCCTAAATGCCATTGTATGTCATACTGTACAAGTGTATAGTACATTAAATGGCATCGCACCCTGTAAAATCGCATGCGATCGCATGCGATTTTATGATCGGTGCAATGCGATCTCATCGCACTGCCCAATGCCAGAGAGCAGTGAATAAATTACATTGGAAAATCACATTGCATCGCATGCGATCGCATCACATGCAAAAATTGCATCGCATGTGATCGCACAACACATAAGGTCTTGAGGACGCATTCTGCCGCCACTCACCACGCTTCAGGGTGGTGTGGATAGTGGGGGGTGCCTAAATGCCATTGTATGTCATACTGTACAAGTGTATAGTACATTAAATGGCATCGCACCCTATAAACTCGCATGCAATCTTGATCTCATCGCAACGCCCAATGCCAGAGAGCAGTGAATAAATTACATAGGAAAATTGCATTTCATCGCATGTGATCACATCACATGCAAAAATCGCATGCGATGCAATGCAATTTCCCTATGGTGCCGTACGTATGTCAAATGGGCGCCCTGCTAATACTTAAGTACCTTATTTTACTATCCTGTTCTTCAACAATCCAGCCCTTTATTTGCGCCAACTGGGTTGAAATATAATAACCTCTAATATCGGGAAAACCCAAACCCCCCTCAGCTTTTTACCTCATCAGAGTATTCAGCCGGATCTTTGATCTACTGTAGCCCCGTTCCAGACAAATTATGACATCATACTTTTAATTTTTAAAATAATGAATTGGGGAGAAAGATCAGGGACTAATGTATTTCGTATAAGAATTTGAGAAGAACTACCATATTTAAGGAGATTTACCCTACCAGTCACTGTCAATGGTAATTTTTGCCACAATTTATATTTTTTACCTATATACTCTATTAATGGCTGAATATTTAATCGAACATACTCTCTTGGGTCCCAAGAGATCCAGATCCCTTAAAATTTAAATGTTGTTACCCAATTTAATGGATATAGGGAGAGGGATCTGGGATGAACCGTACTGTTTACAGGGAATATATATATGTGATTTGCCACAGTTTATTGTAACCCCAGAGTAGTCCCCAAACTCTTCAATTAACCTCAATACTAAGGGAAGTGAGGTAATATGATCGGAGAGATATATTAGGAGATCATCAACATATAAAGACACTACATCTTCCTCATCCATCAGTTTAAAACCACAAATTTTGGGATTTTGTCTGATAATGCAAGCCAATGGTTCAATCGCCAGGGCGAAGAGAACATGTGAAAGGGGACAGCCTTGCCTCGTCCCCCTGGCGAGTGGAAATGCAGGCCACATCCATCCATTTACAGTGACCCTATCAGACGGATCTGTATATAACAATTGTAACCATTTTTTTAATTAGGCCCTAGTCCGAAGGCCCTAAGAATAATCCATAAGTAAGGCCACTCCATCGCATCAAATGCCTTGATTTCATCCAAGGACGCCACCACTGGCTCTTTTCCATTTTTCATTGGCATCTGCAGATGGATGAACATTTTACAGAGGTTAAGTGATGTAGGTTTTCCAGACATAAAGCTGGATTGATCTGAATGTATAATTTTCAGAATATGCTAATGTTATCTGGCCACTAATATTTATGCCAATATTTTAGCTTCACAGGATAAGAGGGAAATAGGTCTGTACGAATCGAAACACTTCTGATCCTTTTCCTGCTTCAGCAAGACAAACATATTTGCATCTGTCATGGATCTTGGAATAATATTTTTCTCAAAACTCGCACACTGTGTTTTGTGTAATAAAGGCCCCAAAGTATCTTTACATATTTTTTACACTTCTGATGGTAATCCATCGAGTCCAGTGGCTTTCCCTGAAGGGAGGTCTTTTATTGCTGAGATGACCTCTCAATAGTGAAGGGAGCCTCAAGACTTGCGCTATCTGCTGTACTTAAAGCTGGCAACTTGATTTTATCAATATATTCCTGTATTTCTATTTGTCTATATTGCAATTTAGTGGCATATATTTGGCTAAAATAATCTCTAAAGGCCTCCCCAATCTGCGTAGATGTTTTTACCAGGTTCCCATCTTTATCGTTGATGCTACTTATAATATTAGGTGACTTTTCTACTTGCGCCAGATATGCAAGATAATTTCCTGCTCTATCTGAATGCTGATAGCGCCACTGTGAACGATAGAACATTGGTTTTACATTTTCCTCCTCTAGGGTATTTAACCATTCTCCTTGGGCCTCCTGAAATTCCTTTTGTCAATCTTTGGTGTTTATTAACAGATGTTGTAATTCTAGGGCCTCACAATTTTTCCATTTATGAGACCTTATTTCTACTCTCCCTCCTTATTTCTGCTATACTTTTTTAAGGGTACCCCACATATACAGGGGCAAACTATATACACAGGATTTTCAGAAGGGGGTTTCCAGAGAGGGACGGAGCAAAGCACAGAGATGGACACTTAGGTGACCCAGTATATGCCGGGTCAGTTAAAGTATTATAGATAGACCAAATGTATATAAATAATAATAAAAATAACAATAATATATACTGTATATATATATATATATATATATATATATATATATATATATATATATATAGACATTATAGGGGCTCTGCACACACTAAATTAACTGATAATAAATAGTGGAGATTTGGTTCATGAATTGATCAATGCATTTAAGCCTGCAGCCCCCTTCACAGGACCCCACTGTTCTGCAGGTCCTAATACTATCGTTGAAAATGGCTAAAATACACATAGCTATAACATCAATGTTTGATTCCAGGCATGCTATCTGGTCTGAAGCTCACAGCACACTTTGCTTTTATAGGTGAGCAGCTACCAACACACCTGTCACTAATCATCTAGGGAAATGGTTAACATAAGCTATGGAATCTTAGTTAAACAGGGTGCATGAGAGAATGTGACCACAATAAGACTAATTTAAAAAAAACTAATCTAATAAACAATATATACACTTAACATCGGCACTCACCTTTCCTAGTTTTGGGGTGTCCTATGGCTTGTGACCACATTGTTTAAACAGACATTGTAGGGGCTCTGCACACAATAAATTAACTGATCATAAATAGTGGAGATTTGGTTCATGAATTGATCAATGCATTTAAGCCTGCAGCCCCCTTCATGGGACCCCACTGTTCTGCAGGTCCTAACACTATCGCTGAAAATGGCTACAATACACATAGCTATCACATCAATGTTTGATTCCAGGCATGCTATCTCGTCTGAAGCTCACAGCACACTTTGCTTTTATAGGTGAGCAGCTACCAACACACCTGTCACTAATCATCTAGGGAAATGGTTAACATAAGCTATGGAATCTTAGTTAAACAGGGTGCATGAGAGAATGTGACCACAATAAGACTCATTTAAAAAAACGAATCTAATAAACAATATATACACTTAACATCGGCACTCACCTTTCCTAGTTTTGGTGTGCCCTATGGCTTGTGACCACATTGTTTAAACAGACATTGTATGGGCTCTGCACACACTAAATTAACTGATAATAAATAGTAGAGATTTGGTTCATGAATTGATCAATGCATTTAAGCCTGCAGCCCCCTTCACGGGACCCCACTGTTCTGCAGGTCCTAACACTATCGCTGAAAATGGCTAAAATACACATAGCTATCACATCAATGTTTGATTCCAGGCATGCTATCTGGTCTAAAGCTCTCAGCACACTTTGCTTTTATAGGTGAGCAGCTACCAACACACCTGTCACTAATCATCTAGGGAAATGGTTAACATGGCCCTCTAGCTGTTGTGAAACTACAAATCCCATCGTGCATTGCCACAGTTTTGCTATTAGGTAATATTAAACTATAGCGAGGCATGCTGGGATGTGTAGTTTCACAACAGCTGCAGGGCCACAATTTGGACATGCCTGCTCTACCTTAACCATACATTATTGCCCAGAGAGCACAAGTACTCAACTGTAGAGCAGGAGCGCTTGGCCATTAAGTGGGCAGTTGAGTCATTAGGTTATTATTTATTGGGGCAAGATTTTTTGTTGGTCACAGGCCATGCGCCCTTACAGTGGATACATAAAAATAAAGAGGTGAATGCTTATATGACCCATTGGTTTTTGATCCTCCAAGCAACCCTATGGTGAAGCTAGTAGAGGAGGAAGAAGGCAAGGTGAGTGACTTCTGGAAAGTGGTGGAGGGCTTAGTATCTAGGTGGATGTCACAAGTAGAGGTGGGCAAGGCAGAGAGCTCGTCTGAAAATTGTGTAGCTTCACTAGGGTGGTTGAAGCAAAGTGGGGGAGTGTGGCCAGCATTCCCCCACCAGAGCCAGCATCCCCCCACATGAAATTAATGTGGGGGAATGCTGGTAGAGTATCAAGATCCCAGGTGTGATCAGCAGCACCTGGGATTTTCTGATATAAGGGTTTCCAGGGCAGAGTCTCCTTGTTCTCGATGGTGGAATATTTTCTCAAGTGATAGGCCAGGGATGTTATAGCATAAGGCCTAGTGAAGCCTTTCAAGAGTCTGCTATGCTGAGAAAGATTGTATGCTCTGCCTGGAATACTGACTGCATGTGAATTTAACCTGCGATGCTGTAACCTGCTGTTGAGAATAAACAACAAAGTTGTCATCTGAGACTCTGTGTTTGTGATCTTTGTGACTAGATATATATATCTATATATATCTATATATATATATATATATATAGATATATATATATATAGATATATATATAAATATATAACACACAAAATCTCTAGAATTGCGCTAAAAATTGCGCTCACAATCCAAATCACCCTACAATAGTGTTATATGTCGCCCTTACATAAATTTAGTGATGAACTAATTTCTGTTTTTCCCAATCCTTTTTTGTCCAATTTGTACACACTAAGATTTTTCTTTCATGTAAAATACATTTATTGACACATACATAAAAACATACATAAAAACATTAAAACCAAACTTTTTTGCAGTTAATTCTTTGGTATTATCCTTTGATTATGGATGATATAAAAAAAAACGACGCGTTTCGTCTCCTTCAAGAGACTTCATCAGGGGTGTGCCAAATCTTTTGAAATAATCTAAAAAAGGTACAATACCATAATAGGGAAAAACATTAATATACAAACAATTAACAATAATAAAAACAATTGTAAGTAAACAATAATGTGTACTAACAGGGACAGATGGAAAAAGGAACAGAGGCTCAAGGACAATCATATTCGTAAACAAATTGTTATTATTATATCTAAGGAACTGGTCAAAGAAAAAAAGATTTTTTCAGTTTTTCTTAGGGGATGGAGACATTTTAACATTGAAGTATATAGTTAGCTGTTATTTCTCCGATGGAGATTGGTGTCATACCTGGAAGAATCTTTAGAGTCATATAAACTGGATACGTCTTCTCAGTTTATTTGTAAACTTCTGTTGTCTTTTTAGTATTTCTACAAATATCAGAACAGAATTCCAACACTACACCCAACTAAATGTGATAAAATAATAAAATAAATAAAAGTAATACATTTATACAGTGCTCACTAATTCTGTACAGCCACCATTAATGGGTATTATTTTTATTTATATTTCATGTTTTTACCTTTTATTGGAAGCTCCTTAACGCCTTCCTAATGTCTAGTAGCTTAGATGTAAATCCTTATATGTAAATTTTGTTTCCAAACCTAATAAAGTTATAACATATATTTAACATTTATATGTCTTTTATTTTTATACTCATTAAGTTAAAAATGTTTATACATGTCGTTTACTAACGGGTTATATTGACAGGATTTTGCGGTTATTCATTCATGCTCACATAAATAATTCCATAAGCATCTATATGACCCAGTTTGGAATAAAAATCATTTTTAAATCCTATAAGGATACAAATTAATTTATTTTATTCCTTATTACTTTTATATAAGGGTTTTTCCTAGATGACAAGGTAAATTTAGATTTAAAATTTCAACATACCTCTAATAGTGGATATGTATTCCCACCTTTTAGAGTTCAAATTTATAGACAATTAGAAGGAGACCACTCCTAACAAACAATAAGTATACAGAGATCAAGGGATTAACAAGGATCAATCTAGAAACAACCATTAGGTTCAAAAGAGTAGACCAATTCAATTACCTTCTAGTGCTAGGTGCATGTGTACTCCTCAAGGTCCAAATGGCAAGTGAAGTCTAGGTGCCCCAGTATCTATATTGGTACTTGTGGAGTATCACGGCTCCCACGATGGCCATCGCACGGGAAAAAAATCGCATCGCGAGGGGCGGCGGTACGCGTCCTACGACCTTTTCATACCCCCACTATCCACGTCGGCGTGGAGTTGAGAATAGAAAGTGTGGCGAGCCTGAAGCGTGGCGAGCGCAGCGAGCCCCGCGAGGGGACACGGATACCTTCACAGGTATCCGCGTCCCCTAGCGGGCTTCACAGGTGTCCGCCGCCCCTCGCGGGCTCGCTGCGCTCGCCACGCTTCGGGTTCGTGTTGATAGTGGGGTGGTACAGCCTCAAAAATTACATTTGGGGGCCATTGAACATGTTTCATACTAATTTCAATGCATTTGGATGGTTTTCTGTAAAAAAAAACCTGTAAAAACGGCAAAAATCGCATCCAATCGCATGCCATCGCATGCCACTATATATGGCATGCGATGGCATGCGATGGGAGCCGTGATAATCCACAAGTACAGTATGTTACGTTTTTCATCCTTGCTGGCGGGTCGCCAGAACGTACGCGCTGGCGACCCGCCAGCAGCCTCGCCAGCAAGAAAACTGAGACGCGCGTGCGTCTCACGCGCACGCGCGTCTCAGTCTCCATCGCTAGCGCGCGTCCCCTTCTCACGATCGCCATGGCGCTGGCGGGGGATGGCGGCTGGCGACGCCAGCGCCATCCCCTGCAAAGATGGGAAAAGACCCATCTGTACTTCTATATATATAGGGAAGGACCTATGATGTCACTTCCTGTTTCAGTAGTGTTATTTTATTTAAAAAAAAAAAATTTCCATTACCAAACATAATCTAAATAGTAGGTTTTCTATACGGATTTTAATGTATTATATTGCTTTTTAAGCGCTATTTTAATATTTTTATATCACCTATATTACATACCCAGAGAGTCACTACTTCAATTCAAACTAGCTAAGAATATTGGATGTACATATATTTTATATGTCTATACTTAGTACAAATGACTTAAAAGTCATAATTGACCTGTTTGTGTTCCACCTTACCCGTGGTGGAACGCACCACCATTTTAAGGTGCCTTTACATTGTAATACAGGAGGAACGCTTGTGAACGCGGTTTGCATTCCACTCTCCGTGGGTGGAACGCACCACCATTTTGTCCATTGAAAAGCATAGTGATTGTGGTTTGCGTTCCACTCTCCTTAGGTGGAACGCACCACCATTTTGTCAATTGTCCTGCATAGTGCTCCCATTTTTTACATCGCTCCTAACGGAGCTCTACCTTATTTTCTATTAATACAGTGCTGTGATACTACTATATATAATTAAGTGACACCTATTTGCTAAATATTCAAAAGTGTCTATAAGTTTAATAGGTAAATGCGGAAGTCTGTGTTCCTTTTATATGGAATGCAAATTCATTCTTGGAATGCACGGCCATATTTGGGTTCTATACATTTGTGTTCCTTTATTAGTGGAACGCAAGAATATCACATGGAACGCATAGTTATTTTATTTTAACCTCAATGCTTTTTCAATTAGGTGCTTACTATTTTATGATATAAGTGTTATGTTTATTTATTATGTTTACTTCGTTGACTAAGTGTGAATGTGTCTACTTTTTCTCTCCCTTTTGGGAGATATAATATAAATAAAAATAATACCCATTAATGGTGGCTGTACAGAATGAGTGAGCACTGTATAAATGTATTACTTTTATTAACACACATTTAGTTGGGTTTAACTAAAGATTCTTCCAGGTATGACACCAATATCCATCGGAGAAATAACAGCTATCTATATACTTCAATGTTAAAATGTCTCCATCCCCTAAGAAAAAATGAAAAAATCTATTTATCTTTGACCAGTTCCTTAGATACAATAATAATAACAATTTGTTATGAATATGATTGTCCTTGAGCCTCTGTTCCTTATTCCATCTGTCCCTGTTAGTACACATTATTGTTTACTTACAATTGTTTTTATTATTGTTAATTGTTTGTATATTAATGTTTTTCCCTTTTTTAGATTATTTCAAAATATTTGGCACACCCCTGATGAAGTCTCTTGAAGGAGACGAAACACGTCGGGTTTTTTGATATCATCCATAATCAAAGGATAATACCAAAGACAAGAATTAACTGCAAAAAAAGTTTGGTTTTAATGTTTTTATGTATGTATCAATAAATGTATTTTACATGAAAGAAAAATCTTAGTGTGTACAAATTGGACAAATAAGGATTGGGAAAAACAGAAATTAGTTAAACTCTAAATTTATGTAAGGGCGCCATATAACACTATTGTAGGGTGATATATATATATATATATATATATATATATATATTTTATATATATATATATATATATTTTTTTTATATTAATCTGGGTTATTATAAACTAATGTACACGGAATAATGCGTTCATCAATATAAGTCAATTGATTTTGCAACCTTTTAGATCTTATGCATCTTATATATTTAACATAAGCTACTATAAGGTCCATAACCTATGTGCACTTAATATGTACATATAAATACAGGTTACTAATGTATTGTATTCTTTATCCATATATTTCTATCCATATGTCCCATGAGAAATGAGCAATACAACTCTAAGTCCGCGCACCTGCATCCAGAAAGATGGCCGATTCCCTAAGAGAAAGACCTAAAAATCCCTAACAAAATGGCCGCTGAACGGAGACATACACTGCAATGAACTCCGAATAAACAGAGCAAATGATTAAAGCTAACCACAACCAATGAGATGTAACCCTCCAAGGAAAGGAAGTGGGGCGCTCCTACACATCCGCCGGAGAGAGGCGGAAGACGCTGTGTCTCGTAATACAGACTGACACAGGAAGCGGGGTGGAAGTGACGTGCGCCCGCCGGAAGTGGGGACACGTATCCCCGCATATATAAAATAGTATTTTCTGCTGTTTCCACTATACATTTTTATCATTATATTATAGCGCAGGCTGCATAGAGCCCTTACCCTAACACTCATATGAGTGGTTAAAAGTTTCTTTGAAATTTTCTTGTTTCTAGAAACGGTAGCCACATCCTACAGGACGTGACATCATAATTAAGAGCATAATACATACATAGTATAAATAGAGTACCAGGCACATATCCTTCTCACCCCTTGATGAAGTCTTAAATGACGAAACTCGTTGGGTACTGCCTGCTGACTCCTCCATAAATAGATAAGTTCTGCTTTTACACTTTTACTTATAACTTTTTGTATATCTCCGATTTTTTTTAGCGATATTTTATGTAGGCATCTTTCACTCAGCTTCGCATTTTTTTATACACTGTTTTTTCTATGAGATTTCTTGTACTGTATGTTCTTACATAATGCTATTGTGCATTTTTATATGTATTAAATAAACTTATATATGTTTTAAAAGTAAAACGTTTCTTATACAGGTATTTGTAGTCGCTTAGACCTCTATCCAAACCATTATATATATATACTGTATATATATATATATATATATATATATATATATATATATATATATATATCTATATATAGTTTATATAGATATATATACACTGTATACATATACACACACACACACACACACACACTACAGCGAAACTCTAACACCTGTCTAATATCAGGGACATGTGTTGAGGTATATGGCTGTCTAGTACTAAAGCCAGATTTACACACAATATTTAAGCCCATGGGTACATGTTTGTATTATATACAGGTGCTGCAGTACATAATGCTGGAAATTTAGGGAGTTTTTCTAAGAGATGTACAGGAAAGTAGACAGAAGAGGCACTGGCTCAGCTGCCATAGACTTTTTATCCAGAGTTTTGACAATAAAAATTATTAGAATAATATAAATATTTTTTTTTTACATATTCTTTGTATTTTTCATATATTTTATATATTAAAAATGTTGGCGTATACGTTAGTATGACAGGAATGGTTCTGCCTCACCTGCATCACCCCACCACATGCCACTGCAGTCTATCTATCTACTGTACATATTACACTTTATATCATTTTACCACTTTTCTTTATTGCCTTTGATATCCTGATGCCTAGAAATTCTGCACATAATTCACACGCCAAAAGAATATATGGGATTCAGCTATTTATACTAACTCACTGACTACTAAATAAAAATGTATTCATTATTTTAATGCAGAATATCTAGAGATGGAGCCGGCCTCATTCAATGCTAGCGCCCGCCAGATCCTCTCCTCTGGCAAGCTCCGGCAATAGGGACTGGGACGCGTATGCGTCTCGCACGCCCCAGTTTCACAGTGGCTGGGCAGCGTCTCCCTGCCCATCTCTGCTTCAGGGAGACAGTCAGGGTTCGGGTGGGTTGGGACAGCGAGGGGGGGCCGGTTGCAATGGCGGGGGAGGCGGCAGGGACCCGGGGAAAGCTCCGTTGCCACTGGGCACGCAAGCGTCTCGTCCACGCGTGCCCCTTGTGAGAGCCGGCCGGTTCCGGGGGCTGACGATACTTTCGCCAGCCCCTGCAAAGACTAGGCCGGCTCCATCTGTATGTACTGGATTTGTTGAAGGATAAATGTTTCCCATATTTTTGGAACCAGGACTGGTCCAACAGCCCAATGCTGTTTCTTTAACTACACTGGAGCCCTATGCATTTCCCCCTGTATTATTATAACCAGGACCAGCTCAAGGAGCCCTGGATATGCTTTATGGGCATCCCAAACAGATTTTATTTTCTATTTTTCAACACTTTATACACATTTACACAATACTGCGTGGATCTCA
Organism: Crinia signifera; assembly: GCF_055691185.1. NCBI lineage: Eukaryota > Metazoa > Chordata > Amphibia > Anura > Myobatrachidae > Crinia > Crinia signifera. Next base: position 81,480,961 of record NC_139223.1, read on the forward strand.
CTGATCTATCATAGTCATTTTACCCTCAGGGTAGAATTGGCAAAGAGAAACACACTTTTGAATTCAAGAAAAATAATTAGAGATTTGCAGGGATCCTGCTTTTTGGTTTTGGCTCTAAAAACGTAAAAACGTAATTGTGTTTTGGAAAAAACGACTCCCAGATGCATTTGCTTTGGTTTTGGATCTGAATATATTTACACATTAAGACAACAACTAAAAACATCATCTGAACCTGATTTGTTCCTACAGAATTATTAATATTAGTAACATTCATTTTGAATCATTTAAATTACATTTCTCACAGCTCAGAATATTGTTTTTACCAATTTTGGCCAAAGGCTGCATCAAGCTGGCTAGCTAAATTAAGCAAGATAGCAGCAGCACAAACACATGGCTGTTTAAAAGATTATAGCACAGAACATGTAAAAAACATAGTGACACCATAGTGCCAGATAGGATGGCAGTTTATTAAATTAGAGTATATGCTACATTACTACAGAATGTTTTCATTTATCAAGAACCAGATCAGAGTCCTGAGGCCACCCATACGATGTTTTCATTAATGAAAAACTAGATCAGTGCCCAAGGCAGTACAAGGAAACAGAGACAATGTATTTATGAAGTAGTCAGGAAAAGCCTCATTTGATTGATTGTTAATTAAAGTAATGTAAACAAAAACAGAATGGAGCAAATTGATGAAAACCAAGCATTCAAATGTGAGTTTTCTAATGCATTTGACACTCCTCAATGTAGCAATTCTTAGGCCCAATGTCAGTACAAGGAAATTGAGATTAAGCACTTGTGCATAGGTAGTCAGGTAAAGCATTGATTGATTGTTTCATTGATTGATTACATGAAAATGTATAACTATAAAGAAGAGTAAAACTAATCTCAAGAGTCAGGTCAATGCAAGTGATTCAATCAAGTCAGAGTCATACCGTAGTCCAAGTTCATATTTATGAGATTAAAGATAATAATATAAGATAATATGATTAAAATGTATTATGCACTGCCTGCCAAGCACACACAAACATTGATGATAAGAAGAATGAGCGGATGATATTTGGTCTAGCAAGAGAAAGAAAATGGTCAACAAATGCCTCTTAAATACAGCCTGTAATGAAAAGTGGTGTAAGATGAACTTGACCTTGGTTGCCAATTTGCTATGATCTAGTATAGTTGCAAAAATGTACTGATCCAATTGCAAAAGGCTACCACCCTTCGTATTGTGGCAACGCAAAAAAAACCCTTGAGTTATAGTACAAGAGAGATCGGTGAGAGACTGAGCTCTTCCGCTGCACCATTATGTTTTTTTCCAAAAAAGGTGGTTTTTCATACTGTACTATCCAAATGAGCATAGAGCTTGCATTGAGATTTTGTCCATGTCAACCATAGGTGTTGACCTAGCCATTGTCAACCATTAGTGGTCGACCTAGTGACTGTCCACCTAAACATTGTCTACCATTTAAACCATAATCAGCATTTACTTTCTGCCTTCTGCTAGTTAAGGGTATTGAAGCTGAATCAGTTTCTATTATATGAATTTTTTTTATTATCACTGTATAGCTTTACATTCCTGTGTTAAGTGTATATTTCGTATGTTCTTATTGTTTGCTAAAAGAAGGGTCCTCAGCACATAAATTAAAGTTGGTGCATGACAGTGTGGTTTCTTGTCTGCATGAAGGAGTGATTTCACATGCCTGCCGCTCTGTCATGGTGTGCTTTGGCTGAATCATGGGAAAACTAGATGGCCACAAAGAGTAAGCACACCTGAGTATCTGGGCATTACACACTCAGTGGGCAGTCATAGTCATGTAATCTTTAGTTTGACAGAACTACTACTCCAAATACTACTTTTATATTTAAGTGGATAGTTGGTAAAATGGTGCCATGAACCTGGGGGTTTGTTCCTCTTTTCCCCAGTTTCTGCATGGTCTTTCGGTGTGTTCTACCTGGATTCATTCAGCCTGCACCTAGGCTGCAATCAATGTGTGTGTGAAACTATGGTCTGCTCTCCCTAATTAGACACCTGAGAGACTCTAGTCCAGTTTTCTGATAGCTGTAACCCCTTAGCTCCCTGCTAGCAGTGGTTCAGCATTCTCCATTTGAACTCTCACTGAATTCCTTTGTGAGTAATTTACAACAACATTGATGCAGCATTTGATTCTCCTCTGCAATCAGATCTTTAATGTCTGGATCTGAAAGCCAGCATTCCCTGTGCATTCTTAGGAGTTAGGCTTCAGTGTTTTAGGGCCTACTAGGGCTCTCTCCACTTTAAAGCCTACATGGCGTACTGACATCACAGGGTCTGATCATCTGACCATCTGGCCATGAGCCAACCAATCCTGTGTCAGTCTGAGTCTCTCTGAATCACCTGACTGTAGTCATTAATCACCTTGGTAAAATAGAGCTACCTGGGACTCAAATGCTGTCAGTTCCTTAAGTCACACAGTTTTATACCCAACCCATATGTATTACATCTGTGTAAGAACAACCTAATTTAGGATATTTCACAGAGATCTCCTGCAAAAGGCTAACTCTCTCAGCAGACCGCAGACCCATTATGGTCAATGGGGGCTACAGTCTCACACCTAAATGCCAAACCCTGAAAAGCAAAGTTAAGTATTATTGGTTTACACCATCCTCATTTGGTGTAAATACCTTTATACTTATACTTATGGAGGCATTCACATGGAATGTGGATCTAATGATCCCTCACCCACAGGCCTCCCATCTGGCTCAAGAAAGTGACATTGCACATGTGCAGTATCAGATTATCAGTAGAAGTCTTTCACAAATATGGAAGAATACTCCAATATGCAGGGAAAGTAACTTGCAGGGACAACTGTTATTGCTAGTGCTCTCCTTGGGATTTACATTTAATACATTTAATACATAGCAGGGGTAATTATGTAATCAACTGGTGATGGTGTCACCAGTACAGGGAGTATCACCTTGATTGTTTTAAATTAGGTACAGCACTCTCAAAGGGGTTACTTAAAGGATAGGCTGCCAAACATGGGCCAATGGTGTGGACATGACCCCAAGCTAAAATGTGCCAGCCAGCCCCTCCCGGTATAGGAAAGGGAATTGTGCAGGTTAAATGGAATCAAAATCGGATTTGGTAGCATAGACACCTGACTTTAACTATCTGTCTAAAACCAGACGCATTAATGGCAGATGTTGGAGGCAGATCTATGGCTAAAATAGCCATCATGGCTTCAGTGTTCCTCTGTGCAACAGTATGGAGGCTACCATATATACAGCAGTTCCTCTTGTCAATGATTGTTTCACAGTCAATTGTTGTGTGAAACTAGTACTGGTCATCTTGGTCCTCTTGTGAGATGAAGATTCAACCACCATAGCAGCAGCTGAGTTCATTTTGTAGGAGCCAATTATACTCTTGGCATTTATCAGACGCTCTGTCTATGCATGGAATAATTGATACAATAAGGGGAGGCTCCAGAGGGTAGGCTGCAGCACCATTAAAATTTCAAATAAGGGAGGCACAGCACCTGCCAATAACTGATATTCCAAACTGACTCACTGGCAATTGAAGTATCTCCCCTATTTGACATGGGAACAGAGCTGCCACTGGATACAACCATGCAAAATAATTCATTATCAAATTGGGCTGATTGTATCACATCATGTTCTCAGGAGTCGATGGCAATAAATTGGTCCATTTGACACAAACATCATTATCTTCCTGCATTTTTTTTTCTTTTCCAACATATTTACCATCAACACACTTATTAGTGTCAGATACACAATTATCGCCCTCATCCTCAAAGTAGTATCCTCAGTTTCGACAACTAAGCAATCACATTACTACTACAACTATTACTCATCCTCATATTTACTGTATAGTGATTTGAAACATGATGGAAGAAGGATTCTCTAAGAAGGGATGCAGTGTAAATCCCGGCGGTAGGGATCCCGGCGTTTAGAATCCCGATGCTGGAATCCCGATCGCCGAAATCCCAACACTTTCTCCCTCCGTGAGTGTCCACGAAACCGCCGGAGGGAGAATAAATTAGTGTGCCGAGCGTAGCGAGGCACCGGGCCCGCTGCGTGGCGAGCGCAGCGAGCCCGCAAGGGGGGCAATCCACGTCAACCCCTTGTCGGGATTTCGGCGATCGGGATTCCAGCGTCGGGATTCTGAACGCCGGAATCCCGACCGCCGGGATTACTGAATCCTCTAAGAATACAGTGTCAGAATGATAAATGTTAGACACAATCATAATATCTAGTTATGGCACTACCGGGCACACCTACAGAGAGACGGTGGACCTGCACACCCTCTCAGATCAGGAGGTGGTTGAGCTGCACAAACCTTCTGAACTATAAGTAGGGAAGAGATTTGAATCATTTGGCTGGCAGCAGTAATGCAAAGCGAATGTATGTACTGTGTCCTGTACTTTTTTTTGCAAATGATCCATCTGTGAGCTCATGGGGGTTGTTGATTACACTAGACCATTTCACTAGGCATTTTAACAAGTGTTGGGAGCTATACATTGCACCCACATTGAGATCAAATCACTCTACTGGATGAGCTATGTCAGGTGTTTTTTTATGCTTACCTCCGTATCCATAGTGTGGTTGCAGGTTACTCAGGGTCTTGCAATGATTCCTATATCCCAGTAAGCCCTGCAGAAGAAGACTAAGTAAGAAAATATGCCAGGGGGGCTTGCAACTTGGTACAGATGGAGCACCTTTCAGCCAGCCTGAAGATTCGCCAGATCTACTGAGATGACACAGGCTGGTGGACAGGAGCTCCATCTGACTGTGACGTGCGAGCTTCCCAGTCAGCATGGCAATGGGGAGAGGAATTCCTCGCCTGTTTCTGCTTCAGGGAGATGGGCACTGTGGATAGGGTCCGACCTGAAGCACAGCTGACTGCACACACAGGCAGTGACAGATAGCCATCGGCACACAAAGAAGTGTTGGCCTGCCAGTGACTGTGGCTCAGTAACAGTACAGCACAAAGGCTGCAGAAAGAGAGTAGGCATGAGGACAAGAAGGCACACACAGCAGCAGCCTCCTTTGGGGGCCCATTTATTATTTAAAATTTGGGTACTCTTTACCTAGAACGGCGCCCGCGATTAGAATCGTGGGCGTCGGGGGTAAAAAATCGCGGGCATCGCAGGCATCGCGGGTACATAAAAAACGGGTGCGACGCGATGCCCGCGATGCCCGCGATTTTCCCATAGGGATCAATGTTAAAAGTCAGATTGGTCGCGATTTTAGTGTTAAATGCCTCAATGCCCGCGATTTTTACATAGGAAACAATGTTAAATGGGCCACAGAGCCCTAATAGTCCCCCTGAAGTCTTAAATGGCCCCCACAATTATTAACGCCACCCCACGATCAACGTGAACCCGAAGCGTGGCGAGCGCAGCGAGCCCGCGAGGGGCGGCGGTACGCGTCCTCCGACCTTTTCATACCCCCACTATCCACGTCGGCGTGGAGTTGAGAATAGAATAGTGTGGCGAGCGCAGCGAGCCACCGAGCCCGAAGCGTGGCGAGCGCAGCGCGCCCCACGAGGGGACGCGGATACCTTCACAGTTATACGCGTCCCCTCGCGGGCTTCACAGGTGTCCGTGGCGACGCGGACACCTGTGAAGCCCGCGAGGGGACGCGTTTTCCTGTGAAGGTATCCGCGTCCCCTCGCGGGGCTCGCTGCGCTCGCCACGCTTCGGGCTCGGTGGCTCGCTGCGCTCGCCACACTATTCTATTCTCAACTCCACGCCGACGTGGATAGTGGGGGTATGAAAAGGTCGGAGGACGCGTACCGCCGCCCCTCGCGGGCTCGCTGCGCTCGCCACGCTTCGAGTTCACGTTGATCGTGGGGTGCCGTTTGTTTTACATAGGAAACAATGTTAAATGGGCCACAGAGCCCTAATAGTCCCCCTGAAGTCTTAAATGGCCCCCACAATTTTTAACGCCACCCCACGATCAACGTGAACCCGAAGCGTGGCGAGCGCAGCGAGCCCGCGAGGGGCGGCGGTACGTGTCCTCCGACCTTTTCATACCCCCACTATCCACGTCGGCGTGGAGTTGAGAATAGAATAGTGTGGCGAGCGCAGCGAGCCACCGAGCCCGAAGCGTGGCGAGCGCAGCGCGCCCCGCGAGGGGACGCGGATACCTTCACAGTTATCCGCGTCCCCTCGCGGGCTTCACAGGTGTCCGTGGCGACGCGGACACCTGTGAAGCCCGCGAGGGGACGCGTTTACCTGTGAAGGTATCCGCGTGCGCTCGCCACGCTTCGGGCTCGGTGGCTCGCTGCGCTCGCCACACTATTCTATTCTCAACTCCACGCCGACGTGGATAGTGGGGGTATGAAAAGGTCGGAGGACGCGTACCGCCGCCCCTCGCGGGCTCGCTGCGCTCGCCACGCTTCGGGTTGACGTTGATCTTGGGGTGCCGTTAAAAATTGTGGGGGCCATTTCAGACTTCAGGGGGACTATTAGGGCTCTGTGGCCCATTTAACATTGTTTCCTATGGAAAAATCGCGGCCATTGAGGCATTGAACACTAAAATCGCGTCCAATCTGACTTTTAACATTGGTCCCTATGGGAAATCGCGGCCATCGCGGGCATCGCATCGCACCCGTTTTTTAGTGCATTCGATGGTCGCGATGGTCGCGATGGGCGCCGTTCTAGGTAAAGAGTACCAAAATTTGGTTTGGAGTTTAGCTGCAAATATTATGTAGCCCCGTTATGTATCATGGAGGGACTACAGCAGGAATTTATGATACCTGTTGTGATCCCTTATGTCCTGCTTGCAGACGCATGCCCCACAGATTTCTATGGGGTATGTGATGCTGCCCGATGTACCGATATCGGGGCAGCATTGCATTGGCTACTGCAGCAACTGCCATTCTGAGATGGTATCTGGTGGAACTGCTTGCTTCAATAACTCTTTATAAGAGGTATACTGTTTCACCTTATCTGCCTTTTCTACTATAGGGTAAGGTTCTTTGGGTCGACCCAATGAATGTCAACCTGAATTGGGTCGACCCAAAGAACCTTACCCTATAGTAGATCACTGAAGGTCGACAGCTGAAATAGATTAACATGGGTAAGGTTGACAGAGTCAGAAAGTTGACACAAGCATTAGGTTGACAATGGGTAGGTCGACAGTGAAAAGGTTGACATGAGTTTTTCAAATGTCAATACAGTCAACATGGACACCATCTAAGTGTACCGCATGTCTCGCTGCACTTGGCACACTATTTAGTTCTCCCACCATGTCTTACTGGAAGGTAGGGCATGAAATACCACCTGTCGGCACATGTCGGCTCAAAAAAAAGTGAAATACTCATGTCCACCTATTCACAGTCGACCTTCCCATTGTTGACCGAATGCTTGTGTCTATCTCCCTACCCTGTCAACCTTACCCATTTTGACCCATTTCAGGTGTCATCCTAAGGCCTGTCGACCTTCAGTAGTCGACCCAATGCATGTCAACCTTAATAGATTCAGCCTAATGACTGTATCCCATCAGGAGCACAAGCCGACATGTTTAAATTCACTATGATGTAGTGTTGGGAGGTCTCATATTACTCATAGCACAGGAAAATGGGAAATTGATACATGTATTTTTATATATTGTGTTTTAACAATCAGGAATTATTTACATGTAATAGATATACCCCAGTAACTATCTAATTACAGATATCTAAGAAAGAAAAAAAAAAAGCTATCTCTTTGCACAGTTACAATCACATCCACCTACCGGAATAATATTTGTAATAACAGACCTAACACTAAGAATGAGTAGAACTAAATAAAACCTTTGCCAAACTACTTAAGTAAGATGCAGGAAGCTATGCTGAATAATTTATCATTTGAGTCATATAATGATCACCAAGCAAGTCTACTTAGAAAGGTAGTTTATCAGACTACCTTAGTGTACTAGGGCAGAAACAAAGTAGAGAACCTGTGCTTGATTGATTGCAAAATATATTAACAAGGAAAAGGATTGAGAATTACATTCGGGAGTACATTAAGATAGCTTCTTCACTCTATGTAACATTAGCAGATTTAAAATAAGAGAGTTTAGTTAGATAAGAAATTAATATTCTACAAAAACAAAATTGCTTCTGAAGCCAAGGAAAAGTTAAAGCACAATAAATCTGACAGAAAACATAGTTTTAAAAGCTCTACATGATATACAGTACATCCGAAAACTGATATAGTAACAACATGTTTCCAGCTTCTCATATGTGATAAAATCATTCACTTTTTTATGCAACCTAGTGACAAGGACAGAAATAGATGGAGTTTGAAACTCTGCAGGAAATACTCTGTCTCCTTTCTTGAAGTGTAATCAACGCCGTATATCACTTTCCACTGTGAATGCACAGGATATTATAACTTGATTTATGTAACGTGAAGTGCAACTAAATCTGATATTTCTTTTGTTTAGCTTTATAAATGCCAGTCATAAGGCAGAACAATTAAACAAAAATATTTATCAAATAAAAGAATAGAAAAAAAAGGAATGCAAGAAAAATGTACATCATTGTTGTAGATGCCTGTAAATATAAAATCACAGTCACGGAAACAGTTTGGAAATATGCAGGTAGATGTACAATAGTGGCAGAGATCATGCTGCTGTAGCTCTTCCTGCTTTGCTTCTTTACCGGGGTGAAGCAGGAGCGCTGAGTTGTATTATGAACTTGGCTGCCAGAGAGAGGGAATGAAACTCGCCCTTCCAGTGATCGCTGCCAGACCCCCACATCACAACAGCCTAGCGCAGTGGACTTACTTCAGGCATATCACAGACAAGAAGCTGTTCTATCCACAGATTAAAGTTATCCTGGAGAGGAGCTGGAACTCATTTCTCTTTGCCCCCTAATTCACCCCTACCCCTCCCCCTTTATTCAGATCAAGTGCAAGCGGAATTGTTCTTGGCACCCCTGCTAACTATAATTCTTTAACCCACTTTAACCCCTGATTCTATCTACTGGTAAAGTCCCCAAATAGTCAAGTTCACATTCTCCATTATTTCTATAGCTTTTGTATTGAACCAGAGTCAGGCATATGTAATGCACAGTATCTATACTGTTCACACCAACCGTAACTTATATGAGGTCTTATTCACACCTGATCACACGGCTGCAAAATTTGCAAACTGGATAATTATCAATAGATTGTGCACATGCATACGGCCTGTAGTACGCATGTGGAAGGCCATCCTGCAAAAAAACTTTTGCTACTTTTTATCGCTGGCCATATGCAAGTTGATTGACAGGAACCCAGGTTTTGGGGGCGGTAGCCACCCATTTCCTGGGAATATGCAACATGCCAGGTCATTTGAGGGGAAGGCGTGTTACATCAGCCCAGGCCCCGGACAGCCTGTTTCTATCACAGCCGCTGAGTATGCACACAATGGACACAGTGGAAAAATCATTTAATGGTGAGGGGCTTGCGAATGGATTTTAAGCTATCCGCCAATCCAGCAAATTTCACGAACCCTGCTTAGCAATTTGCAGACTTTCATAGGCTAGGATTTCACTCTGGTGGGGCGGCGTATAACTGACAAATTTAACAGACCAATTCAGGCTTCGTTAGTGATAGACTGCAAGAAAATCCAGTCATTCAGGACTTTGGGGTGTAAGGCACTGAAAAATGCACAGACTAGAAAGAAACCAGTGGCAATTGCCATAGGAATAGTGTGTGGGACTGTGGGCTTTGAGGCCCTACAAAAAAAAACAGAGACAGGACGCACATCAGTAGCAGTTACCAGAGAAAGAAAGTATGTAGAGCTGTTGGCTCTAAGACATTAAAAAAGCAGACAGGACACACAGCAGTGGCAGTGACCAGAGGCAGAGGGTATGGGACTGTGGGCTCTGTGTGGGACTATGGGCTCTGTGATGAACTGTTCTGTGTGTCCAAACACCATAAAAAATAAAACTGTTGGGTTTTCAAACACTATGTAAAAATGAGAATAAAGTAGGGCTGTGAGTCAAAATGGATCAGTCAATATGAATCAAGTACCAGTGCTGCGGCTGCTGACAAAAGATTAAGAAAGGGCACATGAAACCTGAACAATATTTCACAATGTTAAAGAAAACATCATGGGAACTTCTGGTGGGTGGTGCATCTAGAACACATTTTACTAAGGCTTCTCATAAAGGCACACTACACATAAAGGCACACTACACAGATGGAGCTGCTCTTGTTGGAGCGCCTCCTTGTCCACCGTCTGCCAAGAATGGGGCACACCGTACATTACGCTTGCATGCTCCATTCTCGGCAATGGGGCACGTGAGTGTGTGAGATGCTCGCGCAACCCCGTATCCGCAAGCTCCGATATGGTGATCTGGCGGACTGACATGTAGCGTCTCCATCTCTACTGTATATACCCTATTTATCTCCTAAAATACTTTTATCTGGGGGCCAGTTTGGTTATCAGGGAGCTGGTACCCTACAGCACACCTTAGAAGATTGAGGACCGTTTTGCCACCAGAGTTCGACCTAGGCTGGTGGAGGCCTGCATGACTGTCCTCATTTGGGCATGATAAATGGCATTCAGTACAAGGTGCCATTACACTCCCTGATTACCCTTTACCTGCTGGAGCCTGTTACAATGGTGACTATCTGTCTTCCCCTCATCAACTCTGTCTGGGAAGGACATGGTGTGCAGGAGACTGTGGACTCTACTGCTGATGGGAAGGAACAGGACCACACTGAAGCACCGGGGACTGCTTTGGAGAAGTCTGTTGAATACCGCAACTATGCACACAAGCAGCGGAATACACAGGAGCTCCAGGCAGCTTTCATACACTTCCAAAATTTCTGGACTATCACAAGAAAGAGAGGATCCTGAATAACTTTAAGCATCAGAGAGGCTTGACAATTGAGTAGAGGTGAATACTTATCATTCAGGACTTTTCAGTTGCAGTGGCACAGAAAAGAAAGGAATTATCTCTGATTTGTAAATACCTGGTTGACAACAATAATTGGTTTGCATTGATGTGCCCGGCAAAGCTGATAATTACTGAAAATGGGTGCACCTTCCTATTTGATAATCCTGAAGATGCACGATGCCACATCACACCGCGGAATGTCCCGGGTGGCTCCCCGTCTCGCATACATGCTGGTCTTGGATAGGGTGTGGCTGTGTGCTACCCTACCCTAATTGTGGGATGGTGAGTAGGACTTCATTGTACCGTCTCAAATTTTGACTTTATATATGTTTATGATTTTGTTATGTGTTTTGATGAATCTGCCCATTTCCAGGAAGACTCCTGGAATCTGGCATAGTTATTTATTGGATAGCAAACGTTTTGAAAAAGTATTGAAGCATATTCACTTTTATTATTATTATTATTATTATTATTATTATTCATGTACTACAGTATGTTATACTTTGCGGTGGTTCTGGGTCCTTGCCCCCTAGTCTCACTACCTGGTGTTGTCCCTGCTTGCTGGGACTGGAATGGCACCTTCTGTAATGATATTCTACAGTAGCTTTCCTTTTTTCTATTTGACAGGTTTGAGATGACCCTACCACTTCCATCTAATATAGGTACTCAGAAACAGGCCCTATGCTCTGTAAAAATTATTTAATGGAATGTACAGTGGGGATTAAATACACTTATAAAACAAAAAAGAGTGACTTCCTCTCTCAAAAAACATAAACCGAGCATTGTTTTTATAAGGAGACCCACTGGAAACAGGAGGATAATTCCACATCGTGCGATGGCTTGATTAACGAATGCTTATCTGCTTCTTTTCAATCTAAATCCCATGGAGTAGCGATACGCTTTGCCAAGAAATTATCTTATATTGTTTTAAATACTGTCTCTGATGATGGTACATACTGATCGATGTTCAAATTTATGACACAAAATATACTTTTGTTAATTTATATGCTCGTAATACTGGTCAACAAGCCTTTTTATCAGACCATATCCCAATTGTTATACAGTAGATCCAACTACTATTTAATTGTGGGAGGGGACTTTAACATGGTTTCCGATACATCTTTGGATACATATTCTTGACCCTCCATGCTATCTAGCTGTCACTGGAACCATATTTCCCTCTTACTAGCGGATCACTCCTTAGTGGATCCCTGGAGGTTTTTCAATCCTCATACTTATACTTTCCCTTCAGCGGTCCACAAATCTTTCTCTCGCATTGACTATGTATTGCTCTCCACATCCTTTCTTTGCATACAGAAGTGGCTTCTTTAGGAGACATAGCGGCCTCTAACCATGCCACAGTCTTTGTGACATTCAAGGCTTGTTCAGTGGGAACACATACTTGTGGTGGTACCGTTCATATTTATATTCTGACAAGTTTAAAAAATTCCTCAAATTCTAATTTGTGGAATAAAACACTGATGATAACCTAGAGCACTGGGATACTCCTGTTTTGTTTTGGGAAACATCTAAAGCTGTGATGAAGGGCCATGTCATGTCCTACATTGCAAAAAGTAATAAAGAGCTTTCCTCCCAATATAAGGACTTTTAACGATCTATGCAGAATGAATCAGCGACTTATATCTCAAATCTCCTTGATGACATACACAAAGCCTACACTGTTTTCCGCCAGTAAACAGTAAACAGTTTATTGATGACACAAGCACTACTTTGTAATTTACAAAGCTACTATTCTTCGGATTTGTATTTTCCAAAGGTGAAGTGATTCGTATTTGGTTTCCAAGTTTCTCGGCAGACAAATTTGGATGAGCCTGAAGCATCGCACAAATCAGTCAGTTAGGTGCAATGCTTCTTTGTGCAAAAATAAACAAATTATTTTAACAATGGTCCTGGTTGCAGAAGTACAGAGGGAAATATCAAATGGGCTGGATTCTATCGATGGTGTATTAATTTGTACAGCTGAATTCGGCTGAAGTTGCATTGATAAAAATGGCAATTTAGACAAATTCGGCTGATTGTAAATTAGCTGAGAACTGAGTCCCGGCCAAATTTAACATCAAATGGGTACATTCGCACCCATTCGATCTTAGTAAATTTTGTGTGGTTTTGCTAAAACCAAAGCCAAAACACAATTATTAATAACTATAGCAGTAGAGTATTATTTATTGTTGGTCATGGCAGATTTCTTATACATTTGCACTACATCACCAACTACATAGATGACTTAACTGGGTTGATAAACCAAAGTCAATCATTTGTTACAGTTTTGTTACAGTTTTGTTTTATTTTTCTTCACTTTACCACTTTCACTGCTGAGCTCAAGCTACTGGGACATGTATTAGGGGCAAATGTACTAAGTTTTGGAGAGTGAAAAACAGAGCACTGTAAACTACTTACCAAACAGTTCCTAATTGCCATTTTTCAAACACAATGCAGTGGTGCACGCAGGGGGGTTCTGAGTACCCAGAAAGCCCCCCAGGAGTCTAAGGGCCCTTGGCTGAAAGGTGAGGGTCCCCTTTTTCCATGGGTACAAGAATTTAAAAAATCGGCCCTTGGGAACCAGAGATATCTGACTTCAAAGCAGTGGTCCCCATCCAAACTTGTTAATTGCTCTTCCCAGTCAGATATTTCAGGTTCTGTCTGACTTTGAGTTTTTCTGAGGGTATATTCCAAAAGCTGGGACTCTCACCCTTTGATCGACACTAGCAGCTTGTCTTTACTTTTCCCAGAACCAGATATATCAGCCTTCCAGCAGGTGGTTACTGCTCCAGCTCTACACCTGGTATGTAGTTTTATATTCTCGTTGGCAGATTGCTCTACCAATTGGTAGGTGGGATTCTCTAGTTTTTAATTTTATTAAAATCTAAGAAATCTTTTTCCAGGAAATGGAGATATCTGCAGTCAAGCAAGCTGTCCTCCCACCAGAAAATTATGAATAATAAGCCCACTCCACTATACACACCTCCTCTGCGTATTAAACATCCTCTACCACCCTGGAAGTTATGTATCAGGGCCCCTTCATTCAGCCCAATGCCCCCTTCTCCCACCTCATCTCCCATCATCTGTGCAGTAAAGGGGTAATTAGTGGAAATGACTGATTTAGCCTCTTCATGCTTAGCGGTTGATATAATACCCCCTACCACCCGCGGAACATCAAAGCTTCCGCTCATAGCACACACTAGCCCTACCCCTGGAAGATCAGTAGGGGCCCCAATACATTGCTATTCCCAGGGGTCTACACTGCTGTTGACGCCCCTGTATGTATATATATATATATATATATATATATATATATATATATATATATATGTGTGTGTATATATATATATATATATATATATATATATATATAATTATTATTATTATTAATATACATTTCGTCTATCTATAATACTTTAACTAACCCGGCATATACTGGGTCACCTAAAGGTGCGTACACACGGGGGCGATTATAGCAAATATCGCTGGAAATATGGTCGCTGAGCGACCATATTGCCAGCGATGAGAGTTTGCACCAGCGATAAATCGCTGGGTGCGCGCTCCCGTTTTCAGCCCCTGAATGGTCGCTGGTCGGAGGAGCATGCTCCTCCGACCAGCGACTTCCACTGCCTCTTCTCCCAGCAGTGTGATTTTCATCTGCGATCTCTGGTCGCAGATGAAAACGGGACACTGAGCAAAATGATTGCTGAGCAATATATTGCTAGCAATATAATGCCAGTGATCATATTGCCCCGTGTGTACACACCTTAAGTGTCCATACCCGTGCTTTGCTCCGCCCCTTTCTGGAAACCCCCTTGTGAAAATCCTGCATTTGCCCCTGCAATGGTACTTTGTTTCTCTCCAGTTTATAACTCCCTAAGGTTTAGTACAGTAGATATATCCCTTTATTTGAAACAGCATTGAGGAAAGTTTCCAGAACTATAGATGTTTCTACTGCTATGATGGCTTTTAAGATTGTTATGCTGCACTTTAAGTATACTGACACATGAATAGTATATTGTTGGTTATTTTATTGCATAGTGGTTCTGCTGGTTATGGTATTGCAGATTGACCATGTCTATATCGACAATCACGTGGTTGACCACTAATGGTTGAATGCATTTAGCTCAACAGTAACAAAAGATAGACACAAGCAATGGTTGATGGGAACTTGGTTGATAGTGACAAGGTCCACACAACGTTTTTAAGTTTTTTTGTCTCTATATCAACATAGCTTGACATTAATGCTGCATAAGTGTACAGTGTCCCCTCACCTGGCTCGCTGTGCTCACCATGCGCTACGCTTGGTACACTTATTTTACTCTTCCTCTATGTCTTCTGGTATAGTTAAGTATGAACAAGTCAGTTAAAGTAAAAAAAAATCATAAAAACTCTTGTCCACCTTTCCACTGTCAACCACATTCCCATCGACCTTTTGCTTGCATTGATCTTCTGTTACTATCAATCTAGGCACTGTTGACTATGTTTAGGCATCTTACCAGTTGCATTTGACCATTAGTGGTAGACCACATGTCAATCTAGACATTGTCAATCTGTTGACCAGATACAGGTCTGCTATGTGTTGGCCTGTGTATTGCAAACTGTGCTTTAATAATCCAGTGTAAATTGGGATAATATATTGTTGTAGATATTGGACCTGGCTAAAAGTGTGTGGTATATTTGTTGATGTTCAAAATGTATACAACCATCATTTTAGCTTTTTAAAAGAAATTACATGGTAACCATTTCAAATACTTATTCAAAGAATTAGTGATAGAAGTATAAAGGATTTCTGTTGAAGAATTGGCAAAGGTACATGGGTCTGATGATGATTCTTCTTCTTATTAAAAACTGCATATAAAAATAGCATATTTATACAATATGCTCAGTAATACACATTATGCTGAGTTATTCACATCTCAAGCTGCATGCATCTCTGTAAATGTAGCATACGTGCCAGGTTTATGTCAAGTGTATCTCAGATATGATTACACACAAATCAATCCAAGAAGAATAGGGTCTTATAGTGTGAAAAACACGTATTTAAGAACATATATGCAATTGGTCTCAAAGACTGTTCATAACTAAAAAAGTATAGTAAACCTTGCCTAATTTTCTACATGTATACATAATAATACAACATAAGTATTCATATGTATTGTGTACAGTCAATCTACTACCAGTTTACAATAATCATGTTATTATACAGTCATTTGCAGTTAATGGGCAAGCAAGAAGACTTTGTAATAAATTGTCTTAACCAAAAAAAAAACAAAAAAAAAAACATTAAGCTGCAAATAATTTTTATAAAGTTCAATATTTAATTTATTTAAAAAAATGATGCATGACAAAGTATTGCAACCAATTAGCTCTAGAAAAACAATGTGATTGAACTGCTCCCAACACTTCACAAATAGGCCAAGGCACACAATAATGGAATGCCTTCTACCACCAAGAGTTTTTAAAACTGGTGCCTACCACCTCACCACTAGACTAAAAAACAATGCCTGAGATCTCTACATTATTCTTTATCCATAATCTCTCTAAAACATTCTTATCCTGTGAGCCCTCCAAACCCACCTGGGACCTTTTCTCTAATTAACTTATAGTCCCATTTGGTCACCTTGAATGGACCTCAGTAAACACATTAGTTACTTTTATGTTAAGGTTTATGCTTCTTAAATAGACCAATTCATCACACTAATAAATGGAGGAGACACACTTCTTTGGTAGTTTGGGCTGCTCAATCCGTTAGTGGCTGAGAAAATAAGATTTTTTCCAATTCATTTGTTTTAAAACAAACTACCTGAACATACAGAGATGAACCCATGGGTGACCAATAAGCCACACTTACCATAAACTTATAAAAAAGGAAAGCATGTGCGTGTCACTAAGCACTTGTTTTTGTGTTAGAAATTCATTGGGCACAGTGGGAAATGGTAAGGTTAGAGCAGTTAAAAAAATGGCAGAATAAAAATAATCTAACTTCTGGAATCTTCTAAATAGAACCACCAGACTATGTCAGAACTGCTCAGAAAAAAAGAAGAAGAAAAAACTCAACTCTAGAATAGAAAGAACAAATATACGTCACAATGGCAATCTCTGAATTACTACATACTGTAAAAACAGGGCTAGTAATCACGTCAAAAAAGAGGCGGTACCACTCATTCAACACAATGTGATTGACAGCAGCCTGCAACCAATCACGTATCCAACCATGGCACCAATCAGAGATTGAGTTAATCAGCAACAAGACCACCCCACTTGAATAAATGAACTCAAGCATCAGTTCACTGCAAAAAAACTCCCTAGAAGAAGGCCCCCTATGGCCGAAACGCATTGGAGACATTTCAGCACTTGAATATTCAGCACACCAGCAACAATGTCAAAGTCTCCTCCAAGCCAGGAGTCGAGCCTACAGTCCAACAGCTGACCGAGACACCGGTTATGTCACCTGCACAGTGCCGATACCCGGAAGCCTTGTTACACCAAACACTGTAGAGCCCAGCTCGTGTACAGTTGCCACGCTGACTGAACTGCAGCTAGAGTCCAGGACATCGCAGGACGGACCAGGACCCACAGACTTGGGCATTACACAGGTGAGAGGTAAACTGCGGGGGGACGGGATGCCAGCCCCCTGCACCACCTTCCTGTGTGCAGACCCATTTGTGACTGTGCCTGCGTTAGCAGACCCTGGTGTCCCACCGTTATCAAACCCCCCCCACCCCGAATTTCCCATTCCCCTTCATCATCAACAGCATTGGGTGACGCGGACAATTATTAATATTCTCACTACATACATGTCCTTGGCTGAACGCCAGGGTTTATTAGTGTGTTATTGATAAATAAAGTCCATTTTTTCACTCACACGCATCTCATTGAATCCTTCATGTGTAAGTGATACTGAACAGCATACACACCATCATGTATGCAACACCATTTATTACATGTAGGAGCTGAGCACAGTACAAACAAACCATTTGTACTTGTTTCTACCCGGCTGATCACCTGTCTAAGTACTGTAGCTAGCCCCAACCCACTGTATCCCAGTGCACTGCTCACCATACCTCTCCTATGTAATATCAGATGCAAAAGACACATCAGTATATTCCAATGTTTAGGGGTTAGTATGAGCTAACCAGGGTTAACAGATACATTTACCGTCTTAATAGAAGACAAAAAAGCCCTGAAAGGTCTACAGAAAGACATATCAATTGTGATCAAGCTAGCCAACAAATGAGGAGGTCTATTAATCCAGGATAAGATAAGATACATGAAGAAGCAGAAAAACAGTTATATGATGTTAACACCTACAAAAAAGAGATAGATCCAACAAATGAATACCAAAAACATCTTATATCAACAACTAGAAGAATGAATAAATATTAGGAGTCCAAACGTAAAAGGAATTTGATTTCAGTTACACAAAACACCCATCTTTTTACCACCTGCCTAAAATCCATATAAATCAAGAAAATCCACGGGGAAGGCCCATTGTGTCGGAAATTGTTCTTTAAAATTGAACCTTTCAAAATATATTGACTATTTCCTACAAACACTGGTTAAAAAAATGTGCATTCTTGAGATTTTAGAAAACACAGAATGGAAACAGACATTTACATTATATACAAACAATATGAAATTACTACACACAGTGATCAATTACAAAGCAGGATGTGAGGCAGTATGCCAGTACCTCACACAACAAAAATAATTTCAAATAGTCATATCAACTTCTTAATGAAGAACATAAACTTTATTTTACAAAACAACTACTTTTGGTATGGTGGAGATTTCTTCATATAAGAACCTTTTATTTCACTCCCTTTCTCTGGGCTCTCTTTCTCCCGTATCTTTTTTTCTTGCTGGTTGGCTGGAACGGTCCATGGATGGGTTGAAGGTCCTGGTTTGAGAGCAGGCAAATGTTGTTTTTTTTGTCCGATTTTTTGCACTTTATATGCCTTTAATAAATGAGTACTTTTTCACATTTATGATGCTGGCTCTCTAATGCAATTATTGTATTATACCATTTTATGAGCTTCAGCACTCCCTTCAAGTATTGAGCAAGTGTGTACAGACGTGTCTCATGGTTACACTATGTTAACATTTATGCAGACTGGCACCACATTTTTATGCAGCATACGTCTTTGCATGTTTTGAATATTTTTTCAAATTTTTCTATTTTTTCTATTTTTATTTTTCTATTTTTTTTTCTTGTTTGCTGGATACACATCTATTTCGGATACATATCCATACACGTGCTCACAGTGATCTAACTGAAACCAAAAGGTTCAATGCTAAGGACATTTCACGCATACTGTTTGATGATACAGCAGCATTAGCATTCAATGTGTATAGCCCATCGGAGGTGTTCTCAGATTTGGTTAAACTGAAGAGGCGACGGGTGGAGTTAAATCTCCATGGTCTAACCCTCTCGCAGTATTTCAAAGAGAAATTAGTGCCTAGGGGTTTCCGCATTGAAAACCAACCGACAATCGGTAGATCTGACCCCAGTTTTTGTAAACAGTGGTGCTAGTTATTGAACGATTGCTCTTTTCAACTAATGATACTTGTCATAGATCAGGTTAACAGTGATCTTGATACCTTAGACAAAGAAATTGCTGACTGTGAGTCCAAGGGCTTGGATATTCTCAAAACGGATCCCGAAATTGATTGGGTATCCAAAATTGAGAATAACCTAGCCCTTTTCCACTCAGAATTATTAGCCTTCAAGGAGGTGCAAGTACAAAACTGTTAAGGAGGATTACAAGGAGCAGCGTGTATACCATTGGCTCCAGGGTGGAGACTATAGACCATTAATGAGAAAAAAGGAAAGTGTGTCACTGTGTGGTGCACAGGAGGTGAATTTCACATAAAATGTAACCTTTATTGATTTCTTTATAAAATGTTGCAAAATATTGACATAAAGGGGGAAATTTACTAAAGGAAATTTGTAAAAAAATAGGTGTATTTGTATCCAGAAATACACTTATTTTTGACATTTACTATCCCGAAAATACGGCAATTCGTATTCATATTGATGTGCTATCAATACGAATACGAATTGCCGTATTTACGGGATAGTAAATGTCAAAAGTAGTGTATTTCTGGATACAAATACACCTATTTTTTTACAAATTTCCTTTAGCAAATTTCCCCCAAAATATACACAAATTGACACGGACAAACGTATTAAAAAGGATACTCGATCCTCACACAGGGGTTTCCCCGCTGCACTATCTCCCTGAAATAAGTTGTTTCTTCTTAAACACCACACGCTACTCAAAGTCTCTAAAACATATATATATATATATATATATATATATATATATATATATATATATATACAACAAAGATATTGCGAGCGGCACTCAGAGACTGGATACACGAAGTAACACTGCAAATATGTGTTTAATGCAAACTTCAACGTTTCGGGGCGCTGGTCCCCTTCGTCAGGATAAACACAAGGTGTCACACACAAGATATTTATAGAAAAGACTTACCCCCCTTCTAATCACTGCTGCCCCTCCTGCTGCTCTGGTTCACCTGGCAGTGCAGCACGATGTCCATTCCCCCGTACTGCAGTTTCCTGTTTCCGGAGGAAACGTGTCATCCTCTCCCTGCCGGTCACCTGGCAGTGCAGCACGATGTCCATTCCCCCGTACTGCAGTTTCCTGTTTCCGGAGGAAACGTGTCATCCTCTCCCTGCCGGTTCCCATGGCAACGTTCGGGTTAACAATCTGAAATAACCACATAATAAACATTAAAACCGCAATTATATGCTGTGTCATTATTCATTGTTTACAAAGTGCTTAATGTAAGTGATTTGTTGCATCAGTGCTCATGTTTTTACAAAAAGAGGCTGTACTGCTTAAGCCTGGACGACGGCTGAAGTAGCCGATATTGTGCTGAAACAAAACTATCGGTTAGTGCATACATATATATGAAGTTACATTTTGCTTCCCTCATGGTTCCCCTGTTTGGGCTATTCAGTCCCAAATTGGAATATGGTGGGGCCCATCCCACCCGCAACTATTGTGCTGGAGGCATGGTCGACATGCTGTGTCGCCACTCCCCTCCTACACTTGGTGGTTTTCTTTTGTCTACCCCGATTATTTTAAGGGACACACTGTTTATGATCACTGGTGACCAGCTGGCATTTACAAGTGGGGGGACCTGTCAGGGTGAGCATAGAAAGATGGTAATTAGATGAAATTAATCAACCCCAAGTGCTCATTGAGTCCCTTGGGGCGCATGGTACCCAATCTGTAAATCCATCGGGTTTCCAAACGCAATAGGGCTTTTCCCCTGTCACCCCTTCTCAGGCTTGGGGGGACATGGTCAATTATCTTGTATTTTAACATGGCCATGCTATGTTTGGCCACCACGAAGTGCTTGGCTACCGGTTGCTCGCCAGCGCCAGCACTGAGTGCTGCCCTAATTGCTTGTCTATGCTGTGCCATGCGGACCTTAAATTGGCATTCCGTTTTGCCAACGTAGTAAAGTCCGCATGGACACAAAATAACATAGACCACAAAGCAACTGGTGCATGTGAGGGGCCAGTTAATTTTAAACCTTTTCCCCGTGTAGGGGTGTCTGATAGAATCCCCAGTCTCCATGTAACTGCAAGTCGTGCAGTTGATACACTTGAAGCATCCATTGCCCCTTTGCAAAAAATGGGTGGGTTTGGGTTTCTTGAATTTAGATAAGTCTGTTTTGACCACTAGATCCCGTATATTTTTGCCCCTGGAATAACTGGGCATTAGGCGTTTACTGGCTAGCTCTTTTAAATCCCTATCTGTGGTGATGATTGGCCATAGTTCTTTGGCCCTTTTAGATGTGTGTCTGCTGTTTATATTAAATTGGTTCACCCATGGATAAGGAGGCTCTGATTTCTCAATTTTTTGGGGAATTAGTAATTCTGCTCGTGGTCTTGCACTGGCCCGCTGCCGTGCTTTTACAAGCTCCCCGGGGGGGTATCCCCTCTGTTGGAATTTTAGGGTCATGGCATCCAGTTGGTGTTCCCTTTCTGATGCCTCACTGTTGGTCCGACACACCCGTATAAACTGAGACATGGGTAACCCCTTCACTGTTGCCCTGGGGTGGAAACTCTCATGCCTAAGCATGGTGTTTCGGTCAGTTGGCTTAGTGTATAAGCTAGTGGCCAATTCTTTCTCTTTTTTTGTGATCTTGATATCGAGAAAGCAGATCTCGTTTTGGTCATGCAGCATGGTGAGTTTAATGGGACTGGCTGATCTATTGTGGGCCTCGACTGTGCTAACCAGGCTTTCTACTGGGCCCTGCCACAAAATCAAAATGTCGTTGATGAAACGAAAATATAACCATACATGCTGGACCGTTTTCTGGAGGACAAAGAACAGGTCGCGCTCGGTCTCCCACATGTAGGTGTTCGCAAACGTGGGAGCCACCGAAGACCCCATCGCACAACCTGTCCTCTGCCTCCAGAACATGCTGTCAAATAAAAAATAATTATGAGATAACGTAAATTCAAGCAATTGTAACACAAACTCCACATCTGGGCCCCTGTAATGGGGGTTCCCCATGATGAGGCGTCTCATAGCCTGCACACCCTCCCTATGTGGGATGCAGGTGTACAGGCTAGTGACGTCAATGGTAGCCATGGTGAGGTCCACCGGTGCTTCAGGCATGGTGGTCAATTTTTGTAATAGCATGGAAGAGTCCCGTAGATGGGTGGGCGTGTGCTGGATGCACGGCTGGAAATATGTGTCCAAGAATATGGCTACCGGTTCGCAAAGCGACCCCCTGGCCGATATGATTGGTCGACCAGGAGGCCGCGTTGCGTGCTTGTGTATCTTGGGTATTGAGTAAAAAATAGGCACTGTTGGATGCTCAGTGTACAATTTATTGTGAATCGTGGGTGATATTACACCCTCCTTGACGGCCTCCTGCAATATAGTCGCCAGTGACTTCTGGTACCCATCCGTGGGGTCCCCACTGAGTTTCTCATATGTCGACTCATCCCCTAGGAGACGGTGACATTCCTCTACATAGTCAGCGGTGTCCTGTATGATGATGGAGCCGCCCTTGTCGGCTCCCCGTATAATAATGTCCTGCCTTTTGCTCAGGTCTTTCAGGGCTTGGTTTTGCTGGTACGTCAAATTATGGTGAGTCTTAGGGTAGGGTACATGTCCCTCTTTTTCCACCAGTCGGTGGTAGGTTTTGATCGAGGCATTATTGGAAATTGGGTCAAAGCGTGATTTGGGACCCAGTTTTTGTATCCTGGGTGGCAGTTCTTCTCCTTGCTTGGTCGGAGGGTTTTTGGAAAAGTGTTCCTTGATCTTCAGGCCCCTCTGTAGTTTGTATGTGTCGATTGCCCACTGAAACTCATCCACCTGCTGTGTGGGGATAAAGGAGAGTCCTTTGCTTAGGACCTCATGTTCAGTGGGTGTGAGTGGCTTTGAGGATAAATTAAATATTACGCTTATTTCCCCTTGGGAGGCTTTGCTCCTTTCCTGCCTCCACCTCTGCCCGCCACGACGGGTGCGCTTCGGCCTCTTCCCCGGGCCTGCTGGCCTGCCCGGGTCTTTACCCCTAAAGGGGTCATCTGTGATGTTAAGGGTGTAGGTCCTGCTCCGACGTCATCGGTTTCACTTGCCGAGGTACTGGCAATGTCAGGTTGGTGAGTACGGCGACGATAATGAGGCACCTGCTCTCTCCTGGGAGGCTGTTGAGAGTTATTGAGCCAGGTGTAGACCTTATGCTGTAGGTAATCTTGCTGGACCTTCCCGAGCTTCTCTCGTTTGTACCGTAGCAGTTCGATCCTATATTTTCGTTTCATCGACGACATTTTGATTTTGTGGCAGGGCCCAGTAGAAAGCCTGGTTAGCACAGTCGAGGCCCACAATAGATCAGCCAGTCCCATTAAACTCACCATGCTGCATGACCAAAATGAGATCTGCTTTCTCCATATCAAGATCACAAAAAAAGAGAAAGAATTGGTCACTAGCTTATACACTAAGCCAACTGACCGAAACACCATGCTTAGGCATGAGAGTTTCCACCCCAGGGCAACAGTGAAGGGGTTACCCATGTCTCAGTTTATACGGGTGTGTCGGACCAACAGTGAGGCATCAGAAAGGGAACACCAACTGGATGCCATGACCCTAAAATTCCAACAGAGGGGATACCCCCCCGGGGAGCTTGTAAAAGCACGGCAGCGGGCCAGTGCAAGACCACGAGCAGAATTACTAATTCCCAAAAAAATTGAGAAATCAGAGCCTCCTTATCCATGGGTGAACCAATTTAATATAAACAGCAGACACACATCTAAAAGGGCCAAAGAACTATGGCCAATCATCACCACAGATAGGGATTTAAAAGAGCTAGCCAGTAAACGCCTAATGCCCAGTTATTCCAGGGGCAAAAATATACGGGATCTAGTGGTCAAAACAGACTTATCTAAATTCAAGAAACCCAAACCCACCCATTTTTTGCAAAGGGGCAATGGATGCTTCAAGTGTATCAACTGCACGACTTGCAGTTACATGGAGACTGGGGATTCTATCAGACACCCCTACACGGGGAAAAGGTTTAAAATTAACTGGCCCCTCACATGCACCAGTCGCTTTGTGGTCTATGTTATTTTGTGTCCATGCGGACTTTACTACGTTGGCAAAACGGAATGCCAATTTAAGGTCCGCATGGCACAGCATAGACAAGCAATTAGGGCAGCACTCAGTGCTGGCGCTGGCGAGCAACCGGTAGCCAAGCACTTCGTGGTGGCCAAACATAGCATGGCCATGTTAAAATACAAGATAATTGACCATGTCCCCCCAAGCCTGGGAAGGGGTGACAGGGGAAAAGCCCTATTGCGTTTGGAAACCCGATGGATTTACAGATTGGGTACCATGTGCCCCAAGGGACTCAATGAGCACTTGGGGTTGATTAATTTCATCTAATTACCATCTTTCTATGCTCACCCTGACAGGTCCCCCCACTTGTAAATGCCAGCTGGTCACCAGTGATCATAAACAGTGTGTCCCTTAAAATAATCGGGTAGACAAAAGAAAACCACCAAGTGTAGGAGGGGAGTGGCGACACAGCATGTCGACCATGCCTCCAGCACAATAGTTGCGGGTGGGATGGGCCCCACCATATTCCAATTTGGGACTGAATAGCCCAAACAGGGGAACCATGAGGGAAGCAAAATGTAACTTCATATATATGTATGCACTAACCGATAGTTTTGTTTCAGCACAATATCGGCTACTTCAGCCGTCGTCCAGGCTTAAGCAGTATAGCCTCTTTTTGTAAAAACATGAGCACTGATGCAACAAATCACTTACATTAAGCACTTTGTAAACAATGAATAATGACACAGCATATAATTGCGGTTTTAATGTTTATTATGTGGTTATTTCAGATTGTTAACCCGAACGTTGCCATGGGAACCGGCAGGGAGAGGATGACACGTTTCCTCCGGAAACAGGAAACTGCAGTACGGGGGAATGGACATCGTGCTACACTGCCAGGTGACCGGCAGGGAGAGGATGACACGTTTCCTCCGGAAACAGGAAACTGCAGTACGGGGGAATGGACATCGTGCTGCACTGCCAGGTGAACCAGAGCAGCAGGAGGGGCAGCAGTGATTAGAAGGGGGGTAAGTCTTTTCTATAAATATCTTGTGTGTGACACCTTGTGTTTATCCTGACGAAGGGGACCAGCGCCCCGAAACGTTGAAGTTTGCATTAAACACATATTTGCAGTGTTACTTTGTGTATCCAGTCTCTGAGTGCCGCTTGCAATATCTTTGTTGTATGCTAGTGGACCCAAGCGGCTACACCTGAAGGCACCAGAGCAAGTGAGTCCAGGGGGACAGCAGAGTGCCGGAGCCAGCACAGAATATATTGAATCCGGAGTGACCGCATTGGCCGCCGGGATACTCAAGGCACCTGCAACGTTATTCACCGGTGATATACCCCGCACCTCTTCATCAGTGATCATTGTTTTTAAACCCAGAGCACGCCAGCACGAAGCACTTTATGCACAGTAAGCACCAGCACTTTTTTGGCGTTTCAAGTTTGCAACCCGTGGTCCCACTGTCGACACAGTAGGTCGACAATATGGCAGAGAGCCAAGATTTCACTGCTTTTGTGATACAATGTGACACAGCGGATACATTGAGCCTTTCAGACATAGATGCGGACTCAATCCTGCACAAGGAGCCGGTCTTCCAGGACACTACCGACTTGACCCATGATGACCTATTTAAGGAACTGTACAAACTGAAAAAACGCGAGCTTGACTTCCTCTACCACAGTCGGACTCTATCCGATTACTATAGGGCTAAACAGATCCCCAGGGGGTTCAGGATCCGAAACATGCCCACCATCGGCAGATATAACATGCAGTTCTGCAAAAGGTGGATAGCAGTTTTAAATAAATGTTCGATGGACCTGATCCTCCTGGTGGTAGAGGAGTCCACAAAAGAATGTAATGCGGTCAAGGAACAAATACAAAAGTTTATGGATGAGCGGAAGGATGTCTGCTCTAGCACTACCAATCCGGGATGGCTAGAGAAGATGGAGCGACAGGTAGACCAATATAGGATCGAACTGCTACGGTACAAACGAGAGAAGCTCGGGAAGGTCCAGCAAGATTACCTACAGCATAAGGTCTACACCTGGCTCAATAACTCTCAACAGCCTCCCAGGAGAGAGCAGGTGCCTCGTTATCGTCGCCGTACTCACCAACCTGACATTGCCAGTACCTCGGCAAGTGAAACCGATGACGTCGGAGCAGGACCTACACCCTTAACATCACAGATGACCCCTTTAGGGGTAAAGACCCGGGCAGGCCAGCAGGCCCGGGGAAGAGGCCGAAGCGCACCCGTCGTGGCGGGCAGAGGTGGAGGCAGGAAAGGAGCAAAGCCTCCCAAGGGGAAATAAGCGTAATATTTAATTTATCCTCAAAGCCACTCACACCCACTGAACATGAGGTCCTAAGCAAAGGACTCTCCTTTATCCCCACACAGCAGGTGGATGAGTTTCAGTGGGCAATCGACACATACAAACTACAGAGGGGCCTGAAGATCAAGGAACACTTTTCCAAAAACCCTCCGACCAAGCAAGGAGAAGAACTGCCACCCAGGATACAAAAACTGGGTCCCAAATCACGCTTTGACCCAATTTCCAATAATGCCTCGATCAAAACCTACCACCGACTGGTGGAAAAAGAGGGACATGCACCCTACCCTAAGACTCACCATAATTTGACGTACCAGCAAAACCAAGCCCTGAAAGACCTGAGCAAAAGGCAGGACATTATTATACGGGGAGCCGACAAGGGCGGCTCCATCGTCATACAGGACACCGCTGACTATGTAGAGGAATGTCACCGTCTCCTAGGGGATGAGTCGACATATGAGAAACTCAGTGGGGACCCCACGGATGGGTACCAGAAGTCACTGGCGACTATATTGCAGGAGGCCGTCAAGGAGGGTGTAATATCACCCACGATTCACAATAAATTGTACACTGAGCATCCAACAGTGCCTATTTTTTACTCAATACCCAAGATACACAAGCACGCAACGCGGCCTCCTGGTCGACCAATCATATCGGCCAGGGGGTCGCTTTGTGAACCGGTAGCCATATTCTTGGACACATATTTCCAGCCGTGCATCCAGCACACGCCCACCCATCTACGGGACTCTTCCATGCTATTACAAAAATTGACCACCATGCCTGAAGCACCGGTGGACCTCACCATGGCTACCATTGACGTCACTAGCCTGTACACCTGCATCCCACATAGGGAGGGTGTGCAGGCTATGAGACGCCTCATCACGGGGAACCCCCACTACAGGGGCCCAGATGTGGAGTTTGTGTTACAATTGCTTGAATTTACGTTATCTCATAATTATTTTTTATTTGACAGCATGTTCTGGAGGCAGAGGACAGGTTGTGCGATGGGGTCTTCGGTGGCTCCCACGTTTGCGAACACCTACATGTGGGAGACCGAGCGCGACCTGTTCTTTGTCCTCCAGGAAACGGTCCAGCATGTATGGTTATATTTTCGTTTCATCGACGACATTTTGATTTTGTGGCAGGGCCCAGTAGAAAGCCTGGTTAGCACAGTCGAGGCCCACAATAGATCAGCCAGTCCCATTAAACTCACCATGCTGCATGACCAAAACGAGATCTGCTTTCTCGATATCAAGATCACAAAAAAAGAAAAAGAATTGGCCACTAGCTTATACACTAAGCCAACTGACCGAAACACCATGCTTAGTCATGAGAGTTTCCACCCCAGGGCAACAGTGAAGGGGTTACCCATGTCTCAGTTTATACGGGTGTGTTGGACCAACAGTGAGGCATCAGAAAGGGAACACCAACTGGATGCCATGACCCTAAAATTCCAACAGAGGGGATACCCCCCCGGGGAGCTTGTAAAAGCACGGCAGCGGGCCAGTGCAAGACCACGAGCAGAATTACTAATTCCCCAAAAAATTGAGAAATCAGAGCCTCCTTATCCATGGGTGAACCAATTTAATATAAACAGCAGACACACATCTAAAAGGGCCAAAGAACTATGGCCAATCATCACCACAGATAGGGATTTAAAAGAGCTAGCCAGTAAACGCCTAATGCCCAGTTATTCCAGGGGCAAAAATATACGGGATCTAGTGGTCAAAACAGACTTATCTAAATTCAAGAAACCCAAACCCACCCATTTTTTGCAAAGGGGCAATGGATGCTTCAAGTGTATCAACTGCACGACTTGCAGTTACATGGAGACTGGGGATTCTATCAGACACCCCTACACGGGGAAAAGGTTTAAAATTAACCGGCCCCTCACATGCACCAGTCGCTTTGTGGTCTATGTTATTTTGTGTCCATGCGGACTTTACTACGTTGGCAAAACGGAATGCCAATTTAAGGTCCGCATGGCACAGCATAGACAAGCAATTAGGGCAGCACTCAGTGCTGGCGCTGGCGAGCAACCGGTAGCCAAGCACTTCGTGGTGGCCAAACATAGCATGGCCATGTTAAAATACAAGATAATTGACCATGTCCCCCCAAGCCTGAGAAGGGGTGACAGGGGAAAAGCCCTATTGCGTTTGGAAACCCGATGGATTTACAGATTGGGTACCATGCGCCCCAAGGGACTCAATGAGCACTTGGGGTTGATTAATTTCATCTAATTACCATCTTTCTATGCTCACCCTGACAGGTCCCCCCACTTGTAAATGCCAGCTGGTCACCAGTGATCATAAACAGTGTGTCCCTTAAAATAATCGGGGTAGACAAAAGAAAACCACCAAGTGTAGGAGGGGAGTGGCGACACAGCATGTCGACCATGCCTCCAGCACAATAGTTGCGGGTGGGATGGGCCCCACCATATTCCAATTTGGGGCTGAATAGCCCAAACAGGGGAACCATGAGGGAAGCAAAATGTAACTTCATATATATGTATGCACTAACCGATAGTTTTGTTTCAGCACAATATCGGCTACTTCAGCCGTCGTCCAGGCTTAAGCAGTACAGCCTCTTTTTGTAAAAACATGAGCACTGATGCAACAAATCACTTACATTAAGCACTTTGTAAACAATGAATAATGACACAGCATATAATTGCGGTTTTAATGTTTATTATGTGGTTATTTCAGATTGTTAACCCGAACGTTGCCATGGGAACCGGCAGGGAGAGGATGACACGTTTCCTCCGGAAACTGCAGTACGGGGGAATGGACATCGTGCTGCACTGCCAGGTGACCGGCAGGGAGAGGATGACACGTTTCCTCCGGAAACAGGAAACTGCAGTACGGGGGAATGGACATCGTGCTGCACTGCCAGGTGAACCAGAGCAGCAGGAGGGGCAGCAGTGATTAGAAGGGGGGTAAGTCTTTTCTATAAATATCTTGTGTGTGACACCTTGTGTTTATCCTGACGAAGGGGACCAGCGCCCCGAAACGTTGAAGTTTGCATTAAACACATATTTGCAGTGTTACTTCGTGTATCCAGTCTCTGAGTGCCGCTCGCAATATCTTTGTTGTATGCTAGTGGACCCAAGCGGCTACACCTGAAGGCACCAGAGCAAGTGAGTCCAGGGGGACAGCAGAGTGCCGGAGCCAGCACAGAATATATATATATATATATATATATATATGTATTTTGGCTGCAGCCTCCTCATGAACAATAATGATTTGTGGTTTATCATCAGTGGAGATTTAATGAGGGGTTTGCAGTGACGTGAGCAGGCACAATGGATTGGTACAATATCTGGCAGTGTGTACTGTTCCACAGCCCCAATTTGTGGGCAAGGGATGTGTACCGGCTCAGATTACTTCCCCGAGTCAGTCAGGTACAGCATACGGACTGTGTTTCCGATGTTGATCACCTGCCGCTCAGTGGGAGATCGTCAGCCACGACCGCTATGCAGTGTTAAGCAGGGATCGTGGTGTACACATATAACACCTCCGACACCTTGCCGCTCAGGTACCAGAGATCAGACGGTGATAGGCGCCACACACCGCTGCTCTGTCAACACGGGCCCAGTGTCGACTGGCGTCCCTGGGTAGCGCTGCCGTTTTAGGCTAAACAGAAATCAAAATACATTCATGGGGGGAGGGGAGCGGGGAGGATGCACACACTGTGGGTACAATGGTCTGCGTACGCTTCGCAAACAAGCTTCTCAGGACGTATCATCTCAGCTTCTCAGGATGTAATCATAGTTGAAAGGGTAGATTATGAGGGCCATATATGTGAAGGGTATGCCAGCGTGCACGGACGTACGCTCACTCTCACGAGCGGTGATATACGCTGAGTTTTCCATTGAAAACAATAGAGATCCATCCGTGCACGGTGGCGTACGCTCTGTTGTACGCCACTCCCCTTTGTCGGTGTTTGTGCCCGTACGTATGCGGCTGTTTTGTGGGTGGACTTTCGCTCAACGGCCGCGTACGGCAAACGTACGCTGATACGGAACGTACGTACACACGGCCGCCTTAACCAGAATAGGGTCCTTGGTTCTTTAAGCGATCAATCCAATCAATCTCCTGCTCCGCAACAAAAGTTGGCATATGTAAGGCTTAGAAACTTGAGATTTTATCTTTATCTTTGTCTTTATGACCAATTCTTTTGAAGCTTGCTCGATCACTAAGATCATCAGATCATACGAGCATTTGTTCAATGTCCCGACCCACTTTTTGCAGAATTGTGGGTCATAGCGCCCTATTGTCGGGCAGTTTCTTACGCGAAAACCTCGCGGAATAAGCTTAGTCTTGTAATAGTCACTTAGGGCCTTATTCTGATCGGTGCGGCCCGATCAGAATATGCGGCCACGACCGTGCAGGCGAATCCCCGCCTTCCATACGGATCGCCACCTCCGTCCGTACGCGGATATGTGGCGATCCGCATGAAATTGGACGGGGATACGCCTCCTCCGTCTTGGGAGCAGCCCCTGCATTTGATGGTCGCCGAACATCGAATGCAGGGCCGCACGCTCCACCAGGTCCCGCCACACAAGACCACACGGACACTTGTCCGTGTGAAATCATGTATGGGGGCGGGCAGCTGATATCCGGCGATGTCAGATGCCCGCCCCCTACACACGCGTCACGGCCTCATTACCATGCATACGCCCCGCGTTTGCATGGGAACGCCCATGAAACGCGGGGCGTATGCATAGGGTAAAGAGGCTAAGTAGCCCCTCACGCCCCTCTACGCCCCCTGTGCGGCGTGTCAAGAATACGTGCGGCGAAATCGCCTGCACATGCGCAGAGTGACCTCTGCACATGCGCAGACGATCACCATCGGCGGGACGACCGCATGCGGAGAAATCCGCACCGATCAGAATAAGGCCCTTAGGGACAGCGTGTGGAGGTGATAATCGATCTCCTTCTTTTTTAGTCTTAGGAAGTCACGATAAATGATGTCCGGGGTTAGGGTTTCCAATTCATCGTCAATGCCTTTTTCTGCCGAATTGGCATTGATCTCTGCATCGGAGAATGAATATACACACACACACAAGTTTTGTTCAGCCCGGAAGCTGACTGGAAGGCGCGCCATGGACGGACATCACTTGCACCACTCCTGCCCATGGTATTTAAGGTAGGACTGTTGTTTATTCTCCTTGAAAACGGGGGCTTGAACCCCGAAACGTTGGAGCATCACTAATAGCACTTTTTAAATCCCTTGGAGTGCCGCTGTTTGTATCCAGACTTCATACTATATATATATATATATATATCAATAGCAACATACAAAGACAAAGGGAAGGGACACGAGGATAGCAGTGCTGGGTGGGGGACTTGTAATGAAATGTAGATCATTGGATTAGTGTCCTATAAATGTCTTTACAACTGGAATATTTAAGATAGAAAAGTTAGACAGAAGGTAATTAGCTAGAGTCAAATGGATTTATAGACCTGTGGCTACTTGTCTAAGTATAGCCCAGGTGGTGCCTTCAAATAATTAAAAAATGTGAGTACGGGAGTGTTCATTTAACACATTAATAAAAAAATTCCCACTTCTTTTTACATTTTTCCACACCTTTCTCCAGGTCAGGAACCGTAGTTCACCTGTCAAAATATAGAATCTCTAATAACTTGCTTTTCAGCTCCGCTAAAGAGGGGGCTATTCGGTGAGTCCAATGTATCAGTATAATTTTTTGGGCAATGGTAATGACCACCACGAATAGTCGAAGTTTCAATTCCTGATCAGCACCTAATTCCCAGTGCCTAAAGTTCCCACATATACACGCTAAAGGATCAGGTAGTAAATTAGTAGTGAACATAGAGTTAAGAAATTGGACCACTTTTTGTCAAAATTTCCGAAGCTTACCACACTCCCAGACACAATGTATAAAGGTAGCATGGGACATCTTGCATTTGAATCCCTCTATATTCTTAAACCACACTTATGTTACAGATCCACCTTTATCTGTAAGATTAAAATATCTACAACATAACAAATAACTAAGTATAATGTACAGTAATGCAACAAAACCAAACAATAAAATATATGACTTAACAAGTAAGCCTGGCACTGCCTAGATAAGGTAACTGAGACATAGTAATACATATCAAGCTAGGTGTCATTTAAAAAAACTATCAGCCAGTCATGCCTCAATAATAGGAGCAGTAGTGGAAGTGCAGAACACTATTTTTTTCAATGAATATCCCTCATACACGAATGACCTAAATATATCAAGACCCCAAATAGAAGATGAAGAATGTCCTTGATAAGTAGTGAAGATTTTAAATTCAAAACAAATGATATATTAAGTCACAAATATTATAATTGAAGGCCAGATTTATTGGGCACACATCACCTCACATTTGAGATGAAAACACCAATCAAAGCTCTTGCCCCTTCTGGTCCATTTTGGATCAGTCAATCTTGCATAAAACTAAATAAGATGTCACCAAAAAATTGCAGCAAAGCAGACAAGAATCCAGTAACTCCTTACCAGACACAACTGATGTGGTTACCAAATGCTGCTGCAAAAAAAAATAGAACGTGCTAATAGAATAGAGCAGCCTCAAAATCATCTAAGGTCACCTGACAGCTCCAATCAATATCTACAGCACCCATAATCCTCTCCTTACCCCATCCTTTAGGAAAATTGGAAAGAACATAAGATTCTAGTGAGCATGGCAGAGGCAAAAAGAAAACTGTGGACGTAGGAGGGTTTTAGGGCTCCTCCTCCATTCACAGATCCTGGTGCTGGTTGAAAAAGCAATAGATGGAGTATAGCTTAAAAAAAATTTCTTGTAAAATACAAGAATTTAAAAAACTCTAGAATACCAGCTGCAGCAACTGCAGATGAGACTGCTGGTGTGTCACTCAAAAGATACAGGAATGGGGTTTGCACTTGCGCTGCTGAGTCTATAGTGAAAGCCTGTGAACCACACTGAACAAAAGGACACCTGGACACACTTGAAATAATTATAATAAAGTTTTATGTATAAAAAAAACACAGTAATAAAATTACATATAGATATATGAATACATTTAAAAAGCAGATGCAATCAAAATATGATTTTCTATGTAATTGGTTTAAATATGACAGAATATGCTAGAAATAGAGTAAGTATCAATAGCCCACTCCAATGGGGTCACCGACTGTAGGTTTAGAAAAGATATTTCCAAGAGCGAAATAAGCTCAATAATACAGCAGCCAGTCTGTTAGTAGCAGGGGTCAGGTGGTTAGATGGTTAGGGGTATGGGGGAGACACAAGCCAGAGCAATCAGATATGAGCAATGGGCAAGCTGCGTGAAGCCTGTTAGCACATGCAATGCCAGAAGGAAACAGTCTGGTAACGCACTCAATCCTTTGTAATATGCTCACCCTCCTTGTTGGTAGATGCTGGAGGGATCGGGGAGCCCGATGGCAGGGAGGCTCAACCCGATGCACGTGACGGTATAGCGTCCGCAGACGGGTGCTCTGGTACAGTGGAGGTGTCGGTGAGCCCGATGGTGCTGCGGCTTGACCCGAGATACGTGACAGTATAACGTCCATGAATAGGGACTCCGGTAGGCTGCGGCAGATGGATTAGCTGTAAAATAGAGTCAGGGTGATGCTGGATGAAGAGGCTGTAGATAGCTGCTGGTGGCTCAGCTGAGTTTGGACCGTGACCATGGCAGAGGCATGCACAGATCACTGAGATCTGTACATGCTTCGGCTAGGAAAATGTAGGAAAGAATTCCATTTTTCTATTGATGTGTGGGGTCCTCCAAAAAACTTTACCTACTCAGGGTTCTATGAATGATCCTTGGAAAAAATTACTGCGGTCTCACTATAGTTTTGCTTACAGGTCCCCCAGCCAGAGATGACAAGGTAGGACGTCATGCTAATGATGCAGGAACCAATACAATCATGTCCTCAAGCTGTGTCATCAGCTCCCTGGCTAGTGGTGGAGGCCAGTGCTGGTTTAAAAATTAGAGGGGGGAGGTCGGCAGTGCTGGTTGTATTTTTTTCAGGTCTGATTATGGATTTTTATTTTGTGGTGGCGGTGCTGTGTGTGTGTGTGTGTGTGTGTGTGTGTGGAGGGGTATTAGTGTGATCTTGTCACCATGCACATGCATTTAATTCACTCTTGCAGCTCATAGAAAAACTTTGAGCAACAAAACAGCATAAGTGGACCCGAATATAAGCCGAGGCACCTAATTTTACAACAAATAACTGGGAAAACTTATTGACTCAAGTGGGACCCTCACTCGAGTATAAGCCGAGGGGGGCTTTTTCAGCATAGAAAATGTTCTGAAAAAAGTAGGCTTATACTCGAGTATATATGGTACTACATGTTGTTATATTATTACATTATAGTTAAGATAGTGTAATATTTAAACAAAATGTACAGTATGTTATAAGTAACATTTTTATTAAACAATTCAATTCTCCATACTGGTCTGTCTATTTAAGCTCAGAGAAAATTAATAAAACCATTAGCCACTACATACTAGCTAGTCATTGAGTTTTATTTCATTATAGCTACATTTAGCATTCTGCACTACATAAAATAAGTCATTGCAGTCAATAAAAGATAACATTTTGTTAGTATGATGAAACAAATGACATTGCATAAAATATTTTCCTGAACAGATTTGGAGGAAAAGTTTAGCGATGTTATTCATAAAAACGTCACTGCATAATGTACTGTATTCGAAAACATTGGCACATTTCCACTCACTAAATAAAGCACCGAAGATAAAATATTATTTTGCTACACTTCTGATTGTGAAATTGTATATGGGGTCACTGATCAGTCAGCTATTAAATAAAATACAGATTCCTCAAAACAACAACAGCAGAAGCATCATGTCTAAGTACAAAATATCAATACAAGTTAAATTACATTTGCCTTCACTGTTATTCAACCATATAAATTATCCCGGCTGATTAATCCTAAAGTCATTTGAAACCATTAAACATGTTTTATGAAAGCAGAACCTCATGAGGTACTAAAATGTATCTGTCAGTTAGGTAAATAAAATAGTCAAATAACTTTGCCTCTAGGTCTGTATACCTTCGAGTTAGAGCTTTAGTAAAACATTAAGAAAGCAAAAATATCACTGCATAAGATGATAAATGTTTGATATGTTGCACATTAAAGTAAGGGAAAGAAAAGTTATTTACTTTTAGATTATACATACTGTACATCACCAATAGTGTGTGCACAATACTAGGGGCTACAATTATATAACAGTAAATTAAACAATAAATGATATGTTATTATACAGATTTGTCTTGTAGAGTTAAGGTGCGTACACATTGTATGTTTTTTTTTAACCAATATCATTCATTTTGACACTTCTGAACAATCTTGGTCAAAATATCGCTCAGTGTGTATGCTACGAATGACAAAAGACGATGCTCGGTCCCTCAGATTGTTTATCAAGGTTGTTTGTCAACTGTGCAGGCAGCTCAATTTGGATATCTTTCAAAAAAAGCTTGTAGGCTGTAGCTATTATTCGTTGTTTGTCTTTTGTCAAATAGTTCAGTGTGTATGCACCAATTCGCTAATTAAATTGTTGTTATGAAATTTAAAGAAAACCGTGACAACAATTAATCAGATTGGGTTTTCTTTATTAACAATGATGTAAACACTCTGCTGGTACTGTATTGTTGGCAGGGGAGGATTGGCCCTGGCAGGAAGCCGGGCCATTTTCCAGTCAGACAGCTCATAAAAGACCAAGGGACAGATTTTCTAAGCTTCAAAAGTGATCAAATGGAGAGCGATAAACAGGCCAATCAGCTTCTGTCTGACATTTTTCAAACACAGTCTGTGACATGGCAGGCAGGAGCTGATTGGCTGGCTGTTTATCCTTTATCTCCATTTTATCACTTTTGAAGCTTAAAGAAACTGGCCCCAAAACCGGCCGCTGGACCCTCTGGCTGGGCCGCGTTGAGGATAAATTTCTTTACATATTACAAAGCCTATAAACTCGATTTGGGCTTTCACGTGCTGTGTCTGCTGCCTAATTTTCTCTTTACTTTGCAGTAGTTAGACTCTCCCCTTCATCTAGTGCATATGTGTCTGTTGCCCACTTTACCCGTTGTTTTATTTTTTTCCCAATGATTTACTTATTTAGCGCACATACAGTAAGTAGTACCGTAAAGTTTTACAGTGTAGTATAACTTATAAAGGGGTCAATAATATAATGGTGTGTGTAGAGGGGTCAGTAATGTAGAGTAGGATTTAGTGGGTCAGTAGTGTATGGTATAGCATGATCAGTAATTTAGTGCAGGGCGTAGAGGAGTCAGTAATGTAGTGCAGTGCGTAGAGGAGTCAGTAATGTAGTGCAGTGCGTAGAGGAGTCAGTAATGTAGTGGTGTGTGTAGAGGGGTCAGTAATGTAGTGGTGTGTGTAGGGTTACGGTATAAATCATCTACAGTGTCTAGGTCTACAATAATATGGTCCGCCACTAATGGTCGACAGTCCCAAGGTCGACAGGGTCAAAAGGTTGACAGATAAAAGGTTGAAATGGTTAAAAGGTTGACATCAAAAAGGTTGACATGGTAAAAAGGTCGACATCCAAAAGGTCGACATGGAAAAATGTCAACATGATATTTTTATGTTTTTAGGGTGTCTATGTAGACATAGGTTGACATGGACACTGTCTAAATGTACCGTGTCCCCTTGCCATGCTTCGGGCTCGGTGCCTCACTATGCTCGGCACACTATTTTATTCTTCCTCCACACCCTAGTGGATGGTAGGGCATGAAATACCGCCTTTCGGCTGAAAATGTAGTAAAAAAAAATGCATATACTGGTACTAGATGGGTCATTAATGTAGTGATGGGTATAGAGGGATCATTAATGTAGTGGTGGGAATAGAGGGGTCAGTAATGTAGGGGCTGTTATAGAGGGGTCAGTAATGTAGTATAAAATAAAGAAATATAGAATTCATAACGGTATGCAATGGGCAATATAGTCACCTGATTATACATGAGACGAGCTGGAAATCACCAATATTCATTCCCTACAGTGTCCTGGGGTGTTGACCCAATTTTTGTAATCTTCAAGTGGTGTTGACCCAGATGTACAGTACTCTGTAGAATGCAGCAGTGTGGTTAAGAGGTAGTAATCCTTTCCTCTTTTAGGACTGGCATTGCAAAGGTGGTTTATAGCTTTAGCACCTTTAGGTAAGGCCTTCAACACTTTGGTCTGGTATGCCCTCCTCTTCAACTCCTGCTGTCACAATGCCAAGGTATGTAGTAATGCAAAGTCACATGCAGGGTTAGTGCTGACACAAACTCTGGATCTTCATCTTTATCAAGCTATTTGTTTGAACCAGTCCTGGACTCCTCTTTGCCTCATTGATAGCCGTTCACCTCTCCCAACCATGCATGTGAGTTGACCAGGTGGCCGAATCGCATGCAGTCCTTTCACTTGTGATGTATCTCCTGTTCCCCGCCACCAGGAGGGGGGTCTGAGCCAGAGGTCTGATCTCTATCTCAGGTCTGATACACACAGGACCCAATGGGACATCACATGCATCTAGTTTGGACTACTTTCTATGCCCGATCTGTTGGAATGGGTGAAATTCTCCCAAATCACTGAGCTCAGCTGCCAGAGCATGTTCAGGATGGACCTGCCTTTACCTCCATCTGTCTCACACTGTGCTGGATACCAGATCACTGAAAAGGTAAATATCCATGAATTGGTACTTAATGAAGCAGCTATATACAGTATAACATTGAACCAATGCAATATATAGTACAGTAAAAAGTAACAATGTTTTTTTTTCTTCATGAATAGATGCTAGTATGTTGAAGAAATGTTAGTTTACATTCCTTTTCACTATAAAGCATTTGTTTTCTACTAGGTGTAGTAAACAAAGGAAATTACTGTGATAAACTCCTATATGTCTTGGTTATACTAAAATAGCTACTAAAGCAGTTACTAAAGCAAACTGACTACTGTCGTCAGTCTGTAGTTACTGTTGTCTATCACCGTCACAATCACCAGTATGTGTATTTGCATAAGTGTAATGATGTGCCCCGGTGCTGGGAACGCTCCCCTGCTCCCAGTACCGGAGCAATAGTGTGGGAGGGAGAGGGAGCAGTGTCCCCAGCGGGACCAAGCTCTAGACAGCGCTGGGATCAAGACACCGATCCCAGCGCTGACAGTGCGGGTGGCGGACAAGTGGCGGCGGGGATCGGCGAGGCCGCAGTTTGGAGTTGGTGCCATTTGGGAGCCAATCACGGCTCCCGAATCGGCAGCCAATCAGAAATGGCCGTGGCGAGCCAATCGCCGCTCACCGCGTCGTACTCGGCCCCGCCCACGGCGTCTGACGTCAGACGCCGCCGGGAGGGGAAGGCAGGAGAAAGTCTCCGCCGGAAGAGCGCAGGAAGAAAGAAGAAGGCGCTGGACAAAGAAGACGGCAGCAAAGAGGAGAAGGACCCCGTCAGCCGCGGCAGACACAGGAGGACGCTGGGATAAAGCAAGAAGATCTCCAGCATCATCTGGCTGCAGAGAAGAATAGGCACTGCTGCTGGCCTGGACAGGCCAGCGGCAGAAGAAGGAAGATGACGGCCCCTCACAACATCAGGTAAGCAGTCCCAGGGCCACTTACCCTCCTCCACTGGACCACCGGGTGTTCGGGCATTAGGCCCGTGGGCATAATCAGACCCCCCTGGCCTGTGCGCATTATAGTCTGGCCCTCTTGGCCCGTGGGCATTCAATTGTTGGGCCCTCCTGGTCCTTTTTTATTTAGCTGGGCCTTCCTGGCCCGTAGTGTTTCACTGGCACCCCCCTCCCCGTGGCCCCTGTCCTGATACTGTAGGCCGGGCATTAGGCCCGTGGCCCAATTAGCTGGGCACTAGGCCCAAGGCCCAGGTAGCCGGGCACTAGGCCCATGGGCTCCATTAGCCAGGCCCCAGGCCTGAGCCCCCATTCAGGCCCTAGGCCTGTGCCCCAGTCAGGCACTAGGCCTTTGGTCACAGACAGGCACTAGGCCTGAGCCGCAGTTAGGAGTGTTTGAATTGAGAGTCACCTGTGTAATCGATTAGTCAGGCTCTAGGCCTGCACAACTGTTAAAGGCCTGTTGGTCAAATTAGGCCCCTTGAAGGATTTTCATCCTCTTGAGAAGTCCTGTCCCTGGGAACAGTGGGCTCTGCGGTGGCTCTTCCCAGGGCCGGACCTAGTAAAGAAAGGGGGAACGGCTGTTCCCACCATCTCACCGCGAATGGCTGTTCGTGAGTATTGCTGGTTCTAAGTAAGGGAAGTTGGTAACTAAACTTCCATTGTATTATCTCTCCCTATTGTTGCTGTTTGTGTGTTTTTGACATGTTACTGTTGTGCATATTAGTCAATTGTTTTAGGGACTAGATACCTGAGGCTTAATGTATAGTTGTTGAGTGAGCGTAGGGCAGTTAGTCTCGTGTTAGGGAAAGTTATAGGATAGGGAGGTTGTGTTTCCCCTACAGGTGCTGGAGAGCGCCCGTGTGCTGGAGAGCGCCCGTCAAGGTGACAAGAGCCTGGGAGTGAGTATTATTTACGTTTGTCTGTCTCCCCCTTCCCTACGTACTGGCTTAGGGACTTTACACGGATGTGTGAGTCCCCTATCTAAACACCTGGGTGCGCAAGCACCTATAGGTGAAACTGGGTGGCTGAGGCTCCGGCCAATGATGACCATTCACCCAGCCGGTGAAGGTCACGGCCACCCATAACCCACCTTCAACTCCCTGTAAGTTGACGGTGGAGCCTTATTAACTACCCTTTTGTTCCTGACAGTACGGCGAAGAATACCGGGAGAGGAATCCATCTGGAAGAAAATCCATCGTGTCCGGGTGCCGGAGTTTCCAGGACCGTGATTTGGCACGGCCTGAAGGTGAGAGGGTGCGGCGCCAGGTAAGTGGTCTGACGACACCTGCATGGCAGCAGGCACCACACTGCACCGCCACAACACCCCTCTCACATAAGCCCTCCAGCACACACATGGAACGTAACAGTGAATTGAATATCCATGTGGTTATGTGAAAAAAGTGTTTTATTGCGGTATCACACTATTGTATATTTTTTTCTCTTTCCTTTCTGGGTAACACCATTTTGAGAGAGAGAGAAAAGACCCCTTAAATACATCAAAAAGCGCCCAAGGATTACTCCCAAATCGTGGTTTTGGTATTGTATCTTTTAGTGCAGTGGTTCTCCACATTGGAAGTTATATCTCAGGCTGTTTTTTAGCGCATAATATATTGATTTAATACCAGTTTACCCAAAGTTTTAAAATTCCTTTTTTTGTGAATCTGTGGCACCCCGCAGCGGGTCCCACTAAGGAAAGGCAGGGAGGATGAATCCTCCGGCCGAGAAGGGGTTAACCCAGTGGTTCCCAAACTGTGTGCCGCGGCTCCCTGGGGTGCCTCGGGCCACATGCAGGGGTGCCGCGGGTTGGTGGTCAAGGACCAACTAAAATTATTAATGGCTAATTATTTATGAGCAAAACCAGTGCTGGTGGCTGCCAATCATAGAATGTGTACAAACAGAAGCAAATCCTGCCCTTTACCACATAACTGCCGCTAAGAATCGCATATAAACCCAATCTACTTAATTTTTTTGGGACCTAGGGGTGCCGTGAAAAAAATTTTGATTCTCTAGGGTGCCGTGAATCAAAAAAGATTGGGAACCCCTGGGTTAACCCCTCTCTAGGTGCTGACACCGAGGTGACGGGAGGCGGGACTCCCCTGGGTGAGGCACAGGGAAAGGATTCCGGCCGGGATTGGAGGAGGTCGTGGCACGAAGGAGGACGCAAGAAGGAGGAAGGAATCGGGTGGACGGGGAGGAGAAGGAGGTCCCAGTGTGGAGAGAGGGAGAAAGGCAGCGCGACGAGTGGGATGAGAAGACAGCCGAGCGGGTGGCCCTGCATTGAGCACCCGCAGCAGAGCAGCAGTGACCGGGACAGAGTACTGTGCAGGGGTAACCGGCCGCAGCAGCAGCGTGGAGCCAGGCGGAGAAGTTTATGTGTGAGGACAGTGGTGCCCGGCAGCAAGAGATCCGAGCAGCGGGAGCCGGCGGTGACATCACCCCACATCAGCGGCGCCTGGCAGCACTGGGTGGCGGATCACAGTGTCGGGAGACCCCAGCACCATCCAGATAGAGCCGGGAGGAGCGTGCATCGGGAGACAATGGGCGGGAGCCTGCAACTTCCATAGGTACCCTAAGCCCCCTCAAGTGACCCC
The DNA here is from genome assembly GCF_055691185.1 of Crinia signifera. NCBI lineage: Eukaryota > Metazoa > Chordata > Amphibia > Anura > Myobatrachidae > Crinia > Crinia signifera. The sequence continues at coordinate 81,523,010 of NC_139223.1, forward strand.
TGCCAGCAGCCCGCTCACCAATGAGGCTACTTAAGCTCACTCCCAGTCAGGCCACCTCGTTGGAAAAAAAGGCCTTTAACTTCCCTGGATTGCCTGTGGAGCCCTTCCGGTTAGCTGACCTCCAAACCCCTTACCGATTCCCTCAGGGGTGACGGGGCTCTGAACTGCCCTGGTACTTTGGAGTACCTCACAGAACCAATGGACTCACCTACTTCTTCATGCTCCTGTCTTATGTCTATTCACTACGTTCAAGTCCACTGGGACCACTAGACCCTATGCATAGGTTGAGTGGTAGACTTGCGAGTCTGGGACAATAAGGTTAGTCAGATACCTTACCTGATAGACGTACATATTTTCTGTGCCTAAAGTTGGATCATTTGGAATGTTTGTCCTGTATTGTGTATTAGAGTAGCTAGGAGTCTGTCTCATCCTCCCGGTCCACGGGAGTCTCTTACCGGGTCCATGGCTGGGGGTGGTGCGGGCGGCAGGTCTGGGTGCTCGGGCGGCGGCAGCAGAGCCGTGATCCGGAGCCGGCAGGCTGGGCAGTGTATTCCCCATCGGCAGCAGAGGTCCTCCTGCAGCACCGACGGGGACAGTAGGCAGGTGGCTTCTGGGTTGGCGGTCACGCGCTCACTAGGGGCGCGAGCGCCACTCTAGCAGTGATTTAAAGTGATAGGCAGGAAATTAGCTAGCAGCCTGCAGGGATAAAAGGAAGTCCCTGACAGGCAATCGGAGCCAGAGTATAGGTTCACACCGGCTCCAGCGTTCTTGTACCTTGTACAGTATTAGATTCCTGATGAAAAGACATTTGACCTCGGCTTGCCCCTTGACCAATCTCCTGCTTGATCCCTCGGTACTTGACCTGTGTTTCCCAGTGTATTACCTCGGCTTTCCCATTGACCAATCTTCTGCTTCATCCCAGTGTACTGCGAACTGTGTCCTCCTGTGTATAACCCGGCCTGACCTTGGATTCCCTTCCGTCTCATCCTTTGGTACCTGCTTGTCCGTTCTGATCTCAACACGGCTAGACGACCACGTTTCCATATTCCCCACTTCTACTTCCAACTGACATGGGAAACCTGACCAGGGGGCCGTGACCGACGTGTCGGGCGCCGCTGAAGCCCATATCCCGCTTGGAGCGGTCACTGGCAGAAAACCCCCGGCACGGTTAGACTCTGCGCCCCTGTGTCAGGTCGAGCCAATTCCCGAGTTGGTAGGAACAGTACTTCAGTATTGTGACAGAGTCACTGCCGTATTGTGTAAGAGTGACCTAACTTGCCCCAAGATACCTCAGCCTCATTCCCCTGCTTCAAGTACTCTAGGCTATTGAGCCGTAGGAAGGCCTAATTAATGTGAGACCACAGCTATTGATCCGTAGGAAGGTCGGGTTGTTTCATTTGAGACATTAATTCCTGTGCACAGGCCAAGTACTAGATTCTGGTCCAGGACAGTAATCAGGTACCGGTACCTTTAGGTCACCCCTTGTTGGGTATTGCAATCATTGTGGTTATTAGAATAAGTGGAGTTGTGTTCTTAGTACGTTAAAGGTACATTACTGTGTGTTAATCTCATACAAGTTGTCCCAGGGATATAGAAGTATACATTAAGGCTCTGTTTAGGTTAAATTGCACGATTTAGGACATCATTGTTATGTAAATCCTGTCATATTGAAGTGCGATATTGATTACGCTGCATTGGGTCTGTAACCTTGTGGTTACAGTAAACTGTTTTGCCTAACGCTGTGACCTACCCTCTTGTTAGAGGGCGAGTAATAAAAATTAACCCTGTTTAAGCATATCTGCCGCCTCAGATCTAATTCTCACCCGACGGTTGTCTTTCAATACCCCTGATTAAAGATCCGAACCTACCGTGCACTTCACAAATCTACTATGTATCTGATTGAACAAGTTTCTTTATGATTAACAGATTTAGCATGCTATTTAGATACTTCCTTGTCCGTTTTGAGAAGTGTAGACTTTCTATCAAATTATAGAGTTTGTCTGGTTTAATCAGACTTAGAAAGGAGTGAGGTACTGTAGATGTCTATTTTAGCAAGTTCACTTTCTTTGCTAACATTAAGATTATTATTGGCTTTATGTCTCTAGGTTGTAAAGTTGTCTTCAAGTTGTCAAAATTACAAATAAGCATCAGGATGGAATCTTTTTTCAGCTGAAGCTTAAAAGGTCGTGTTTATAAACATCAATATTTTATTCCAGAATTTGCTGACTTTACTACATTTCCAGAAATTATGATAAAAAGTAACATTTACAGCTCTGCATTTTGGACAAGAGCCTGATACACGACTTGCAAAATGTCAGCATTTTAGGTATATTTAAACTGTTTATTATAATTTATTATTAAATTAGTATTTGTCTATCAATTGCTGCCTGCATTTAAGATATTACCAAATTAAATACATCTTTAATTAAGGCAATATTGTCTACAACCAATTCCAAAGATGCAAATTTTAATGATTTAGATTTTTTCATAAAAAGTGTGAAATCCCCCAAAGTTAACATTCACTATCACAAGATTGTATTGCAATTTAGGGGTAAATTTATATATAGTATTTAGGGATATATATATAAGACAAGGTGATTCGGCACATCCACAATCAAATATTCCATCAGCAGGTGCCCGCAGTCCGCCTCAGCGTTTAAACAAAAAAAAAAATTCAGCACTCTAGGTTTTCAATCCAAACTTTAGTAGAATACAAAGTGTAGCAACGTTTCAACAACAAACAAGCCTAACGAAAACACGTTTGTTGTTGAAACGTTGCTACACTTGATATTCTACAAAAGTTCGGATTGAAAAGCTGGAGTGCTGCTTATGTTGTTTTTTTGGAACATAGGGGAACTTCATGCTTTTTTTTTTACTACTCCTTGTCATTTATATATAATGAATCCTGCATAGGACAAAGGGATCTTGGGGTTTAATTCGGCATGGATTGCTAATTAGAGAATTCACAAATCAAGCTTTTATCAAACAACTGTGCATGTGAGAGGGGAAATACCATCAGAAAATGCGTATGGATAGTAAATGCAATGTAGCCATAGTTTGAATAACAGGAATGGGGCTTTTCTGGGAAGAAACCTTCTCTTTTCTGAGAGTGTCAGAAAACAACTGCAGGCTTACCCACGTGTTTTTGGGGATGATCTCTAATGTCAGCAATGACCACTTCCTGCCCATCTCAGTTACAGATTATTCGGACCTACTCACATTTGCTCAGATGATACAGTCTCTTTGATGTTTCTGGATGTGTGTATGGTTCTGTTAGTGGATAGCAATCTGTGATCCACTGCCAAATTTGCATAGGGCATTTTCTCGTCAACTGAAACTTTTTTGATTGGCAATCATGCTGATTTAGGCCCTTAAACTCCTCAGCAGTTTGAAAGTGAGTTTTCCTGCATCTGCTGCAGTAGAGATACTTAAAATGTGTTTCCCTGTCAGGTATTAAATGTCAGCCAAAACTGATGCATAGCAATAAAACATTTTTGTTTATATACCGATCTTTCTACAATTTACTACTTGGAATATTATTTTGTGGAAACTTATCAAGGAGAATGTCCTTGCACATACCCCTTGATACATTTTACTGAAATAACGTTTAAAATTGCATCATCATCCTATGATGGGGAATGCAAAATTGGTGGCATTATCACAATTATACTGCACTGTAAGCATACAAACTGAACAATCAATTCAAAAACCACAGCTAAACTATTATAAAAAAAAGTGATTGGGAAGTGGTTCACTGTGGAGGCATAAGAAAATCACTTTCAAGTAAGGCTTAACATATTGGGAAATAAAGAATAACACCATCTTCAGATGGCGTTAACATGAAGATCTTAGCTAAGCTTTTCGGAGTTTGTTAAATTTCCTCACTAGTGCTGTCCCAATTGACTGCCACACAGCAAGCTCTGATAAGCTCACGAGCCATTGCCATTTGAAATGATTGTCAGCGGGGAGCAGTGGTGGATGGAAGTGGACTGTAACTCAGTAAACAAATGGGTGTTAGGTGACTGGAAGTCGATGAGCAATTGGCGGTGGGGACAGGGAGCAGCAGCAGAGCCAGTGAGTGCCAGGAAGCAGCAGCAAAGCCTGCGGAAGCCAGGAAACCTATATGTTTTATATTATTATATACAGTAGATATCATTTACCTGGGTCATTGTGTAAGATACACTATTGGCAGCAATGTGTAAGGGGGATTGTGCAAGAGGCACTATGAAAATTGTGTAGCATAATGTGATATGGTCATTACAGTTTGTGCCATAATGTGTAGTGGGCATTACTGTGTGGAATATTGTGTAACGGGCATTACTGTGTTTGGTATAATGTGTAACTGACATTATGGTGTGTGGCAAATTATGTAATGGGCATTACGGTGCATGGTGTATTGTGTAATGGACATTATGGTGTGGGGCATAAAGTGTATGGGGCATTATGGTGTGTGCTGTATTGTGTAATGGGCATTATGGCGTGCAGTGTAATGGTCATTATGGTGTGCAGTACAATGGGCATTCCGATGTGTGGCATATGTGTAATGGACATTACAGTGTGTGACATTGTGTAATGAGTACTACGATGTGTGGCATATTGTGTAGTGGACATTACAGCGTGTGACATACAGATGGAGCCCTCCTCATTCAGCTCTTTAATAGGATTAAGTGAGTAATAGGATTACTCTGCTAATCCCCTACTGTATTGTTCTATGTATTGTATTGTTGCTGAGAACAAAGGATAACCATGGATAGCCATGGTGAGCCACGACCTAAGGAACAAAGTTAAGAGGGGCTCAAACTGTATTACAGTGTGGCATAATGTGTAATTGGAATAATGGTATGTAGCATAATGTTTAATGGGCATTAGGTGTTGTTCGTACTATTATGTGGCCATGCCCCTTCCCCATGAAGCCACTCCCCTCATTTTTTTATTGTGCACACTGTCCCTATTTTGACTTTGGTGGTGGCGGGGGAGGGATGGAGCACCAATTTCCTTTATTGCACAGGGCACCAAAATGTCTAGTTAAGACAAATCTACCCCAGCTTACTAGAGAAGATATAATATATTACCCATCAGAGCAGTCATGAGATCCCCTTTGCAACCCTAAAATGACCTGTCCATCTGCACTGTCCTAAACTAAGACTTACTGTATGTCTGCATTACAAATAGCTAGAATTACTTTTCTTGCTATACAGATACAACTGAATTAGTTGTCAAGTGCTTAATTAGAGGTCTGGTATTCAATTTATGTGCACAGTGTCTCTGTATTGTGTATTTTAATATAGGGGATGAGTAACTGATTATTAGTATTAACACAATGCCAACATATTGTGCATTACTATTGTTAGCTTGTCAATTACCGTAAATGAAAATAATGCATTTGGTTTGTCATTTCAATCTAGTGCAGAATAATCTGTTAAGTGCATATTGTAATAGAGGGCAACTGAGGTTTTTAGGAAAACTATGGACTGCTAATATGATGCATGTGTAACGTGAAATCTCATCCAAAACTGAATGCGCAGTAGCATGGAAATTTTAATCAGTACCCGAGTAACAAATAGGCTGATTAGGCTACAGCCTAGGGTTCCAGGACTGGGGGGGGGGGGGGAGACGACCTTGCAGGTGATAGCAGAGAAATAGACTGTAGGCTTCATTTATTCCATGCTTGCTAGCTATCACCTCTCATGATGTGCTGTGGGAGGTAAAGTTCTTATGGCTTTTCCAATGTAGCTTAAATGCCAGTTGTATACCCTTCGTAAAATATGCACATGGGCAGTAGGAGGGGTGAATCCCTAACCAATCTGTACATGTGTGTTTAGCAACATTACAAGGGAAGCTACGTGTATTAGGTTAGAGCACCTGGGACCTTTAATCAAGCCCTGATTTTAGTGTCTGCTATTTTTATTAACCCTTTGAGTGCACCGCTATAAATAAATACAAATACAGCCATACGTACAAATATTCCACCCCCAAGAAAAAAACAGTCGCTGTGAGCGGTGTTGGCATTTTTTATGGATATTTTGATATCTCTCACAGATAGTGTTGGCACTCAAAGGGTTAAAAGCATTTTTGCCAGACAAAACAAGAGAGCATTTCAGTGACCAACATATAATACAGATAAAAATTCAAAAATCACCAGATAGCATAGAGAACATAGAAGTGAAAGTTTAAACATGAGTATAATTAAGTTGACCAACATTTTGACAATGAAAAGGAGGACACAAATAAATGTAAAGATATAAAATACTGTAAGTTAAAGAAACAAGGAGCAAACCTAAATAAGAAGACAAATAAAAACAATACCAATAATCCCTTGGCGCTAATTATGCTCTTTCTTAAGCCCCGTACACACGGGGGAGATATATTGCTCAGCCATATATTCACGGGGGAGATATATTGCTCAGTTTCTCCTTTTCATCAGCGACCAGAGATGGTCGCTGATGAGAAGGAACCTCTGCCGGGGGGAGCCCGGCAGTGGTAATCAGCTGGTCGCAGGTACATGTTCCTGCGACCAGCGATCACTACAGAGGTAAAAACGGGAGCGCACACTCCCATCGTGGGCAATATGGTCGCTTAGCGACCATATTTCTCGCAATAGAGTACAAAATCGCCCCCGTGTGTACTCACCTTAAGTTTTAATACTCACGGTGTTACCCAAAAGAGAGAAAAATAACAACAATAGTGTAATACAATTACATGAACAGCATTTTACATTTGAAATAAATTAATATGATGTTAATAAGACTGGTGCCCTTTAACTATGTATACTTTTAAAGTATACAATAATTGCTTCTGAGGGGAGCGGTATTGTCACCGTTGGATCAATAGCCTCCAATCCAGAGGGGATATGGTCATTTGGTCTACAGCATGTTGGTCGACAAGCATTGGGTCAACACCGTTAGGTTGACATGAGGCTAGGTCAGAATGGTTCTAGGTCGACATGGGTCTAGGTCGACATGTGTCTAGGCCGACACAAGCATTAGGTCAACAGTCAAAAGGTCGACATGAGGGTGCAGTATTGTTTTAATAAAAACAAAATGAATACATATACAAAGTAAAAGAAGTGCGGCAAAGTGGACTCTCACCCAGAGATCCAACCCAACACCTTGCAGCATCAATACCCTATCCCAGCCCGGCTAGCGCTCACCGCTCAAATACATCTGCGGGGACACATATGGGCAGAGTCCTGCTGAAAATAGGTTACACAGACACCTGAAGATTTAGGTAAAGTGCTAACCCACTAATTTCCATATTCACTAAACGAAACAATGGTACTGTATTTGGTATTTAAAACAGACAGCATCCAAGTATAAATCCCTTCCTGCACATATTAATGCAGGTTATAGGAGGACTTATACAACACCTCTAACTATCCAGATCCACCAATTAAATTGAGACAGTTTAGTCTTTATTATAATTTAGATAATTGTATGTGTGTTTGTTATGGTTATTTATTTATATTGCGTGTGTAATTGTGTATGTGTTTTTATTAATTTAAATTATATTTGCTTTGTATTATAAGTGTTATATGGGCCGGCTGCATCTACTTATATATAAGTTTTTTATTATATAATCTTGTTATTGTTCTTTTATGTCAGGTGATTTAAATTTTTAATAATATTCATTATGCGTAGATAACCAATTTCGTGCTTAGGATGATGATGGTGTATTCTGCCTTTCTGAGTGCCATTATTTCTTTGGATACTATATGAACTGACTATTTTGTTGTAAATGGGCAGCAGTATTGAACAAATGTTCATTTGACCTTATACTGCTAGTGATTGAGGAATCTCGCAGAGAGCTGAATGTAAACATTGACAAAATCAAGGAGTTTGAAGCTAAACACATCACAGTTATCAAGGCCGACACTACTCAGGACTGGATCTAAAATCTATCAACACAGATAGATAAATACAAAGCTGAGCTAATACAATTCAAGAAATCAAAGTTCGATACAGTTAATAAGGACTACAGTGAACAAAGAGTGTACAGTTGGGCATACAACCTGGGTCCACAAAGAGATAAGAGACCCAGATTCAGACGCCAGAGAAAATTTCCGTTGGATACAGAAATCTCTAGTGGTGCCAACTCCTCTAGTGACACAGAATGTGTCGCCCAAACCACCTCAAAACGTCCCCCTTTATGGGTTGCCACCAGAGCCACATTAGACCTCCGAAACGAGCACTTACAAGGCGTGGAGGCTATTGGGCGAGGGAGGCAAAAAAATACCAAGAGGGGGCAGGAGAATGTAGTTTTTAACTTATCTGAACGTACATTATCATCTACTGAGATTGAAGTATTGAACCTTGGTTTATCCTTCATCCCAACGCATCATGCCAGTCAATTCCAAGATAAAAAGATTTATTTAAATTTGACCGTCGCCTGAAATTGCGAGAACACTTTGGAGATACTTCACCAGCTAATGCCAATTCCACACAAGCAATACGCAAGAAATCCACCTTTATTCCTAAATCAGGAAACAAAAACATTAAATGCTTTATTGACCAGAGAGAGAGAGGCAGGCAGGCCAATATCACTGGCCATTGATATACTAACAACCGCTTATTATATATTATATTGTAATGATCGCATAGTGCATTTGCAACCTCTCTCTCTGTGTAAACCATTTTATTCTCAGCAGATGGCATCTTTAATTACTAAGGGTGTGCAATTTAGAGCCACTTTTCCCTACTATGTACAGGGCCGGCGACAGGGGGGGTCAAGGGGGACATGTGTGACGGGCCCCGGTGATCTGAAGGGCCCCAGGGCCCGGCCAGGGACCGTCTGTCTTACCATCCCGGCCAACTGCAGCCCATGTCTGTGTACTGCATGTCTGTGCATGCCGCCGCTGGGTCTCTCCTGCCGCTGCACTGCTCTGTGTGACAGTGTGCGTGTCACAGTCAGTGTCCCTTGTCCGTCCTGTCCGGCGTGTACAGTGTCATGCCGCAGCCGCTGAGCGCTGGGAGGCTGTCAGCTGTCTTCTGGCTGCACCTTACTGCGCATGCGCTGCACCATGATCCTCTGCTCCGCACTCTGCTGTGGCTGCCTCCTGCCCTGCTGCCTAGTGCCTTGCCAGCCATTAGGGCCACTGACTGCACAGCAATACACGCAGCCCTGCGGGAGGAAGGGGCAGCTGTCAGCGGACACGAGGGATGTGACGTCCCCTCCTTGATCTTCTGCTGGCAGTGATGGGGGATCATCCACAGCTCGAGGTGGCCTCAGCACTTACAAGTTTCTGGCAAAGGCTGAGGGCAGCCTAGGGGAGCCAATCACCCCCTCTGTGTCTGCCCCTGGTCCCTACAGATAAGAGAAATCCTGACTGTAGCAACAGTGAGTACCCCTGGGTCATAGAACCCCTCCCCCACCATTTCACAGTATGTCTGGGGCACATGTATATATGTATATGCATGTAAGTATATATGTGTAAGTATATATGCTTATATATGTGTGTATACTGTAGGTATATATGTGTGTATATATATATATATATACATATATACGTGTGTAGGTATATATGCTTATGTATGTACGTGTGTGTGTGTATATGTATATATATATATATATATATATATATATATATAATGTGTAAATATGTGTAGGTATATATGTATGTTTATATATGTGTGTGTGTAGGGACAGTATATGGGATACATCTGAATTACTGGTGTTGGGATACCAGCAGTCAGAATACTGACACCAGCATCCCAGAGGGAATCCCTCCCCCTGCCCCCCTTATCCTCCCTTCACACAGTTTAACAACTTAACCCCTCCCCCTCCCCTCCCCTAGCAGCCTAACCCTCCCAACTAGGACCTAACCTTCCCCGCTAGTGGAGGGGGTAGGGGCCCCACAGAGATATCAGTGTATGGGGCCCCAAGATTTCTATTGCCAGCCCTGACTATGTATATGTGTAGCAATACACACTTGAGGTTTGAGAATGCCTCATCTAGATTAGCACTCCTCCCCCACCACCCTCTATGTTTTTAAGCAGGGAACCAGCATGGACTGCACCGAGACAGCATAATTCTAAGTAAGTCCTATTTATTTGTACATAGAGTCAGAAAATTTGATGTTGGCATCTGGGCGTGGGGCCCCCCGGGCTGCTCTGGCTGGACTGTCTCAGGGCATCGCAACTTAGTTACAGTCACTTTTTACATCATGTTTGTTTATTATTTATGTATACACTCTTTATTTCACATACTCTCTACCTCCAAACATATAGCAGGGATCTTCATACTTATAATTTTACCACTTTACTATCACTATTCTTTATTGTGATGCCCTGGGGGCGTCCTTAGCTGGATCATGTTTTGGGGTTCTCTGCATCCTAGGTGTTGACCCCATAGTGTTAGGGACCTGCTCGACAAGAGGTGACCTGGACGATTGGTGGGCAGGCCAATATCACTGGCCAATGATATACCAACAACCTCTTATTATATATTATATTATAATGTAATGATCACATAGTGCATTTGCACCCTCTCTCTCTGTGTAGACCATTTTATTCTCAGCAGATGGCACCTTTCATTACTGAGGGTGTGCAATTTAGAGCCACTTTTCCATGCTTTATGGACAACAGGATCAACAGCTATGAACGACATCCAAAAACTTCCAAAGAAAACTTGACCCTCCAACAAAAGCAAGCCCTGAAACAATTAGGGGAGTACAAGGACATCGTTATCCGCCTTTCAGATAAAGGGGGCGGAGTGGTCATACAAGATTTGCAAAAATATATAACGGAAATTGATCGTCAATTATCAGATCAACTTGTCTATCAAAAACTCAAATTGGATCCAACTAGCACTTACAAAAATGAATTTGATAAACTACTGGAGGAAGCGTTCACCAATCAAGTCATTACAGCAACGGTCCGGGATGCACTACAAACGGAGATGCCCAGAATACCGGCACTGTACACCATCCCTAAGATGCATAACGATGCAGTTAACCCCCCTGGAAGACCAATCATTGCCGCCCGAGAATCATTATATTATGATGTGTCGAAATATTTGGAACATTTCCTCCAACCACTTATCCAATCTCACCCACGCTTTTTGAAAGAAACCACTGCATTTCTACAAAAATCACAATCATGGTCCACCCTATCCAGCACAGTAAAGATGTGCACAATTGATGTTTCCAGCTTATAACACCAGCATCCCACAGAGAGCTGGTTTACAGAGCATTGAGCACTTTTTATGCAACAAGCTGAACTTTAAAGGTCCAGACATCAGTTTTTTCGTGAATCTACTGGAACTCACGCTAACCAGAAACTATTTTATTTTCAATGGCCAGATGTACCAGCAGGGCTCGGGGTGCGCCATGGGTGCGCTTTGTGAATATCTACATGTTCGATATAGAAAAGAATTTTTTCTTTCTGGATCGAAATATCTCACAATATGTAGTAGGATACACCCGCTACATACCTGTAGATGATATTTTTCTGTTATGGTCAGGCAATCCCGAGTTGTTTAAGGACACTATAGATAACATCAACAACCTTGAGTGTCCCATCAAGCTTACATATGAATGTAGCATGGATACAGTACTTTATTTGGAAGTTCAAGTTTCCCAAATTAAGGACAGGAATACCTGTCTCCAAGGGAAAAGCCATCATCCAGCAGCCTTAAAGAGGTCACTGCCTTTTTTGCAGTTTCTGCAGCGATCCTGATGATACAGTACTACAGATGGACACCATGTTACGCAGGTTCTTGGTGCGTGGATATCACCACAAATCATTGGTAATAGCAAAAACCAAAGCACTTGCAATACCAAGATTAGAGGCCCAGGCAAACAAATCTCCTAAAGTATCCAAACAGTCCATTATGTGGACCCAAGAATTTACAATTACCAGTAAACAACTGATGCAACAAGCCAAATCCATCTGGCCGCTAATTACAGAAGATCCAGCATTAACAGCACTAAATAACATCAATCTTTTACCCTCATACCATAGGAGTAAAAATATAAAGGACATAGTGGTGCATAATGACGTGACCAGCATGGCAATACAGAGACCCATCCACTTTCTCACCCGCAAGCCAGCTAATTACCGCTGCATGGGATCCTTAACCTGTAGTGCAATCGAAATTGGAAACAAGTTCTATCACCCACACACAGGGAAATTGTATTCCATCAAGTACCCGTTAACGTGTTCCAGCAGATTCATTCTATACATGATCAAATGCCTGTGTGGCCTCAGATACATAGGCAAAACTACCAGACAAATGAAAGAAAGACTGGCTCTGGCCAAATCGCACATCAGAGCTGCACTGGAGGGGAAATCAGCCGATCAACCGGTTGCCCAACACTGGTGTGATGCACATCACAGCATCTCCAGTATCACATTTAACAATAAAGAAGTACAGTAAACTGTATAGAGCGCGTAATCAGGGCTGTTTACCCAATGTGAGCTGCTGCAAGAAGGGCTAGTCAAAAACAATAAAATGTAAACGGAAAGAGAAAGATTGCAGTGCTCCTTTAATGATACAATATGATGATATTACAAAACAATTTTATTAATAAATCACATAAAATATAAAATAATATATATATATATACATAGAGAGAGAGTGTGTGACCAATAAAAAAGAGATTGTGGGGACCTGTCAATAGAGAATAAAGGGATGATATAACCTTCTCTGGTCACTCATAAAGTCCCAACACTGGTACAGGAGGAAGGAGGGTGGAGTCCATGATTTGTAATCCAAGCAATTAATGGAGGTGTCCCAGTCCTTAGGGGGGCTGTGGGTATGGGGGATCCTCTCTAGAAGGCTGTTGTGCTTGTTGGTGGTACTCCAAGGAATTTCTTCTCCTCATTGCTCACAGGAGGGGTCACAGTGTGCTTAGACTGGATGGTGTATAGAGTCCTCAATAAAGTGCAAGGTGCTGGTGGAAATGAGTCTAATGCCATGGAGGTGTTTGTACAGATCCAGAGAATTCAGCAGGGTAAAGTTGGCAAATCTCTGACAGGTCCCTGAGGTGACATCCGTTAATAATTTCAGATTATAGACCATGCCCCCAGCAATAACAGAGGTGGTGATAGAGGACGCATCTTATTGCAAAGAGAAACTTTTTGGATCTTCACCCTTCAGACTGTACACCCCAAAGGACTCAACGAAATTCTCACGTACTCAGCCTTTTTATAAATTGATCGGGACTTGTGCCGTTTTGAATTTAACCAGTTTCATTCTGCTTATTGCTAAGCAGGACTTTCCCATTACATTGATATATTTTTTATAGTATGCTGATTTTTTCCATTATACAGACAGTTTTTGCCGTGTGTTCCATTACTGTAGCACTCACCACTTTATCACTGCTTTTTGATCACACACTTTGTTTCATTTTAAAGAGCTCCCTATCACTGAGCGGTACCTATCGACTGCCCCAGCAAGGAGGTCCGACTGATCAGTAAGCGTCAGCGAGTGAGATAAGGTATCTCCCCTCCAACAGAGAGGTCACGCACTGTGTTAGCATACAGAACACGGGTTACCATGGCAACCAGTGAGACACTCTGTAGCCACGCCCCCTGGGGAGTATCCAGATCATCACTGTAGGTGCAGCCCTATGACGTCACCAGACTCCGAGTGGGATGCGTGTCTGGTGAAGGGCGCACAAGAGGGGGAACCTGTGTGTGGTCTTTTTCTTCTCCAAGACGCCCAAGTGCCGCCTATGCTCTTCTATATACATGCCAGCCTGGAAACAGCCTGTTGCTGAGAGAAGGCACGGGGTGCTATTGCTGTCTATTAAGCAGTGGAGTGCCGGCTTTCTCTTCTGTATATATATATATATATATATATATATATATATATATATATATATATATATATGAATGGAAAACCCCAATCTGCACCCGGGTACAGTAAAATCAGCACCACTGAAAGGTCTCCTGTTAGACGAGACCCAGTTTTTTTAGAGATGAAGAAAGGGAAAAAGATCAGGGTGCGCTTCCAGACATGAATTAACACATTTAAAAGTAACAATCTTTTTAAATCAAGGAATCCTAAAATTGTTCCTCCAGAGTGGAGGAACAATTTTAGGATTCCTTGATTTAAAAAGGGGAAAAAATGTCTCCGTACTTTCCTGTTACAGAATACGTGTGAACTGTTCATATAATATGCTGCTTCCACTGCCCCTGAGGAAGTCTTTTTGATGAAACGCGTTGGGCATCTCTTCGACGATCGGAAGTCCAATCAACAGTTTTTTTGATAACAAATTGTGCCAAAATACATTTTTATTGTGTATTTTATTATTACTCATTGAGCATCTTTTAACATTAAATAAGATTGTTACTTTTAAATATATATATATATATATATATATATATATATAGACGGCAGAACGCCACGGCACTCCAGACAATACGATAGTGCAAAAAAATCTTCTTTATTGAAGCACAGCAGTAGAAAACAGCAACGTTTCGATACTGTATGTATCGTCTTCAGGCTAATTTAACACAGTGAACACACAAATATTTAACATACTGATACACCAATGGAACTCAGTGAATCTCCCGCCGGGAGCGTGGGGCGTGCCACGGATGTCTCATGATGTCATCATCCGTCGACTCCGGAGTTACCGGGGCGACCGTACTATACATCACAGGATTACCATAGCGACCAGTATAACAAATATATCCTAAATAGAAAGTGCAATGTGCATGGTAAGTATATGTACAACATATATAAATATAAGGAAGTATAAACAATGTGGGCAGCACCCAATTAAGGTTGGGTGCCACGAAACAGACAAATATAAAATACAAGTAGCAAAAAATGACATAACAAAGATCCGTAGCGGGAGGTATTATATAGTTGAATTGATGTGTCTAAACCTATAGAGGCGAGATAAATTACATCAATGACCACATGAACAACAAGTAGATAAACATGATTAGGCTAGTTATATCATACAATTATAGTAACACATTTAGCCCAGAATGCTCATTCATCCCATATGGTGCCAAGGTCCCTAATCTGTCAATCCAACATGCCTCACAACGCAACAATTGGAGGGATCTATTACCACCCCTTATCGATGCAGGGATGCAATCAATCATACGATATTTGATTGAGGATACGCTATGCTTAGCGTTAATAAAATGGCGGGGGACCGGCTGGTCACTGGTGCCACTAATAAGGGCATTGCGTATAGCCGACCGATGGGTGGTCATACGTGTCTTAAATGCAGTGTCGGTTTTCCCGATATAGGACAACCCACACGGGCATAAGATTTGATATACCACGTGAGTGGAGTTACATGTCAGGGTATGTCTAATCTGTATGGGCTTACCAGTATGTGGATGGTTGAATGAGCATCCTGGGATCATAAATCTACAGGTCATACATGTACATCTCACACAGCCTAGCGGTCTATGCTGCAGTTTCGCTGTATTAGGTGAAGCATCTGATTTGACAAGTACGTCTCTAATACTTTTGGAGCGTTTAAAACTGGTAAGTAGTCTAGTATCTGATAAACCCAATGCATCATCGGATTGAACAATCGGCCAGTGTTTACAGACATTCCGAACAATTTCCGGACTATTTTGGTTATAGGTAGTAACCCAGGGTATTTGTTTGCCCAGTTGTTTAGAGTTTTGCTTAGCAGCAATGAGGGAAACTCTATCGATGCCAGCAATCTTGTTTTTGGTACTATCCAGAAGAGGACGGGGGTAACCACGGGCTGAAAACCTGTTAATCATCGCCTGCATCTGACGTTCAGCCGTCGGAGGGTCCGATACTATTCTTTTGACCCTAAGTAGTTGCGAGTAAGGCAAACTACGTATCATAGGTCTAGGATGGCAGCTAGAGAATTCAAGTACATTATTCCTGTCTGTAGGTTTTATAAACAGGTCAGTAACAATGTTGCCATCAACGATCTGGATTGTAACATACAGGAAGTGTATGGAAGCATTGCTATGTGTATAAGTGAATGTGATCGGACTAAGAGAGGCGTTGTGTACATCAATAAAATTACAGAGATCAATAGGGGGCCCACGCCAGAACAGCAAAATATCGTCGATGTATCGATAGTAATGTATGATACGATCGGCGATATCTGGGTTCTGGAAAAATAAAGATTGTTCAAACTCGAACATAAAGGTGTTCGCATATGAGGGGGCTACCGCCGCCCCCATAGCACACCCCGTGGCCTGTAGGTAAAATTGGCCATCATATACAAAAAAATTCTTAGTCAGGATAAGATTCATCATCTCTAGGATGAAATTAACATCAGGGCCAACATAGTTTACATTACCAGTCAGGAAATGTCGCATGGCAGAAAGACCCATAGTGTGCGGAATGGAGGTATATAATGCACAAACATCGATGGTGAACATATGTATGTCACCATCGAAACGTGGGAACTGGTCTAAAATTTGCAACAGGCTAGTGGTATCCAATAAGTAACGGGGATGTTTACGGATACAGGGTTGTAATAAACTATCTATGTAGATAGATGCTGGTTGCATCAGTGACCCACGTTTCGCCACAATGGGGTGGCCAGGCGGGTCACTAATGGACTTATGCACCTTAGGTGTACAATAAAATTGTGGTACCAAAGGGTAAGCCGGGAGTAGAGCTGACATAAGAGTGGTAGAAATACCACATTGTTTATACTTCCTTATATTTATATATGTTGTACATATACTTACCATGCACATTGCACTTTCTATTTAGGATATATTTGTTATACTGGTCGCTATGGTAATCCTGTGATGTATAGTACGGTCGCCCCGGTAACTCCGGAGTCGACGGATGATGACATCATGAGACATCCGTGGCACGCCCCACGCTCCCGGCGGGAGATTCACTGAGTTCCATTGGTGTATCAGTATGTTAAATATTTGTGTGTTCACTGTGTTAAATTAGCCTGAAGACGATACATACAGTATCGAAACGTTGCTGTTTTCTACTGCTGTGCTTCAATAAAGAAGGTTTTTTTGCACTATCGTATTGTCTGGAGTGCCGTGGCGTTCTGCCGTCTATACAATTCCCTGCTAAGGGCACCCAGCGAAGCAATATACTAGGAGGTTGTGCCGGGCACCAAAGGCGTCTATATATATATATATATATATATATATATATATATATATATATATATACACATATATACACATATATACACATATATACACATAAAATGTACAAAACAAATACGATTGAAATTCTGATGCGCAATCAAAAATGCTGCTGGCCTCCTCAACCAGGAGTTATCAACCTGGTCAAAAACAAGCATATATCACAAACAAATTTTGGGAGGACAGCGCTCTACTGAGGATATGATAGACAAATTAAATATTGTTGATATTTTACCAACTTGAGATCCTGAATTTTGTCCTTTCCAGTGTTACTTCATACGATTTACATGCAAAAAAACAGAAAAACACACAACATGTGTAGTGGTCCACAAAAAAATATAGTCCATATATATATATGCAGGGGTCCCTTGGAGCTAGATGAATTTTGTGGAATCCTCTATGTCCCTTGTGTGGTAGTAAACAGGGGGGCTTCTTTTTATGGGATCACCTCGTGCCAGGATGTAAATATTGCTTACACTCTGCTTACATAAAAAGGGTTAGAACCCCTTATATAAAGGTTTCTTTATCTTTATCCCAGTCAATAAATGATGCTCACTTTAAAGCTTACATGTGCAAAGATGGTGGAACTCTCATCAAGGTTTCTTTATGAAAAAGGTACCCCCAACTTCATTCGGTAAAAAATAGTTTCCTTTTTATTATAAAACAATCAATCACATAAAACCGGTGCCAGATGGACTCCAAAAACCAGAAAACACAACAGTGGCCAGATGGAAACCCGGGAAGTACACTCACGGTTCTGCTGGTCTGGGGGGCAACTCGGTAATACACACAAAAAACTTCAGTAGTAGTGGCACCCCGCCAACGCGTTTCGACTTATGGGAAGTCTTTTTCAAGGTGGTGCTACCTCCATTGCTTGATGGGTTTATATACCCAAGGTGGTGGGTGATGTAATTGAGGGGCGGATACCAATTACATATTCATCCACCTACATATACACAAATTATGTGGTAAATATAACATAGTCCATAGTAAACATAATCAGCATATCAACATATCTAGATTGGTTAAAAACGATGCATATATCACAATATTTATTTAGGATCCAGCACCTAACATTTAACCCGGATCTCCATATAAGGTAGTGCGGGACTGTAAATACTCCTGCACATCCTGTTAATGCAGGGAAGTGTGCACGCTAGAAAGGGATCCCCACTCAGTGTATATCGCCACTATAATGAGGCAGCTGAGAATTTTATTGATTCTAGATTGGTATCAATGATGTTGAAATTCAACTAAAAAAATTATCAGCTCCGACTTTCCCTGGAATATAGGGCCTTATTCTGGTTGCGGCGGCCAAACGTACGTACGCTCCGTATCAGCGTACGTTTACCGTACGCGGCGTTGAGCGAAAGTCCACCCACAAAACATCCGCATACGGATGGCCACAAACACCGACAAAGGGGAGTGGCGTACACTTGAGCGTTTGCCACCGTACACGGACGGATCACCGCTTATACACCGACAACTGGCGTACAACAGAGCGTACGCCACCGTTTACGGACGGGACTCTTCCGTTTTCACACCGACATTTTATGGCTATCTGAGCATTCGCCACCTTGTACGGACGGGTCTCGCCTGTTTTCAATGGAAAACTCAGCGTATGTCACCGATCGTGAGAGTTAGCGTACGTCCGTGCACGCTGGCATACCCTTCACATATATGGCCCTCATAATCTAGCCTTTCAACTATGATTAAGACAATTAAATGATTTATTCAAATTGTTATTCAATTATTGTTTTATGTATTTTTATCAAAATGAAAAAAAAATTGTTTGTATTCGAGTGAAAACGTTGACACATGTCGACTTGTGTAGATTGAGTGTGCTGCTGTTTAAGGTATATGAAAACACTTACTGAATGTGTGTAAATGGTTACCAAATAACTACCTTGGCATATATAAGCAGGTCTTAAAAAGAATCTTAACTAAAATGAAACCAACCTTTACATGTAGAGAAGTGTAGAAAGATATGCTTTCAATGTGTTTGAGTGCTGTGTGTGGCTTGCAGGTAGTGAAATAATGGTTTGGACTTAATAGGCTGCAGCATTGCTTATTACATTCAGGTGTATGTGTTTGAGAAGTAATCAGCGTTAATTAACAGACCCAGGCGTCCACTCTCATGCGGTATCTGTAGGGGTGGTCTGGAGGTGGTGGTGGCGGCCGCCTGTTTTGTGTCCGAAATGCACGTTGCTTTCGCCGATCGAGCAGTTGTAGCAGCGTACATTTTTTGTGCACACCCCCGTGTACGCCCATGATTACGCCCAGTTTTCCTCATTATTTCGGCCGCTCCCCTCAACATGCCCCTGTGCCGCCCACAATGACGTGCTCTTTCAGACAGGTTTTTTTGCACAGAAAGAACCGTCCATGAGCGTTGTGGAGTCATAGCGCCTGCGCATTGCAGAAGGTACGCATGCGCAGATAAAAAAAAACCCGGAACGTACGCTTACGGCCCAGCCGCCCGAACCAGAATAAACCCCATAATTTCATCAGCATTGGGTACCAAGGACAACAATACTGCTTAAATAAAATAGCGACTCCTTTAACTGTGCATTATAAGAAATATACTGATTCCCATATCATCCTCATTTAATGAACTGTATTTGCAGGTCCTTTGTTACATTTTATCTGGAACTGAAAGACATTTTTAATAGCATTATTGCATTTCAACCAATCTGGTGACAGACACAAGTGAGTAATATAAATTATCTAGCCATTCTCTGGCATTTATTTCTGTATAAGTGTATTTATTTCAAGTAAAAAGACCAATAGTCATTTATCAAGAGACAAATCATCTTTTCCTGGCAGTAAAGTCTGCAAAATTCCTACTTTTAAGCATTAAATCTCATCCTTTTGACAGGAGTTAGAGAGCATTAAAAGCTTTGATTTAGCTTGATCTTACAGAATAGTTTCTCATAATTATTGGTTTGGAAGATATATGCTGGTCCATTCCCGCCACTCCTTATTAAACCTGAGGTCTCCATTTTTCATTCAGTGGTATTACTAAATTACCTCTCCTTCCCTTGTTGTATGACACATTCTGTTGAAAACTCTTCTCTGCTGAGAAATATAATCTTTGTTGCCTGAGTTTCTGCAGCACTGTTTTTTTTTATTTGTTGTTACGTAAGCATACACCGATCAATTCTCTGTTATTGCTTGTTTTAGAAGAAACAAAATTGTATTGCATTGCTTTACTGAAAGTAAAAAGTGATATGTAAGCAGTTAAATCTAAAAGTAATTAAAATTCAGGGACAAATACAAAAGATAAATATAAACAAATCATACTTTTACAATATTAGTGTTAAAACAAGTATCTTACATACTGTATATTGAAATGGAACATGTGTTAATAGGTAGTATATAAAAAGTGGTTATGATTGGGTCTCACAGCTTTATAGATAATATTTTGGATGGTTTTAATGTCATGCCTGATGTCATGCCTGAGGTCTGAGCTTGGGTAGTGGAGGCCTCAGGCATAGGATCTGACCGATGAATAAACCAGGGAGCCTTAATGCAGCCTTTGTACATTAAACCAGAATGTGGTACATGATAACTGACCCGAAGGCGGGACCAGAATTCAGGAAGCAGTTAAGTAAAATACAGAGGGCCAGAAGTACTAAGCTTCAAAAGTGATAAACAGCCAGCCAATCAGCTCCTGTCTGACATTTTTTTGTGAAATGAAAGGGAGGAGCTGATTGGCTGGCTGTTTATTACTCTCCATTTTATCACTTTTGAAGCTTAGTGCATCTGGACCAAAGTCTTTATTAAGAACGCAGGTGATGGAAGACAGCGGCAGACGGTAACAAGACTTTGCAATCGGTAATTTAATAAGGCAGTAATGATATGTAATCACAGAGTAATTGGCATAGCCTTTGCTTCAACAAAAAGATGTTAAAAAATAATTTGATGGTCAGGATGTAACTGGTGCACTGTAAAACACTGCTGCAGTTCTAATAAGCAAGCACTTATGTTTTCACAATGTACTGGTGTTTACTGTGGATACCAATGAAGCTGGTACAGGGACGATGGTGGAACATCGTTGGATACTTTGAAACAGATGTGATGCAAATCACCGGATGATCCTGTGAATCAGGATTGATGTCGGAACATCAGATGCTCAGGAACAATTGCTGATCAGCGAATAATCAGGAACGCTGGCAGAACATGAAATATTCAGAAACTCTGTCGGAACATCTTGAGCAGAGAATCACAGGAGCCGATATACCCGGAATCTGGAAAGCAAAAACACTGCATCACAGAGATACAACTGTATCAGTAGGAGACAACTGAAGCACTAGCAATTTGGGATTAGTTTCCCAGTATCCTTGTAATGTAAATGTTCTGTATGTGAGGCTAGTAAAAAAGCAATGGTAAGTCACACTTTCCTTTCAGTAGTATAAAGTGGTGTAGTTATTAAGTCAGATGTTTTGAGAAACAAAAACACCAAATAGTGGTAAGCAAAATATCTAATAACTAGAGACAGGATTATATGCAACATAAAAAGCTTGAAATATGCATTCAAATATGCATGAAAAATACTTAAAATATGCATGAAAAGTGTTAAAATATGCTACATTAAATAATTACAAAAAAAGTAATTTTTAACTTATTTAAAAAACAACATACAATTAGTAAGCAGTAGAATAACATATTGATAATTAACAGTTATTTAACATTTTGTCACTCTTGAAAACGTAAACAATCAGGTACTGTTCCAAATGTTCGGTAGTAAGATTGTGTCTTCTTCGATCACTCAAAATATATATTTTACCGTTCCACATTCACTGAGGTAACTTGGCAGTATTTGAAATTGGGTGCTTTGTTAACACTTGCAACTTTCCGTCTGCGTCGCATACTCACTGTGACCCGGTGTTTCCTCTGCGCCACGTGATGTTACAACCCTTCCGCTCGCCTCCTCTGCTGCAAAAGTCTCTCTCTTGGCGTAAAGTCCCAGGCTAGGGGCACGCAAAGGTTCAGGGGCTTTGTGATGGCATCCGCCCCAAATGACTTTTATTAAAATGGATTGGCAGCCTAGAGCAGTGTCAGACGTAGCGTACATCCAAGGTCCCCCACACTGCGCACATTGGCCCCGTCCACACACTACCTGGCCAGCAGCAGCAGGGCAAAGTAGTGCCATGATTCGTGGGTGGAAAGGGGGTGTGGCCTAATTTGTGAAGTGCACCCCTTTGGAAAAATATGCACCATCACTAGATTTTAGGTAAAATATGCAATAACCAGTGAGAATGGGCAAAATATGCAAATATGCAAATGCATATAATCCTGTCTCTACTAATAAAAGTACACTTTGTAATAAATGTGCAGTAGATGAATGTGCACAGCATCTACTGTTATCTTTAATTAAGGAAACCATTTATTTATTTATTAACAGTTTCTTATATAGCACACACATATTCCACAGCACTTTACAGAGAATATTTTGAACATAATTTGTTAGGAGCCAATTAACCTCCCAGTATATTTTTGGATTTTGGGAGGAAACTGGAGTACCCGGAGGAAACCCACACAAGTACGGGGAGAATATACAAACTCTGCACAGTTAGAGCCACGGTGGGAATTGAACCCATGACCTCAGCGCTGTGAGGCATTAATGCTAACCATTACACCATCCATACCATGCATGTGTTTGCAGTGATTGCAAGCAATTTCCAATGCACTCCCACTAAAACGGCTAGAAATAATTTGGCTTAAAGAAACATACCAACATACTAACCATCTAAAAGGCATAAAGTCATGTCTTCACTCAGTCTAGTCTGGAGATAGTAAATATTCCTGTTTACTGTATCTACATGCAAGTGAATTTTTCTTTGAAATAATATATGCATACCCATTACGACCACTGTGGGTATCCCTGAAAGTGAATTTTGTTTTGAAATTATTTCAGTATAGGTAATGAACATTGGTGGATTTCACTGTAACTAATTTTGCTATGACTTAATTATTGCATGGGAAATCAACAATTGAAAGGTTCCATCAGTATAAACCTATGAGACCGAGTAATATTTTTTGTGATATTTTTTTATAGACAACTTTGAATACTGATACCCCTTTCATACTGCAAATGCTGGAGTTGCACCCACAATTAGGACAGGGGGAGCGACCCAGCATTTGCGTTGTTGTGGGGCTGGGGAGGAGGCAGTGCTTAAAGCTGAAAGCACTGTCTCTCCATACTTTGAATGGGATCCAGGTTGCTCAACCTGGGTTACCCGTTCACACCACACCATATCCTGGGAAGATCCCGGGAGTAACTCTGGTAGCTACCAGGGTTGAAATGCCAGAGCATGGCTCCCGGGATTATGGCCTGGGACCCATTCACACAAGCACCACACCCGTGTTGTTCCCGGGGCCTACCCAGGAAAAAAGGCTGGTGTGAATGGGGTATGTCTATGGGCGTCATTCTGGTTGGCTCACAAAGCTGTGGTAGTTTGCTGCTTAGCAAGCCTTCTAATGCCACCCACTGGGCATATGAATGCCCACCCCTGCCGCTGTGTGAATATCCCCACCACACTGTGAATGGATGTTTTGCATAAGCAATCCATTCACAGAGTAGCGTGCTGGCGAAAATCATTCGATGGTCACGGACCATCAAATGATTTCTACCCTGCTTGCAAATCGAAGTCAGTCTTGGCTTAGACATGCGAACATCCCTTGCCTGCCTCCATCCACCCCACCGTGTGCGAGTGCCAGGGAGACCATCCAAGTCTCCATATGTGCCCATAGAGAAGCCCTGCACATGCGAATAAGTGAATATGCACATGCGCAGTGCTTCAACATCGGTCTCCGGTGCGACTAGGCCAGGGACCGAAGCAATTACAATGAATGCCTATGTTCAGACTGTAGACTGAGTTATAGAATGCATTGTTTTTTGTTTTTATTTCTTGTATTGCTCCAGTTGTCATATGCTTATTTATTAAATTCATTTATTGCTAGCCCTTTTAGTGGGAATGCATCGGGAGGTGTTTGTAATAAATGCATTCACATGGCATATTTCACTATTTAAATTTAATTGTAAAGCTGTAGGTGCTTAAATTGTAAGTGCTTACTTAAAAGGGCTATTTAGATTGTAGTCATAATATTGGCATTATTCTGGCAGAATGCAGACGGAAAACAAATAACAACAAACACTAATACAGAAGGACTGCTTTTTTGAAGTTCATTAACTCCTCACAACAAATACTTGCTGTCTGAGAACTCCCCGTTTGATCAATGCTAAGATTTATCAATTCACGTCTAACTAGGGGCCTTATTTTGGTTCATTCTTTCTGACAAAATCCTTCTTAGATGGACAAAACCATGTGCACTGCAGGGGGGGGCAGATGTAACATGTGCAGAGAGAATTAGATTTGGGTGAGTAATTTTGTTTCTGTGCAGGGAAAATACTGACTGCTTTATTTTTACACTGCAATATAGATATCACTTTGAAGTAAAACCCCACCCAAAGCTAATTCTCTCTGCACATGTTACATCTGCCCCACCTGCAGTGCACATGGTTTTGCCCATCTAAGAAGGATTTTGTCAGAAAGAATGAACCAAAATAAGATGTCCATGTTTCCTGTGTTTCACAAATATTTTAATGTATATCTGCAACAATTTAATTTTTCATTGAATTCTTTGAAAGTCCTGTGGCTGTAGAAATACACAGTGTGGAAATAACTAAGTAGATTTTCATAACAATTAATCAAACATTGAACAAGATCGGAGGACAGGTAATTTTACCCTAATTTTCATGTTCCACAAATTGTTTTTTCTCATCTCAATCCATGGTATGTTCTTCAAAGCTATTACATCCTTCAATTACCCTGCAACTCGTCTATCTGTGCATGTTTCAGCCTCAGTAATCCACTTTCATCTTATTAACATTTAGGAGTTCTTCTCTTAGTATAACATACACTGTAGTATAACATTCTAAACTTGTTACCATGAAATAAACCTTTCACACACTTTCTACAACTATAACTATGCTTATCATTCATTTGACAATGCTTCTAATAGCTGGTGACATACTGTATTACCAAATGCAGGTAAAAAATTATGGACAAATATTTAATATTTAAATACTATACAAATAAAAGAACCCAGTGGTGCAGTGAATATAAAAAAATAAATAACAGAAAATATATATACATCTCTACAATATTTAATATATTGAAACTTCTATTTAGAAATTAAATGGTATGATACAGTATAATGGCTTGCAATGTAAAAGGGTGCAAATCAAGATAAAATGAAAGAGAAGACCAAGCGTCTCTTATTTAGTACCTGAATAATGAGCTGCAGTCAAACCCCTGGGTAAAATAATATATGAAAGGTGCATTTTTCCAGCACCAAATTAAGTACACAAGATGGATTCACAGGCTTATGGTTATAAATAGTGCTGTGGGGTAAAGTACTTGTAAAGTTTAGCCAAGAGTGAAACAGTGAGTCAAGGCTTCCCAAGAAGCTCATGTTGTGGTTATAGAGATAAAATGTGATAGGTGCACTACTATCGGCAGCTGGTACTGGGGTTGTCAGTCCCAAATAAAACGTGCATTAAAGAAACCCATAGCCAGGGAATTTTGCTGGAAGCAAAAAACACAGAAAGGATACTGTACAAGTGGAATAGTCTCTATCAGAGGTGGCACAGGCTAAGACATGCATTGATAGCTATACAAAGAAATTTGCATGAAATAGAGTTTTAGGTAACCATATGGTAAAAAAGGGGCAGAATAGATGGGACAAATGGTTGTTAACTGCCGTCAAATTCTATGTTTCTATGACTGAAATAGGCCCAGAGATCCTCAGTGTATCTAGAGAATACAATGGTCTACCACAGTTCTTACCACTCAACGTAAATGTTTGTAGAAGAGGTGAATACAGACTTTAATTATGAGAAAACCAGACTGAATGTACATTATGTACTGATGGAGCCAGCCTCATCTAGCCATCTCTGGATAGCCATGGTGAGCCATGCTGAGCCAAGGCCTATTGTTCTCAGATGCAATACAATACATAGAACAATAAAGTAGGGGATTATCAGAGTAATCCCATTACTCACTTAATCAAGCCCTTTAATAGGATAAAGTGAGTAATGGGATTACGTTGATAATCCCTTACATTATTGTTCTATGTATTGTATTGCATCTGAGAACAATAGGACTTGGCTCAGCATGGCTCACCATGCCTATCCAGAGATGGCTAGATGAGGCTGGCTACATCTGCACCATTGGATGATGTACCCCCAAATGTAAGAAAAAGTAATAAAAAATGGATACATAAGCAAAAATATGGGACACCTCCAAAGCTGCAAATGATGAATGCTATTGTAAGAAACTGCAAACTAGAACCTTACCAGGCTTCCAGTTTTTCCTCATATTATAACCCTATTTGAAAATTTTGACAACTGATATTGCTATATGTATCATTACATGTTATCTTATTTAAATTGTAATTGATTTAAATTATTATCATTAACATAACCTGTGAAAGTACAGTAGTAGCGGTGGATGCACACCAAGCCGTGACCTGGCAATACCTTTGGTTGAAGCAGCAGTACAGTATGAAAGGGATATTAGTTTTAAGGAGGAAGAATACTTGGGTACTTGTGTACAAGCACGGCGCCCACGATAACTAGTCGCCCGATTTTTTATCGCATCGCATGCCATACACCCGATGGCATGCGATGCGATTTTGCCCCATATACAATGTTAAATTGTATAAGCACCCTAATGGGTGCTTACAATGTTAAATACACCCCCACGCCACCCCCCAAGTATAAACGTTAACCTGTTAAATTGTATAAGCACCCTAATGGGTTGCTTTTAAGCTCCCTAATGGGTGCTTACAATGTTAAATGCACCCCCACGCCACCCCCCAAGTATAAACGTGAACCCGAAGTGTGGCGAGCGTAGCGAGCCCACGAGGGGCGGCGGTACGTGTCCTACGACCTTTTCATACCCCCACTATCCACGTCGACGTGGAGTTGAGTTGATCTAATAAAGTGTGGCGAGTGCAGCAAACCACGGAGCCCCAAGCGTGGCAAGTGCAGCAAGCCCCGTAAGGGGACACGCATACCTGTGAAGTTCTGCGCGTCCGCTCGCCAAGCTTCGGGCTCGGTGGCTCGCTGCGCTCGCCACACTATATAGGATAAACTCCACACCGATGTGGATAATGGGGGTATGAAAAGGTCGTAGGACACGTACCGTCGCCCCTCGCACGCTTCAGGTTAACGTTTATACTTGGGGGGTGGCGTGGGGGTGCATTTAACATTGTAAGCACCCATTAGGGTGCTTATACAAGTTATAATCACATCCCATCGCATTGTAGGGCATTGTATGCCATATACAATGCCATACAATTTTAAAATTGTATGACATTGTGGAACAAAGCGCGATATTGCATTGCATCGCATGCGATATGGTCTGCGATGCGATGGGCGCCGTGATAGTACACAAGTACCAATACTTGCCTATAGTAATCAGATTCTACTTAACATTTGTCTAGCACCTTATAGAAGATATTAGCTAGAATTTTATAGGATGCTATGTGCAACATTTCCATTTCTAAAACCCTACACTTAAGTAAATATACCACAAACTGTCATAACTGCTACAGTCAGTATCTACGCCTGCATAGCGGCTCAACTTGATCAAAATCCAGCTCTCAAATATAGGCCCTTATTCTAGTTCAATCGCAGAGTCAAATTCCTTCTCAAATGGGCAGAACCTTGTGCATTGCAGGTGGGGCAGAAATAACATGTGCAGATAGAATTAGATTTGGGTGGGGATTTACTTCAAAGTGAGATCTATATTGCAGTGTAAAAATAAAGCAGACAGTATTTTATACTTGGCTACCTGACCTTCTCCATGTGGGAGAAAATGCTCTGCTCCTGGACTTCCCTGGTAATGTATGATTGCCAGTACCTGTGGTGAAACACCATGCATCACCACAGGTGATGGCAATCATACATTACCAGGGAAGTCCAGGAACAGAGCATTTTCTCCCGCACAGAGAAGGTCAGGTAGACAAGTATGTAGTATTTTCTCTGCAAAGAAACAAAATATCTCACCCAAATCTAACTCTCTTTGCACAAGATACATCTGCTGCCCCACCCCCTGCAGTACAGATGGTTTTGTCCATTTGAGAAGGAATTTGCCTCTGCGAGTGAACTGGATTAAGGGCCATACTATAGGATAATAACATAGCAAAAAGATGACATTCTCACACTTTCAATCCGCACACTTACATAGCAGTTCAAATGATTGAATGCACAAACAAGGATAGTCAGTGACTGATACTGACAACAATTTAGAATCCTAACAATGTGCTTTGGCAGACCATGCAATGACATCACATGATTCATTTTAATTTTATACTGCCAATTTATTACTTACCTCAGTTAAACTCCCTGCTGTTTCTCTTAGACAGCCCTAGGAAATGGTCAGCCAACCAGAAACACACCATTTGGCAAACTAAGCAGACTGGCACATGCAGATGGTTTACCTTTCTGGACATTACAGTTTTATGATATTTGATTGGATTTGCTGAAAGATTTTTTTCTAGCTTCTTCGCGTTCAGTGATTGAGCAACTCTAATTTAAATATAATAAAATGGCTGTGTCACAAAACAAAATCCTTTCTAGAAGTGCCATGAACCTTATTTTATGATTTGATTTCTGCAAGAGTATAAGTTTTGTTGACTAAGAGGGCAGCTTTTGCAGGAAATCAAAAGTTTGTCCATTGATTCTCAAAGTTGGTCCTCAAGGCATCCTAATAGTTAGGGTTTAAAGGCTATGCATGCTTAAGCACAGATGGATAAATACAATTAAATGAGTTAATAATTAAATCATCTGTGCTAAAGCATGAAAATAGTGAAAACCTGGGCGGTCAGGAAGCCTTGAGTACTGAGTTTGGTAACCACTGAACTGGTCAGTGGATGAATTTGGCAGTGTGCAGATAGTCTTTGGAAAGTAAGGAAGAAGTACACTACTGCTCCTGAGTGTACAGAGGATATAAATTTATATCACATTTAAATTTAAACAGTATATATTTTGGGGCATTTTACCACTTTGTTTCCAAAGTAGAATTTCGATTTATGCACCAAATTTGAGCTTATGATTGACTTATACAACACAAGATTATTTCCAATTGTCCCCTACAGTTGGCAAATAGCCAGCCACAATTGATGGTCTCCTGGTAGCAGGGGAACTGTTACATTACATGTCTTGAATATGCCAGTGATAACCCTAGTCTGGCAACAACCTAATGGGTGAGATTTAATAGGACGAGAGATTCAGAAAGTGAGAGATTTGGTAAGATATCTCCAGTTTTTTTTTAAAGTGACAATCATTTACACTGCAAAATCAATCTGGTTTAGCAGTGTAAATGATTGTCCCTATAAAAAAACCCTGGAGATTTCTTACCAAATCTCTCACTTTCTGAATCGCTCATCCTATTAAATCTCACCCAATGTATCTTGTAGTTAGACAGTATACTCCAATCTGTATGGGTGCTGCTGCGGATCCCTCTGCCAAGGATCTACTTAAACAATTGATCATATAACAGCAAGAGAAGTTTTTCTCTTGCAGGTCATACAGTACTTGCAGTGATTGACCCAGTGCTTAAATGCTATACAGCAACACCAACTCTCTTGCAGACATGCCATTGGCTAATTCAAATCATTGCATACCTAATCCTCTTATGATGTGAATTAGAATAAATGCTGGTGAATCTTCAGTCACTATGCAAAACACTTTGAGCTCCTCCCTGGGAATTTCCATTCTAAGAATGTTAACCCCTTACCGACGCAGCATGTTTTTGCCTTCCTGACAGAGGCCTTTTTTTCAAATCTGACAGGTATCACTTAACTGGGGATAACTTTTTTTTTGCTTTTACTTATCCCAGTGATTTCGAGATTGTTTTCCCGTGACACATTGTACTTTAAGGTAGTGATAAATTTTGGTCGATACAGTTTTTTTTTTTTTTGTGAAAAATACCAAAATGTCGTTTTTTATTTTCTGCTTGTGAGACAAATAATCATACCACTCAAAATAGTTAATAACTAACAAAGAACATATCTATACTTTATTATTACATCATTATTTCAACCTGCTTTTAATTTTTTTGGACACTAGGGGGCAGCAGAGTCAAAATTATGCACATTACACAGTAAACGCTGCTTTTGGCTGTTCACGTTTGAACAGCCAATCACAGCGATCGCCCATGGCGGGGGGCATCGCTGCCCCCCCTGGGCAATGAGGGAAGATGTCTGCTGTCAGGGACAGCAGACATCATCCCTCTGTCACCGCGTCTCTAGACGCGGTGACACTTTGAAGTCATGACGTACATTTACGTCATGTGTCGGGAAGTACATCCCGACCATGACGTAAATGTACGTCAAATGTCGGGAAGGGGTTAAATTGACTCCATAAGTACTGTATGTTACTTTTAAACCAAGGTTTAGACTATACTTTAATGAGTGGATACCTTTTATAAAATCGCTGTTCAACTTGGTCAGATTCACCTGCAGCCTCTGGGTTCTCTGTTTTTGCCAAGGTTATTTAACACTGTATTAATATGCTGAGAGTTGAATTGATTAATGAAGCCATAGTGACTGTGTTTTGGCAAGACCTTATTGAAAAAAATAACAATGCATTAGCCTCTAGAGATCTGCCCACATCTCAGGGTAAGCTGATCTCTCTTTGCAATAAAGTGGTCCTTTGCTTTTAGGAGATGATGTACACCAGTTCAAACTGGTTATTTGGTTTCAACCTCTTATGATGAACATCTTTGGTTTCATATTCCAAGAATGAGAACCATCTAAAAAAAAATAATTTATGCTTTTTTATGGAGCACTGGGTCACATGGTGACTAAATATGCTAAGAAACTGGAAAACTCTCTAGTCTGCACAGTAAAGGAGAGGCTATTCTAGGTTCATGTAGTTACAACTTTCAATTTAGTTTCTCAAATTTATGCTGTACTTAGTGCATCCTATAAAAAGTAGCAAAAATGATACTGTATGTTTCTAGATTCTAAAGCTCCTGGGACTTTATCAGCGCTAAGCTAGCTAGCCAAAGGTGTCTATGAATCAATAGCATTTTTTGTCTTTATACCATTAGTTTTTTAAATGGAATTATCTTTTTTGTAATATTGGCAACAATATCCCAACATCAGCTTGATGGTAAACTAAACAAAAGTGGATTCCATTAAAAAAATAAATCTTCAACATTGAAGAATTAAGTTATTGGTGACATGGAATTATTCTCAATAATAGTAGTTTTCAAAGCGTGGCATCATAGTCGCGAGGAAGCATTATTCCTCATAACTATTAAACCAGATAATAAGGATTTTTATTGTATATGCAAACAGGGGTGCCACAACATTTTTTGTTTGGCAGGGCAAAACCTAAATTTAACTTTGGTGCCCCTAGGGGCAGCTGGACTTACCCACAATACCACCCAACTTGATGACCTATATCTTTTTGTCTACATATTGTATTTAATCACCACAAGCTTACCCATAAACAGGTTGCACGTGCAGCTGCATTGTGATTGCAACTAGTTACGCCAACATTTGACCCATGTGTGACACATTCATGAAAGCGTTCACAGCCATGCAATCCATGAGATCAGGTGTGGGTATGCGCAGCACAGGCGTGGGCCTGTTAGCCATGGCAAAATGTTTGCGATTGCTGTGCATAATGAAGAAGACATTCATCTATCTACATACAAACATACACACAAATTTACTCTATGTAGAAAACAGCATGTAGAACACTATGCATAATGAAGATACTTTACTCTATGCTGCTGATCTACTGCATATATGCGGTCATTAGACAGGGGATGCTAAAGTAGCTGCTACTGAACAATCCCTCCCACTTTTAAATTGTGTAATATGTAGCCTATATACTAAAATTAATAACTCAATATATGATATCTAGGGATGTGCAGACTGGGATTACTGAAATCCGGACACCTTGGATCTGAGTTGAAACCAAGCACTGTTTGTGTATTCCCACCCAGACTTGGAGCTCAAAACAAGGCAAAACATCATCATCCCGTCGTCGGATCTGGGAAGATCATATAAGTCCCGGTCATCGGCACCATCTTGAGTCACGCACTTGATTGCAGACAGCAATGACGTGTGCCATGCCATCTGCTACACGGGGGCTGTAATGGAGCCCCCATTAGAGTAGAGGGGGCTGCTACTATTGAGCACATCTAAGGGGGACAACTACTATGCGGGAAACTACTATGGACAATTGCTAACAGGGAACCTACTATGGGGGGACAACTGCTAAGGGGGAAACTACTATGGGGGACAACTACAACATTAAAATGGTACCATTATGGGGTTACTACTAAGGGGACTGAGGGCTAAAAAATGTGCTGTACCAGTCCAGCGGTGACCCAGATGTCATGTATAATTCCAGGGGTGCCCCATGTGTTGTCTATAATTCCAGGGGTGTCCATGTGTGCCATATAAATCTAGGGTTGCAGCAATACTGTATGTTATTTATAATTCCAGGGGTGCTGCCATGTGTCGCATATAATTCTAGGGGTTCCCATGTGTGCTATGTAATTCATGGGGTGCTTCTAAGTATGCCGTATCAGTCCAGGGAGCTGTTTTTTTTTTCATAAAAAGAATAAAAAAAGTGCCACCTTACATATGTGCTGTATAATTCCATGTGTGCCACCATGTGTGCTGTATCAGTCCAGGGGTGCCACCATCTGTGCCGCATAATTCCTGGGGTGAGTCGTCTGTCATATAAAAATAAAATGTAATGGGACTGCGCTTTGCAAAAATAGAAAACAATTTATTTAAAACATAAAATACAATTTAAAACTTTTTCATCATAATCGTGGCCACTGTGACAAACAGGACAGACAAACACATAACATTTATATGTTCTCTCACAACACTTGTTATTTTGATGTTAGTTTGTGTTAGTCCGTGCATAAACCGGTTAATATGCTTTCAGTTTTTTCCAAATTGTTTTAATAAACAAACAAGTCTGCCACTCATGTGCACATGGTTAGTGGTTATTAACTCACTCTTGTTGTATCGCTTGGTACTTGACACATGGGGATCCGGCTCTTTGGCACCTGGGTACTTGTTCTGACCAGTTCTTCAGCAGATCACTGCGGTCGGATTTAAGAAGCGTGCTGTGCTCCCTCCAGGTATATCATCAGTAGCCACGAGTGTCCTTGTATCCCTCTACGCGTTTCTCCGCCTACTCAGATCAGCGGCTTCCTCAGGAGGTGTATACAGTGTCTCTCATCTCCCAGCCTTTTATGTCTGGTTTACTTCCGGCCCACGCTCGCGCGCAGTTCGCCGGTTCACGCGCGAGCGTGGGCCGGAAGTAAACCAGACATAAAAGGCTGGGAGATGAGAGACACTGTATACACCTCCTGAGGAAGCCGCTGATCTGAGTAGGCGGAGAAACGCGTAGAGGGATACAAGGACACTCGTGGCTACTGATGATATACCTGGAGGGAGCACAGCACGCTTCTTAAATCCGACCGCAGTGATCTGCTGAAGAACTGGTCAGAACAAGTACCCAGGTGCCAAAGAGCCGGATCCCCATGTGTCAAGTACCAAGCGATACAACAAGAGTGAGTTAATAACCACTAACCATGTGCACATGAGTGGCAGACTTGTTTGTTTATTAAAACAATTTGGAAAAAACTGAAAGCATATTAACCGGTTTATGCACGGACTAACACAAACTAACATCAAAATAACAAGTGTTGTGAGAGAGCATATAAATGTTATGTGTTTGTCTGTCCTGTTTGTCACAGTGGCCACGATTATGATGAAAAAGTTTTAAATTGTATTTTATGTTTTAAATAAATTGTTTTCTATTTTTGCAAAGCGCAGTCCCATTACATTTTATTTTTTTCTGTTCTTTCGAGTAAAAAGGGGTTTTGGTAATCCCCCTTATTGGGAACTGCTGCAGTGCAAAAATCCAATCAGCGCTCAAACCTTTTTGTGTCTGTCATATAAGTTTTTGGGTAAGCCAAGTCTGCAGTATAATTCATGGGGTGCTGCCAAGTGTGCCAAAATAGTCCAGGGGTGCTCCTAAGTGTGCCGCATCAGTCCAGTGTTTGTGCCACCAATTTCTGTCTTTGTGCATATTCATCCATCTCCCCATGTGCAACCTTTTGGCCTAAAAAAACATTGTGAGGTTATTGAGGTTAATAATAGTATAAAATCTAAAAAATTCAAGCGTTTTTATTTTAAAAAAAAATACAGACCCACAACATGAAACACAAAACATGGAAGAGTGGTGTTTTGGAACAGATCCAGACCCAAAACACGGCCGGAGATGCACACCCCTAATGATATCTGCTGCAGAAAACGTATGTATATATACGTTCTCTCACCTTGACAAAGGAACGTGTGTGGCCCTGAAACGTTGGTCTTTTGAGATCCAGACCCAAAACACGGCCGGAGATGCACACCCCTAATGATATCTGCTGCAGAAAACGTATATATATATATATATATATATATATATATATATATATATATACGTTCTCTCACCTTGACAAAGGAACGTGTGTGGCCCTGAGACGTTGGTCTTTTGAGATACCTTTTGCTATGGTTGCACCGAATATATGGAGACAAGTTATGAGAGGAGGGTAACATCTAGTGAAGCAGCATTGCAGTTGCAAATCAGAACGTCTATGGTCTATTGATCTTCTATGTGCCCATCCCCTCCTTCCCTGTAGTGTATGTGCAGGACTCACAGTGAGAGCCTAAGCCCCCATTGGAAGCCCACTATGGTGGTGTCAGTATGTTAGAGGCTGCTGACTGTAGTGCTGCAGATCTTACCCCCTGAGCCAGTGGCGTAACTTCACCCACACTGATAAAAGTCAGATGTTGATGCCCCACACATACACCCCATGATTGAATTTAAACCATTCCCAGCTCTTAGACTGGGTAAGAAGCACTGCTAGAAGATTGTATATACCTTCCTTCATCAGGTGTCTACATGTTGCTTTTTAATGGCTGCCAGCAGGATACCAACTCAATCACCTTTAGCAGAAGAAGAGAAGGAAGGTAAGGGGTGAAGTGGAAGAAGAAGGGGAGTTGGGTGAAGGTACAGGACATGAGGAATACTGGTGTGATGAAGGGCACAGGGTGGAAGGTTGATAGTAAATAGTAGAAGGTTATGGGCAGGGGGAGATATATAATAAGAATTATATTGGGGATGGGAGGAGACATGGTGACACACATTGGGGCCTATTTGGATGACGTGAGCCATATATACTGCACTGTGATTGAGGGGAGAGGCATATTGACAAATATACTGTACATGGCCCTGGGGGATGATATACACCCCTTTTAGATACCAAACACTAGGTCCAACCCGGCTCCAGTGCTTTCCTGGGTCCCCCATTATACAGAGAGTGACACAAGTTAAACAGGTCGAATTGCCGCTCCTTTGCTCCCCCAGGGTTGACACCTCTCTCATGTGTGGAAGGAGCAAGCTGTCCACTTGCCCCCCAATTCTGACACCCTGGTAGCAGACAAAGAGACATGATTCATTCATAACTGGCTGAGGCTGTGTATGGATGGTTATGAGACTTTATAGGGTAAATTTCATTTGGACCCAGTAGAAAATGAAGATAATTCAGGTGGTGCTATGAGGGAAGGGAGTGGGAGGATAAAGGGGAGCTGAAGGCAAAGAGGAGAGGAACAAATTAAGTGGGATATGAGAATAGCTGGTCCCCAGGGAGAGGCCAACCAATAATTAGCCACACACTTTATGGAATGGAGCTGAGTGCAGGAGAAGTAGGACCCAGGAATCAGATGGAGAAGGGCTGCTGGGAGGGAGGAGGTAGAGCAGCCGAAAAAAGTATTACTGTACATCTATCTTTACACTGCCCATATAATCTGGCATCTGCACTTTGCCCCATGACCTAGTACTTTGACAGAAGACTCTTTTTTGGTGGGAGCCTGCCCCCCTCCCCCCATTCCAGTGTCTATGTTTGCAAACAACTCAGGTTTTAAATACATGATAAGCAAGATAGTCTTTTTGTATATTTAATGGGATTTTCTTAATACAGTTATTACTTTTTACCCAGGAACCTGACATGTGAAGGCAGGTGCTCTTCTATTTCAACAACAGCAATATAAACAATGTGAACACTCTGGGTAATTGTGATTAGAAAACTTAGGCAAAGATTTATGAAAGCTTAGAGAGAGCTAAAGAACATACCAATTAGCTCCTGTCATTTTTCAAACATAGCTTGTAAACTGACAGTAAACGTATTTGCCTACTTTTGAAAATTAGTTTCAGGTAGGTTATGTTGGCAGTACAATTTTTCACAGCACCCATTAAGAGGGTGTGTCATTTTCCTCCCAAGGGGCAGGGCTAGTTCCATTTATGGGAATACATGAGCTTAAATGCTTGTTGCAAGATATTTCTAGATAACATTATTAACAATATACTTTGGGAAATGTAGAAAGTATTGATAACAACATTGCTGCCTGCAATATTGGATTATTTGTTTGCAATTATTTGCTGTGATATTTAGTTTATTTTCTCTCAGCACAACATACATGATAATAAATGTGAAGCCTGTGTAATAAATTCCAAGTGCAAATCCCATCTGATTGTATATATCACTGATTTATTTTTATTTATTTTTTTATTAAAAAGGTAACCGCAACATAATGTGGGTTACAAGAAATCAGGGAGATTTCTAGACTAATCAGGGAGACATGGAGATTGCGGTACTCTTTACCTAGCACGGCACCCGCGATTACAATCGCGGGCGTCGGGGGTAAAAAATCGCGGGCATCGCGGGCATCGCGGGTAAATCAAAAACGGGTGCGACGCGATGCCCACGATACCCGCGATTTTCCCATAGGGATCAATGTTAAAAGTCAGATTGGTCGCGATTTTAGCGTTAATTGGCTCAATGCCCGCGATTTTTACATAGGAATCAATGTTAAATGGGCCACAGAGCCCTAATAGTCCCCCTGAAGTGTGAAATGGCCCCCACAATTTTTAACGCCACCCCACGATCAACGTGAACCCGAAGCGTGGCGAGCGCAGCGGTACGCGTCCTCCGACCTTTTCATACCCCCACTATCCACGTCGGCGTGGAGTTGAGAATAGAATAGTGTGGCGAGCGCAGCGAGCCACCGAGCCCGAAGCGTGGCGAGCGCAGCGAGCCCCGCGAGGGGACGCGGATACCTTCACAGTTATACGCGTCCCCTCACGGGCTTCACAGGTGTCCGTGGCGACGCGGACACCTGTGAAGCCCGCGAGGGGACGCGTTTACCTGTGAAGGTATCCGCGTCCCCTCGCGGGGCTTGCTGCGCTCGCCACGCTTCGGGCTCGGTGGCTCGCTGCGCTCGCCACACTATTCTATTCTCAACTCCACGCCGACGTGGATAGTGGGGGTATGAAAAGGTCGGAGGACGCGTACCGCCGCCCCTCGCGGGCTCGCTGCGCTCGCCACGCTTCGGGTTCACGTTGATCGTGGGGTGGCGTTAAAAATTGTGGGGGCCATTTCACACTTCAGGGGGACTATTAGGGCTCTGTGGCCCATTTAACATTGATTCCTATGTAAAAATCGCGGACATTGAGCCAATTAACGCTAAAATCGCGACCAATCTGACTTTTAACATTGATCCCTATGGGAAAATAGCGGGCATCGCGGGCATCGCATCGCACCCGTTTTTTAGTGCATGCGATGGTCGCGATGGTCGCGATGGGCGCCGTGCTAGGTAAAGAGTACCGAGATTGCTACTATTTCACAGAGTCTCCTGCATAATGCAGGACGGTAAGCAACTATGACAGTAAGGAGTTGATTCGTTGACACCTTTTCTCTCTTCATGACCCTCCCTCTTAGAATGAGATACATTTCCTACATTTCTTATTATTTCTCTGGGTTTTACAGTAGCATGTAAAAAGAGCAAAAAGGAAAATTGCTTAGTGTGATATATGAATTATTTCACTATAAAGATGTGAAATGAGTGAAGTATGATCTATTTCCTTAAAGAAAATAGGACATTTGGACTTTTTAAAATACTGATCCCTTTTGCTATTCTGCTTACTCTCAATAACCTTTTTTGAAGCTCATCAATATATTCACAGCCATCCATTCTGACTTATTCCTCCAAATATAAGCGCTTATAAACTCTTCAGCAACTGTGGCCGTTGATGAAGAGGGATCGCGCATCAGTACCCACCGCTCATCGCCAGGCTATACACAATGGGCGGATTTTGAGCTGAAAGCAGCATAAATGAGCTGCTTTTAGCTCAAAATCGGCCAGTGTGTATGATCTTTAAATCGGAAATATGTGTGCAATACATAAAACTGAACTTGACATACAGATCAGGTCCCCTCCAGCCAAAAATGCATTTCAATTACTAATCTGATGCCTTTTTTAAGATTTGTGGATTCTTCAATGTCCAACTCTGTACATACAGACCCTCTCTGTTGTCCTGTAAGGACTCTTTTATTAAAGACAGCCTTGGGATCTCTCTCTCTCTCTCTCTTTGGGCCTTATTCTAGTTCACTCTTTCTGACAAATTCCTTCTTAGATGGACAAAACCATGTGCACTGCAGGTGGGGCAGATGTTACTTGTGCAGAGAGAATTAGATTTGGGTGGGGTTTTACTTCAAAGTAAGATCTATATTGCAGTGTAAAAATAAAGCAGCCAGTATTTACCCTGCACAGAAACAAAATTACTCACCCAAATCTAATTCTCTCTGCACATGTTACATCTGCCCCCCTGCAGCGCACATGGTTTTGTCCATCTAAGAAGGATTTTGTGAGAGAGTGAACTAGAATAAGGGCCTTTGATAGGGCTTCTATTTCACATGGGATGTTGCTATGGGCAACCAATAAGAATCTACTTCTTAGTTACTTAACAAGATCAATATAAGGTGTGAAATTCAAGTGAGAGATATGGTAAGAAATCTCCAGTTTTTAAAGGGGCAATCATTTACACTGCAAAATCAAACTGATTTTGCAGTGTAAATGATTGCCGCTTTAAAAAAAACAGGAGATTTCTTACCAAATCTCTCACTTTCTGAATCTCTCATCCTTTTTTACTTCACCCATAGTATCTGACTGGTTGCCCATAGCAACATCCCACATAAACTAGAACTCTCATCTTAATTTGGCCCCATGTGCCACATGTAATACGGTGTGAAATTCAGAAAGTGAGTGATTTGGGGAGAATTTTCCCATTTTTGTAAAGCGGCAATCATTCCCATGGCAAAATCAGGTTGATTTTGCCATGTAAATGATTACCGCTTTAAAAAAAATAGGCAAACTCTCCAAAAATCTCTCACTTTTCTGATTTTATGAACCCTATTACATTTGGATAACATTATCCTATGCCTCTGGCTCTAGTGGTGACTCCAGTGGTGAACCACCATGCCTTCTGTGGATTATCCACCACCCCATTGCTGATCCTCTCCATGGCCACACACCCTCCTAATGGCCATGCCACTCCCATTGACCATACCCCTTTTTTATCAGGGCCTGGCAGCACTTTTAGTGGCCCTGGTTGTATTCAAAAAGTCATAAGCTTGAAAACAACAGAAATAGGACCCTTATGACGGGGTCATCAGATTAAACCCATCATCAAACTTAGATTGTCCCTTAAGATGATAAAGTAGTGTGCAAAGTTTGAAGATGATTAGATAAAGCATTTGACAGTAATCGTGGAACATCTACACACACAAACATCATTAAATTATAGTTATGTAGATTGCTAGAGGAGTTGACTGCCCCCTTTTTAAGTAGTTTTTGTTGGAAACACAATTTTGACAAGTTCCCAATATACCTCTTTGTTAATGTGTTCACTAAGTTTAAAGGTGGCTATACATTTATCCAGGGTATCGTATGCAGTCCTCTAGCATACAATGTATTGCATGCGACCCCAGCAAGTACTGCCGTATCCTGCTGGAGCTGATGATCAGCCTTGCAGTGAGACAAATATACATTAAAATGCATAGGGATAAATTTACTAAGATGTGAGTTATATTTAAGACGGGATGTTGCCTATAACAACCAATCAGATTCTACTTCTTATTTATTTAGCACCCTTTAGAAGATAAGTTTCATTTTCTAAGCACTGGCCAGCTGTCCTTCCCAGGTGCCGCAATGTCCCATGGTAGGGGGGGGGGGGATTGGAAGTATTCTCTCATGCTACTTAGCTGAGCAATGGTGAACAGATCCTGTGTGCACACAGCATATATTCATCAGAAAAGAGAGACTATATAGATCCCCGCATCTCCCAGGGTATTTGGCATGCCCCCACAGTGACAGAAATATGGGGCATGGGGTTTGATCACAGCATTCTCTTCATAGCCACAGTGAGCAGTGAGAGTATGCCCCCTGATATCTGGCATGTGTGTGCAGTGCCTATTTCCATCAATATAGTACAAAGTGGGAAGGTAACTGTATGCTAATGTAAAAACAAGCTTTAAACCCACAATAGTGTTGTAACATGTATTATAAACAATCTCAATGTACTGTTCCTCATATTATTGTTAACTAGCTGAAGTACCTGGTGTTGTCTAGGTTTAAATCTTCAAGTAATTAAGTTATCAATGAGTTGGATGTAACTGCAATATTTTATAAATAATTAGCAGCTGTTGCAACACCCATAAGGTGGCTGCCCAGTGTGTTTTTGTTTTGTTTTGGAGGGGAAGGGGTGTTGCCAGTAGTGCTTTCTGTCCAGTTTTATAGTCACTTTAACATTGTGAGATGGGTTTAAATTGTTCCTTCTGTATCAATGTTGATATTCCAATGTTTTCCTTTTACCACATTTTTTTTCCTCCCACCTCCATTTCTGTCACTTAATCCAGGTAATTAATTTATAGTTATTTTTGTCAGTTATTACAGTTCATTAAAGTTTTTATCCAAATCCATCCAGTGGAAGGTGCAGAACAGGTTCCAAACCTGAACACTGTGCTCCAAATGCGCAGCCCAAGCAATTATCGAATGGAAGTGCATGAGCAGAGAGTGTAGTGCACATGCATGGCTACTGTGCGATAAAATCTTAATTCACTGGCCCTTCTCAAGGTGATTGACACGAGGCCGGACTTTGGGGGTGGCACCTAGACCGGCATAAACAAACAATACCTCTTAGGAGCTCTTTACAAATAATTTTACACTTTTATCTGTTAATTCCACTTACTGTATAAAGAATTAAGCTGCAGAAACTAAAGTATGCCTGTCCAATCCAATCCAGAGATGTCCAATCAAATGTTTGGGTGGCACCCAGACCTCAATTCTGGCCATGATCTGCCTGTTTGATCACAGCTGCCGAGTAAGTCCAGGGCTACTCTGACACTATACACAGTGGGGATTGGATTGCAATAATGACAAGGGATGAACTGGATATTGTGGCTATTACAGAGACATGGTGCAATGAAAATCATGACTGGGACATAGCTATACCAGGATATACTTTATTTAGGAAGGACAGAATGGGAAAAATTGGAGGAGGGGTTGCAATATATGTGAAAAAATATATAAAGACTACCTTAATACAAAGTATTGAAGAAAAACCGGAGGCCCTTTGGGTGACCATAGAAACAGGGGAGAAGGCGATTCTTCGTATAGGGGTGATCTACAGACCACCAGGTCAGGAAGAGGAACTAGACAAGAGCCTATTGCAGGACATCAATAAAATGGCATTAAAAGGAGAGGTGATAATCATGGGAGACTTTAATCTACCTGATGTAAACTGGGAGCTGCCTGTTGCAAGTTCCACCAGAAGTAGGGACATGCTGAATTCCTTGCAAGGAGCATCCCTCCAGCAATTGGTGATGGAGCCCACTCGTAAGGACGCAATATTAGACTTAATACTTACAAATGGTGACAGAATATCTGACATAAATGTGGGTGAAAATCTGGGATCCAGTGACCATCAAGCAGTATGGTTCAAAATAAAGACAGAGACTGACTCATCGCACACAAAAACAAAGGTGTTAGATTTTAGGAAGGCTGATTTTGTAGAGATGGGAAACTCTGTACGGGATTCTTTGGCAGAGTGGAAGAACTTGGAAGGAGTGCAGGATAAGTGGGAAAAATTAAAAAGTGCAATTCTAAAAGCAACAGAACTTTGTGTCAAAAGAGTTAGGAAAAACACAAGAAAAAGAAAGCCATTGTGGTTTGCAAAAGAAGTAGAGTGAAGAAGTATTGTGAAAGCAAAAAAGTTGGCCTTTAAGAAATTTAAGCAGACGCAGAAGAATGAGGACAAAGAGGTGTATCTTGTTAGACAGAAGGAGGCTAAGAAGGTAATCAGATGTGCAAAAGCACAGGCTGAAGAGAAAATGGCCCAGTCAGTGGGTAAAGGGGGGAAAACTTTTTTTAGGTATATAAGTGAAAGGAGAAAAACAAAAAGTGGAATAATTAGACTGAAGACAGAGTGTGGAAGTTTTCTTGAGGGGGACAATGTAATAGCAGATAATATTAATAATTATTTCTGCTCAGTATTCACTGCTGAAAGAGAGGGGAAGGGGCCACAGTTAAGTTGCAAGTATAGTCAGAAAACTGAGGGAGAGACAAGTACATTTACAGAGGAGAAAGTCCTCACAGAACTCTCAAAACTGAAAGTGGATAAATCAATGGGGCCAGATGGGATACATCCAAGGATACTAAAAGAGCTTAAAGGGGAGCTGGTAAAACCAATAAAAGAATTATTCAACCAGTCACTAGCTACTGGAGTAATCCCAGAGGACTGGAAAACAGCGAATGTAGTCCCACTGCACAAAAGTGGAAGCAAGGAAGAGGTAAGCAACTATCGACCAGTGAGCCTTACATCAGTAGTAGGGAAATTGATGGAAACACTCTTAAAACAAAGAGTTGTAGAATATCTCAAAACCA
Source organism: Crinia signifera (assembly GCF_055691185.1). Taxonomy (NCBI): domain Eukaryota; kingdom Metazoa; phylum Chordata; class Amphibia; order Anura; family Myobatrachidae; genus Crinia; species Crinia signifera. The sequence continues at coordinate 81,565,972 of NC_139223.1, forward strand.
GCAATTTACAGGATCCAAAACAGCATGGGTTTACTGGGTGAAGATCATGTCAAACAAATCTTATTGACTTTTTTGACTGGGTGACTAAAGTAATAGATCAAGGTGGGGCTATAGATGTAGCTTATCTAGACTTTAGTAAAGCTTTTGACACTGTCCCACATCGCAGACTGTTAAATACACTTGAAAGCTTGGGATTGGATTCTAAGATAGTTGAATGGATAAGAGCGTGGTTGCAGGACAGAAAACAGAGAGTTGTAGTAAATGGAGTACAGTCAAAGGAGGGAAAGGTTACAAGTGGAGTACCCCAGGGATCTGTACTTGGACCGGTGCTTTTTAATATCTTTATTGGTGATATTGCAAATGGAATTGAGGGTAAAATGTGCCTTTTTGCAGATGACACAAAGGTATGCAACAGGGTAGACACACCAGGAGGGGTAAAACAAATGATTGAGGATCTAGGCAGATTAGAGAAATGGTCAAGAGAATGGCAACTACAGTTTAATGCCAAAAAATGCAAAATCATGCACTTGGGTCTCAGAAATCCAAAGACTCAATATAGTATAAATGGCACTATAATGGAAACTACTGAGGAAGAGAGGGATCTAGGTGTCACTATTTCAGGGGACTTAAAAGCAGGTAGGCAATGTAACAAAGCAATGAATAAGGCAAGTCAGATGCTTGGTTGCATAGGGAGAGGTATCAGCAGTAGAAAGAAAGAAGTAATAATGCCACTGTATAGGTCATTGGTACGACCTCACCTAGAGTATTGTGTTCAGTTCTGGAGGCCATATCTCCAGAAGGATATAAATACATTAGAGACTGTACAAAGAAGAGCAACTAAAATGGTGCATGGCCTACATCACAAAACGTACCAGGAAAGACTAAAAGATCTTAATATGTATACTTTAGAGCAGAGAAGGGAAAGGGGGGACATGATAGAAACTTTCAAATATATCAAGGGTTTTAACAAGGTACAGGTGGGAGACATTCTTCACAGGAAGAGGAGCAACAGAACACGAGGACATGCACTGAAACTAGAGGGAGGAAGATTCAGGGGAAATGTGAGGAAGAATTTTTTCACAGAAAGAGTAGTAGATAAGTGGAATAGCTTCCCAAAAGAGGTGGTAGACGCAAATACAGTAGTACAATTTAAACATGCTTGGGATAAGCATATTGATATCCTTACAAAAAAATAAGGATCAAATATGGTTTGAGGTAACATGTTTAAAAAAAGGGGCAGACTAGATGGGCCAAGTGGTTCTTATCTGCCGTCAAATTCTATGTTTCTATCATTTGATGTGAATGTGCTGCGAATGGTTCTGCCAGTTTTAGCCAGGCTGTGATATTATTGCAGCCCATTCACAGACTTGCACAGGGGCGGGTTTTCCCTTTGGCGGGGTGGGGGCTTTCTGATTGCAGGGCTCTGCTTTTTAGTAAACCTGAGATTAGGTCTGAATCAGGCCCCAGGACTTCAACTTACTAGTTTGTCTTTTGGGATCCAGTTTGTTATTTGTCCAAATCCATCCAGTTGAGGCTTCCTGGGTCAAAGATCTGCTTAGCGTACGCCAACAGGAGGTTCAACTGGCAGGTTTTAAATAATAGCAAATTATTTGGTAAATATCCGAAATGTACAATTTGAAAACTATACAAAACTTCTGGTTACAGATTTTGGGCTGATTCTGGTTGGTTGGCAAATGCAAACTCCTTTTATGGACAAAACAATGTGCACTGCAGATAGGGCTGATGGAACATGTGCAGAGAGAGTTACATTTGGTGAGTTATTTTGTTTCTGTGCAGAGTAAATACTGGCTGCATTATTTTTACACTGCACTTTAGGGGGTTTATTCTGGTTCATTCTTTCTGACAAAATCCTTCTTATATGGACAAAACCATGTGCACTGCAGGGGGGGCAGATGTAACATGTGCAGAGAGAATTAGATTTGGGTGAGTTATTTTGTTTCTGTGCAGGGAAAATACTGACTGCATGATTTTACACTTCAATATAGATCTCACTTTGAAGAAAAACCCCACCCAAATCTAATTCTCTCTGCACAAGTAACACCTGCCCCACCTGCAGTGCACATGGTTTTGCCCATCTAAGAAGGATTTTGTCAGAAAGAATGGACTAGAATAACCCCCTAGATTTCATTTGAACACACCCCACCCAAATGTAACTCTCTCTGCACATGTTACATCTGCCACACTTGCAGTGCGCAGTCATTTAAAGAAGGAGATTGCTTTTGCAAACCAACCAGAATTACCCCCTTCTTTTTTCAAACAATTGTTTACAACCAAATATGTTTTCAATATTTGTCGCTCTGTTGCTTTTTTGCATTATCACCATGTGGTCTAAACGCTTTATTTTTTTATATCAAATAACTGTAAGATTTGTCAGCTTCATGTTGAGAACTGTGGAAGATATTCCATTATAAACACAAAACCTTATTATTATATATTTTAGATAGATAATTTTAGATAGATAGATAGATAGATAGATAGATAGATAGATAGATAATTGCCTGGCTCATCGATGCTGCAATATGACCACTAGTGCCTGCTTGGTACAGTAAGTCACACCCGCGACCCAGATATGCTACTCTGTGACATGCCCCTGCTAATGCTTTTTAATGAGCCTTAGGTGCGACTTTCACACAAGGGTGCACACCTCTCACAACGCACGTGCGACATGACGGACACTCAATGAGCTTGACTACAGTATATCTATAGATAGATCATTTCTAAATATTTCTAATTTGTCTAAAAAAGTTACTCTATTACTGCTGATACACACTGTATTTATACTAAACATCATTACAAGCCTATAAAATGTTTTTGTATAGTTTAACCACCCGCAGGCCACATTTTATATGTATGTAGTTTATAAGTACAGTATATCTTCAAATAAAAATGTCATGAAACAGGAATCACTTTTACAATTCTTCTGTTCTACTAACATATAGTAAAATATTATAGTTTTAGTCTCCAAACAGAAGATGGCAGAATTTGCAAACATATAATATCAAAGCTTTTTTATGTGGGTGTTTAATAACTGATACCATTTGTTGATATAAAATTCAAACATTAATATCTAAAGATTTTTATGATGTAATAAATATATCATGTAAATAACTGAAATTAATATATTTAAATCATACCCTAAATAAAGTAAGAGGAATAACTGCCAAAAAGTGTACTTTTTTAGTCCTTATATCACTATAGCTCACATTTCTGTTACTAACAGCGTTTAACATTTTTAAAATGTAATTGAAGTACCGCATAATGTAAGTGGAAAACCAGCAAGGGATGACAATTCTTTTTAAGGGCTTTAGAGATATAATACTCAGCACTATTGTATTTAGTTATAAACAAGTAATCCTTCTTATTATCCACACATTGCTCGTTCACTTTGTATTGGAGAATTTCATCCCGTATCAAGCTTTTGGCTTTATTAAGGGCCGATTGTACAATCTCATTAGGATAGCCCCTTTCTCTAAACCTTTGGGAATAAATCTTTGATTGTTCATCAAAAGTATCCAAGTTTGTACAATTTTTGCGTAAATGCAGAAATTGGGAATAAGGGATGTTATTCTTCCAAGGCTTGAAATGACAGCTTTCATACTCAAGGTAGCTATTATTATCAACACTCTTATATACATATATATACTAGCTGACCCACACGGCGTTGCCCGGGAAAACTTGCGTTTTTTTATTTAAAAAATTGCTGTAAAATTTCATCTTATGCTGTGCCAAAGACCTAAGATTGTAATTTGTTATAGCCTCCACAATAATGTTAGAATGTGTTTGCATTAATACTCAATGACAGCAATGAAATCAGGTGTGTGGTGTTGTTGTTTAAAACACACAACTCCTGACTTGATAACTTGTGTGTGTTGATGAATTCCACATCCACTCCTGAGATATGGCACCTATGACATACCCTCCTACATCTGAGGTCAGAAATCGGTATAAATTCAGAAAGGGGCTTGGCCATGGAAAAGGGGCATGGCCAAATTTCTATTTCTATACTTTCAATGGTACAGTTTCTAGGGTATGTAATCACAGGTGCTGAGTGCATGGAGACCAGGGTGGGCGTTACTTTTAATGAAAAATTCACTGCCACAGAGTTGCTGCAGCAGTCTCTGAAGTCTGGCATCTCTACCAAACAGTGGGGCAGCCCCTGAGTGCGGGAGCAGGTCTGCGGGCCTGGCCACGTGATGTCATAACCCAATGCATGCTACCTGGACCACTGGGAATGGGTGCAATGGGCCAAATTCTTCCCTACACCAACCAGACCAATCCACCGATCCAGCCATTGCAAGCATCAAAGGGTGCATTGATAATGGTTGGTTGATAGTCATGAGCGCTGCCTGTATTTATTAGAATTTTATGAGTGTAAAAAGTTGAAGAATAATGCTGTGTACACACAGTCCGATTTACTTTCCGATGTTGACGATATAGTCAACATCGGATTGGCATCGGATCTGAATCGGATGCAGATCGCAAGGGTTTTAACCCTTGCGATCCCGATCCGATCCCGATGCGCGTTCACGTATCGGAAGCCAGAAAGTCTTGGCTGCCTTGTCTATATAGTGCAGATCTGCACTATATAGTCAAGATAAGATGCAAATCGGATGTGCCTTAAGATCCTATCCACGATCCTATCTGATCAGATCGTGGATAGGATCTTAAGGAACATCTACCGTGTGTACACACCATAAGACTGAGAAGAAGATTTGCCTAGTTAAAGTGTACAATTTAATCAATAAATCGTAAAAAAAAATCTAGAATAACAATCAAGAAGTGAAAGTAGAATTAAAAATAAATTCTGATGCAAATTGATAATTTTTTGGATGGGGTGGGTTTGTGAAACAAATCTATAGATGGGGGTGTGGAAATTGTGGGCTTAATTGGTGTTTGGTACACCTACAGGGGGTACCCAATTGATGTGAAATTTTGTGAAGCCCACAATATCCATACCCTCTCACCTATAGATTTGTTTTGCAACCCACCGTCATCCAAACAATAATCATTTTGAATCAGAACTTATTTTTTAATCCTAGTTTCTTGATTGTATTTCTATGTACACCTATATTTTTTCATGATTAATTGAGTAAATTGTGCACTTTATTGTGACAAATCTTTATATCTTCTTAGTATTATTCTCCAACTTCTTACACTCATAACATTCAAACCAATACAGGCAGTACTCATGTCCATCGACCAAACATTATCTATGAACCAAAAGGGTCTGGGACACCCTTAAGGCAGAGCAGCGCCTAACATCCAACTGACAGGGTGAGTGCAGTGTATCCACTTTTTATTGATCAACGGGTGCATTGAACAGGACAAAGAATTCTCAGTGCCACTGGCCAGGGAGCGCAGTGACAGCCGGGAGGACTGGAGAGACAGATATGGGGAAAAAAAGAAAATAACTTTATATTCGGTACAGTTTTTATTTGCCAGTCCAGACTGTTAAAAAATGGCAATTTTTTTTACAGATGGAGGGTATGCTATGATGTAATTATTTTTTATGTGATCTGTGTGTATTGTACTGTTTATGTGTGTGTTGTAGTTTATGTGGGTGTGTGTGTTGTGTTGTAAGTGTGTGAGGTGCGCTATGTATATATATACAGTATGTGTATGTGTGTATTGTGTCATTGTGTATCTGTGCAGTGTTTAAGTGTTTTCTTTTGTGTGTGTTGTACTATTTTTGGGTGTGTGTATTGAATGTGGGTGTGTGTTGTACTGTTAGAGGTATGTTTTGTGTGTGTGTTGTGTCCAATGTTTAAGTGCGTAAGATTTGCTACATATATATATATATATATATATATATATATATATATAGAGGCTTTGTGGTGCGGCACTCGTAGCTTAATGATTATAAATAAATAAATACTCCGTACAACGGGATAAGTGATCAACGTTTCAAATAACGTGTATTTGTCATCAGGATAAAAATATTCAAAAAGCACACATACCTTTATAGTAGAATACAAACATGTGAAGTGAACAGCGTGCAATACAGGCCCGCCCTGCCGCAGGAGGGGGGTAAGTGACATCATAATTAGGCGTCCAGTCAAAGTACTCTGGAGACGCTGTGTGAGTAACCATAGTGACAAGAATTAATCAACATTGAGGGTATCGGTTTGTTAAAAGCAGAATAAGCATTATAACAATAGATGGGGTTAAAAAAGCTGAAAAGATGCGCAAACAAATACACAGTACATATGGTAAAATAGTATACAAAGTTACAAAACCCAAGCATATGGTACTTAATGCTCATAGCTAAAGACTGCAATAACACATTGCCATTTAAATACTGTGAATGAAGTATTTTCATTTAAATACTGAAAATGAAATGTTTTCATTTAAGCCTCTGGGGGCCACTGTGTCAAGCCGGTGTATCCACCGGCATTCGCATTGTAGCAATTTTTTGGATAGATTGCCACCTCTGATAGACTGTTTCACGCAGTCAATCATGCGATACCTTAATGTGCTTAAAGGGTGCTTGCGCTCCAAGAAGTGGCGAGACACAGGTTGTTCTGCTTTGCCGCTGGCAAGGGCTATTTTTATAGCGCTGCGGTGTGCTCCCATTCGTTCTTTGAACTTTCGTTCAGTTTTCCCGATGTAGCTTAAGCCACACGGGCACACTATTTGGTAGACCACGTGATTGGATTCGCATGTAAAGTGGTGTCCAATGTGGTATACTAATCCCACTAAGGAATGCACAGCGAAGTTAAAAGACATTCTACAAAAAGGAATCGACACAGATGTCATCACTAATAAAATTGCACAGATTTTGACACCGGATTTCCCTATTGTGCCGGCACTATATACAGTACCCAAAATACATAAGAAACTGGACCCCCCACCAGGACGTCCAATAGTGTCGGCCAATGGATCATTATTACAACCATCAGCTACTTTACTGGACTCTTGGTTACAACCATTAATCCAAGCAGAACCCACTCATTTACTGGACAGTACCTCACTTTTACGTGAGTTCAACAACTTGCCTACAGTACCAGAGGACTGTTGGTTGGCCACAATCGATGTGGTCAATCTGTACACTATAATACCCCATGACTTAGGTTTACGTTCAGTACAACGTTTTTTGTCAGCTAAGAGCAATTTTTCTGATTCCAAAATACAATTTATTCTCACGTTACTTGAATTAATTCTTACCAATAATTTTTTTATTTACAATAAGGAATTTTATGTTCAAATTAAAGGCTGTGCGATGGGTTCTTCAGTTGCGCCGGCGTATGCCAATATTTTCATGTTTTCAGTTGAGTTTGATACATTTTTTTCTAACCCACAATTTGATTTACAGGTGATATTATTTAAACGCTACATAGATGACCTGTTGGTCATATGGAAAGGACAAGGTGCCGATCTAGCCAAAATTATCACTGAACATAATGCTACTGATAGTCCTGTCAAATTTACGTTCGAGCTAAGCAACGAGAGGGTGCATTACCTTGACATTGATATTTCCATCACTGACCATAAACTAATCACTTCGGTCTTTATTAAAGAAACCGACAGAAATACTCTGCTCAAACCCCAAAGTTGCCATCCCAAGAGTTTGATTAACGGCTTGCCGTACTCACAGATGATACGGATCTACCGTATTAATAGTGACCCCAAAAAATGTTTGGAACAACTTGATGACCTTATAAAAAAATTCTCTAACAGAGGTTATGATCAAAAACTCCTACAGGATTGCAAAACTAAGGTCCTTAAAATGGACAGGCTACTACTTATCCAAAAAGAGAGGAAGACTGATAACCCTCAAATTGATACTCGTATGCCATGGGTTAATAAATATAATATAGCTTCCCCTGCAATAACTACTACAGTTAAAAAACACTGGCCATTATTAAGCTCTGACCCCTCATTGCCATTCATGACCAAAACCATCATGCCGTGCTATTCAAGAGGCCGTAATTTACGTGACCTTTTGGTTAAAACTGAAGTCCCAATTATTAAATCGCCCAGTGTGTATCCTGATTTTCTGACAAATCGCAAAAATGGATGTTTTAAATGCTCGTGCGTCACCTGTCAGTACTTACTGACAGGAGACACATTCCATCATCCCCATAGTGGCAAAAAATACCACATTGGACACCACTTTACATGCGAATCCAATCACGTGGTCTACCAAATAGTGTGCCCGTGTGGCTTAAGCTACATCGGGAAAACTGAACGAAAGTTCAAAGAACGAATGGGAGCACACCGCAGCGCTATAAAAATAGCCCTTGCCAGCGGCAAAGCAGAACAACCTGTGTCTCGCCACTTCTTGGAGCGCAAGCACCCTTTAAGCACATTAAGGTATCGCATGATTGACTGCGTGAAACAGTCTATCAGAGGTGGCAATCTATCCAAAAAATTGCTACAATGCGAATCCCGGTGGATACACCGGCTTGACACAGTGGCCCCCAGAGGCTTAAATGAAAACATTTCATTTTCAGTATTTAAATGAAAATACTTCATTCACAGTATTTAAATGGCAATGTGTTATTGCAGTCTTTAGCTATGAGTATTAAGTACCATATGCTTGGGTTTTGTAACTTTGTATACTATTTTACCATATGTACTGTGTATTTGTTTGCGCATCTTTTCAGCTTTTTTAACCCCATCTATTGTTATAATGCTTATTCTGCTTTTAACAAACCGATACCCTCAATGTTGATTAATTCTTGTCACTATGGTTACTCACACAGCGTCTCCAGAGTACTTTGACTGGACGCCTAATTATGATGTCACTTACCCCCCTCCTGCGGCAGGGCGGGCCTGTATTGCACGCTGTTCACTTCACATGTTTGTATTCTACTATAAAGGTATGTGTGCTTTTTGAATATTTTTATCCTGATGACAAATACACGTTATTTGAAACGTTGATCACTTATCCCGTTGTACGGAGTATTTATTTATTTATAATCATTAAGCTACGAGTGCCGCACCACAAAGCCTCTATCTATCCCCTTGTGAGGGCACCGGCTGCAGCAACTTCAAAGTTATACAGGAGTGCCAGACCCAAAGAACCTCTATATATATATATATATATATATATATATATATATATATATATATATATATATGTGTGTGTGTGTATTGTTCTGTGCATATCTGTGCAATATTTAATTGTTGACTGCTCTGGCTTCAATGTGACTGGCAGTGACTTCCTATCAGAAGTCCGACCTGCCAGTCACCCAAGGCAATCCTATTGGGAGGTGTTCCCTCCCTCTAGGATGCCTCTCTGTGCGCAAATGTGGAGCAGCCTCCAAAATGGGTTCAGCACATGCACAGTACTGCAGACGATACTGCACATGCGCCAGACCCTGCAAAGGCAGCCTATGGAGGCTTGGGCCAGCGCATGCGCAGTATGTATGAAGTTACTGCGCATATATATATTTTTATATATACACACATACCCTCTAACATGACCCATTCCATTAGGTACACAATGCTCTGCTTCTGGACTTCTTTCTTTCTTTAGGATTGCCTTCACCTGTGCTGGAACACCGTTATCATCAGTAGTTCGGGTTCAACACAGGTGACTGCAATTATCAATTAAGAGGGAAGTCCAGAAGCAGAGTATTTTGTACCTAATGGAATGGGTCATGTTGGAGGGTATGTACACACAGACACTATATATACAGGGAATTCTGATCAGCACTCACCGCAATGTTCATTTGCTAAGGTCCCAACACCTCACTGGTGTTTCAGGGTACAAGAGTATATGATAACAAGGGTGTTACCAAATATGCCATTAAGGCAATAAAGTTGATTTTTCAAAGTGCTCCAGTGCTGTGTCAGTTTTGTCGTACCCTGTTGGGACATAAGCGACCAAACACCTTTATGTTAATTGAATTGAAAAAAGGGATCACCCAATATAAGCCATGTACTTAACTTATACATATTCACATATGCTGGGAATTGAAGACAGCACTGGTAGTTGCAGCAGCAATGAGAACTGGAAATAGATCTAGTAGTTAGAGCAGTGGTGAGTACGGGAAACTAAGTATGGTGGAACAGTGGTAACGCTGCAATGTACTCCCGAACATCCCCCTTGACGCTTGGAAGGTGCGGCGGGTCTGGGCTTCGGGACCACCCAGTTGCCGGCAGACACGTGTGTGGTGAAGTGACCTGGGGATGGTGTAGCAGGCTGGAGGCTGCAGTAAAAAGTCCGGTGCCCAGTGAAAGTAGCAATATTGTGCCATAAAACAAGAGCGAGGTGGGAGAGGAAGGTTACGGCTGAATATCCAGAAGGGAATCTATCCTGGCAGCATAAATACAAGTTGGCTAGACAGTGGCTGCCTGTCCAGTGGAAAAAGGGGTGCATAGCCTGGTGGAGAAGCAACCCCTCTTGAAAGGCGGGAAGTGGTGAAAGTGCTGCTTGGAACTCATTATCACCCTGAAGAAAAATGTGTAAATACATTTGAAACGTCGGTTCACCACTTCAGTGTGCTGAGTTTTTTTTTGTTGGAGTGCCGCCCCTGTGTTGCTGTTATATTGGAGTGAGCTTGTTCATTTCCTGGGAGGGCACCCAGACTACTTCCATCGTCCAGTGGAGTGCCGGCCAACCACATTGATTATATATATATAATATATATATATATATATATATATATATATATATATATATATATATATATATATATATATATATAGCAAATTGCATGCAGGCAGCACTCCAACTGAGCTAAGAACAACAGGTGCCCTCCCGAGAAATCAGCCTGTAATAACAAGCTGTGTAGATAGATGCTTGTGGAAGGCGGCACTCTACTCAATAATAAAGAAAGACAGAAGACCTTGTGGTTATCCCGACGTTTCAAGCCTTTGCAGGCTTTTTATCAAGGTGCAAGAGTCTCTTGCACCTTGATAAAAAGCCTGCAAAGGCTTGAAACGTCGGGATAACCACAAGGTCTTCTGTCTTTCTTTATTATTGAGTAGAGTGCCGCCTTCCACAAGCATCTATATATATATATATATATATATATATATATATGGATAAAACTTATTTAGGTCACCTAGGGCGAGAGATCAAATAAATGGCCACACTACAGAAACCTTTTGCTTGACGAGAGGAACAAGGCAGGGATGCCCGCTATCCCCTGCCTTGTTCAACTTGGCTATAGAACCTTTGGCCTACATCCTCAGGAATACCCAGTAATTAAAAGGGTTTAATCAAGGAAGGGAAGAAAGAGAGATTGTTTCCATGTATGCAGATGATATGTTGACATTTGTGGATAATTATCAAGTAGAACTACCAGTGATATTGGGAGTAGTTGAAAAATTCGGAAAATATTCTGAATTGAGAAAAAACTGGGGAAAATCTAATATGATACCGTTAAGGGGGAATATTTTGGAGCAAGGCAACATCGGAACACCAATGAGATGGGTGGATGATACAAGATATCTGGGGATAAGATTATCGAATAAGGGGGAAGAATTTGTAAAATTAAATCTAGAACCATTTATTAAATTTAGTTTTAAAAGTTTAAACATGGGTTAGATTACCACAAATGAGTTTAAAACTGGATGCATTTATGGACACAAAGGTAATATTATAGTTATTTGCTAGTCTGATATAAAATTAGATAGGTTGAACTCGATGGACTAACGTATTTTTTTCAACCTAAATTACTATGTTACTTACAGTAATGGAGAGAATAAACTTGATAAAAATGGTGATATTGCCTAAGTTCCTGTATGTCCTTCAGAATGCTCCAGTGTATATCCCAAATGAGTGTATTTAAATGGATAGATAGTATCACAAAATCACTGGTATGGGGGAAAAACAGGTAAGGATAAAAAGGGATACCTTAGTACGTCCAAAAAAACTGTTAAACAAGCAAAAATTGTATGGGGAAGTGCAAATAAAATAATGGGGAATAACTGTTTAGATCCTGAAATTTCAGTATGGTGTGGAGCTGGTAATGAAAAGAAAAATAAGAGCAGGGAGGAAGAAGTGAAAATCGTTTGGGAAAAGTAGATATAGGAAATATTGGTCAAGTATATCAAGTAGGGGCATTGAAGACATATAAACAATTGGATGATGAATATAAGTTACCAAGAGGTTTCTTCTTCTGATATTTGCAACTAAGAAGTAGCTTGAACATAAGATATGGAGGGGATAACGTGAATATTGCAGTCTCCCCGGTTAAAAAAATGCTAGATAAGGAAAAGAAAATAAAAGTTGCAGAAATTTATAAAATCATAATAAGTGAAATCAGTAATCCACAATTAGAAAAACTCAAACAGGAGTGGGAGTTGGATATGGCGGAGTTGAGTGACCAAGAGTGGAAAAATGCATTAGCATCACCAACTCGGACAACGGAATCCATAAAATTCCAACAGATTTAACTATACATTCTACATAGAGTATACATTACCCTGGAAAAAATAAGGAAGTTTGACCCAAATAAAAGTGACCTATGTCCTAAGTATAGGAGAACTCAAGGAACATTTCTTCATTTGATATGGGAATGCAATGTAGTTAAAAAAATTTGGAATGAGATAGGTATCATTCTTAAAAAAAATTGGGATGGTGGAGAGGAATTATAACGAGAAAATATGTCTTTCGGGTGGTAATGGGGAGCTCAGGGATGGGGATCTAAATAGTCAATTGTTTGAAAAATTAATCACACTGGCTAAAGTGCTAATTGCCAGGAAGTGGATGGCACATGAAGGACCGGAAGTGGAACAGTGGATAAAATTAGTAAACTGCATGGTAGAACACAAAAAATGTTTGTATAAATGAAAAAAAAAAACAATAACATAGGCAAATTTGATAGAATATGATCTCAGTGGGTACAGTCCGAGCACTATAGAAATAGAAATAATAGGTGAGGAAGTATATATATTTAAGAAAATAGAAAAGGGATAAATTAAAAGGGAATGGAGGGGTTAAGTCAGGGCAGGAAGTAAGGAGGAGTAAGAAATTATGATGGGATAGAAGAAGAGCAGGAAAATACAGGTAGAATGAAAGTAGTAAATGCAACCGGGGGAGGGGGTATATGTTTGTGGGTATATATGGAAGAATGGTGTTAGTGATGGGTAAATCATTATTATTATTTTTTTCTCTTTGGTTGTATTCTATGTTTGGTTTATATTAATTCTTGATGTTGATGCGTGTTGAATACACCCTAAGTGAAAGAATTACTGTATGAGAGTTGATAAGGGGATAAGACAATAGACGTGTAAACCTATGGAAAAATGTATTGTATACTGAAAAACAAACAAAAAATAATCACAGTTGTGGAATCACAGTTGTCTTTTTGACATATGTTGAAAAAAAATTAAATAAAGAAATACAGAATTAAAAAAAAAACTGTTGGAATTGAGCTGGAGTATATGGCTTATCATATAATAAACATATTATTTTGATTCTATTTACATTTTCTATTTTTTTCCTACCTACTCACATATAAGCTATATCCGTAACATGACCTACAGCTCATTATTAGATTACTCTACAGCTCATTATTAGATTACTCTACTCTAAACGCTTAAAGTCATTCTGGACATTCTTCATCCAGCAACCTAAGGTAGCAGATAATTGTTCTGTGATATGTGTAGCTCCTTTTGGCAAGAAAAAGTTACTTGTTTATCTCTTTTTACTGCATTTGTTATAAGGCATTACTTTGTATTTATTTAAAAGAAAAATATTTTTTAGGTATTCTTAAGTATGTTTTTTTGCAGTAAATTATCATATTTTATTAAAAATAACTGATTAACATCAGAAATTTTAAATAAATGCCCAAAGCATGTTTTTCAATCCAAAATGGTGAGTATAATTATCTAGTTATATTTAAAAATGATAAATTTATAATTGACATCCACACTGTCTGGTCATTTATGTTTTATGTCATTCTTTTGAGAGTCATCTGCCTTCCCTGGGACCTAGAGCTTAATTTCGTCTGGGGTCCCTGGAGCTGTGAGCTGGAGAAGGGTCAGTTTACTCTTCGGATCTATTGAGGTATGGAATCTCTGTAACTGGAATGCCCAGTGGGTTGACCTGGGTATTGTTCAAAAGGCCTGGTCAAAAGCACCCAATGGACATGGGTCCCAAGTGTGTGGTCTCTGAAGTTCCAGAGATAATAGAGGATACTAGCAACAGAAATGGTTAATAACCATTTATGTTGCTAAAATCATCTTTTATCCTCCAACTATATGCTCAAGGTAACTTTCAAGGACCAGCTACTCCACCTGCAACAAAAATCATATCCTCTACTACAGTATTTAAGTATTTGTTCCAGCAGAATCTCTGTGTACTTTTTTAAAATTATATTTAAAATTAAAAGTAAAAAAAAAATGTATTCTATACATGACATTTTTGACTACGTTATTATTTCTTTCAAAACAAGAGCGCCCCAACAAAAAAGAGAGTGCTTTGTTTCCTATCCAACCATGAATGTCTTTACTCTCTATGTAGGGCACTGCGAACACTTTGTGGCACCTTATAAATAAACAAACTACTATTCTAGGGTGCACCTCCACTACTGTTATTGTTTTGTAAGATCTCTCTTACTGTATAATCTATAACAGTGGATGGTACTTGTGTGTCTGACGCCGTGTGTCTGTGTCCAGCTGCGGGGCTGAAAACTCCATGGCAACGTGTATAGTTCATACCCCACTATCCACGTTGGCATGGCGCCATGAAAGTACACAAGTACCCAGTGGATTTCTAATATTACGTTATTACATATTCTAACAATATTTACGGTACTTGTTTCCTAGCATGGCCACAATCGCGGGCATCGTGTACCTTAAAGTTAAGGTACACGATGCCCGCGATGGACCCGATTTCCTTTGAAATCAGGTCCATTTTGCCGGCGATGCCCGCGATTTTGCTATAGGCTTCAATGTTAAAATATTTTTAACATTGAAATCGGGAGCATCGCGTCGGTCTTGTGCCATTATAATGGCACAAGATGAGATGGACTTGATTAAGTCCATCTCACATAGGAAACAATGTGAAATGGGCCAATATGACCCATTTCACATTGTATATGGCCCCGTCATGGGTTACGCAACCCCATTGTGAGCGCCACCCCACGATTGACGCCAACCCGAAGCATGGCGCCAACCCGAAGCATGGCGAGCGCAGCGAGCCCACGAGGGGTGGCGGTGCGCGTCCTCCGACCTTTTCATACCCCTACTATCCACGTCAGCGTGGAGTTGAGAACATAAAGTGTGGCGAGCGCAGCGAGCCACCGAGCCCGAAGCGTGGCGAGCGCAGCGTGCCCCGCGAGGGGACGCGTATACCTGTGAAGTTATACCCGTCCCCTCGCGGGGCTTGCTGCGCTCGCCACGCTTCGGGCTCGGTGGCTCGCTGCGCTCGCCACACTTTATATTCTCAACTCCACACCGACGTGGATAGTAGGGGTATGAAAAGGTCGGAGGATGCGCACCGTCAATCGTGGGGTGGCATTGAGGGGGTAAAATTGGGGGTCTGGGGAATACTTTACATTGAATCCAATGTAAAATAGGGTCCCAGGGACCCTATTCACATTTGATTCAATGTAAAAATCGGGTCGATCGCGTCGGTCGCATCGCATGCGATTTGGTCGCATGCGATGCGACCGACGTGATTTTTCCGACACGATCACCCCGATGCAAATTGGTGTGGCCGTGCTAGGAAACAAGTACCGGATTTTACAACTATGCACTGATCTCCCTGTTCCCCTTCTCCTTCCGATTGCAAAAATAACAATCAGCATTCTTTAACCTGAGACTTCGGTATTCCAATTAACAGAGCACTGGAAGTGCCTTCAAGCAGAAGGTGATTGTGCCTTACAAGCTATTCACACGTGCGTGTTTCTGGACAGACCAACCGCAAAGTACCAGAAACCGCAAGTGGAATGTGCATTCCACTGGAATTACTGCACCCATTAGTGGTTTAGGAGAGACTATAGATTGCCAAAACATTAGGGCAAGACCTCTTGCCTCCATTAATAATGTAGTTAATCCTATGCAGCCTTTTTAATATAACCATTGTTTATTTTCTGTGTATCTTTGTTACTACCAATTATGTCACCAGAAGTGACGTGACAGCTATATCTAGCTTGTACCCTACAATTCCCTATTAAGATCTGATACTTGTCAGTTAAGGTTATCCCCTTGAAGAAGTCGAATAAAATGTAGATGAAATGCGTTGGGCCAGCTCTACTACCTGTATACTAGACAGATTAGCGCTAATTATACAATATTTCTTGTTTTTAAGTTTGATATTTACTAGATGCTTGTTTAATCATAGTTTCTTTTTTTATAATATCTATGTATATGGTCAATATATTTGATTTTTATGTTAAAATTCTGTTGAAGTGCGTATCTTCTTTATTGTCTATACTAGTACCCAGGATATAAGGCTTTATATATGAGATAACTACTGTAAGTATTAACAATATACAGTATTTCTTAAGATTTAATTTTTGTACATTCATATCCAAATCTATTTTATGGACTCATCAGAAGTCTTAAGACAAAACATTTTTTAAGAGAATTTTTTTACTTTTCATTATGCTTGATATACAATGCTTATTACTCTAGCACAGGGATGGGCAATTGCGGCCCTCCAGATGTTGAACTACACATCCCAGGATGCTTTGCATTAGTTTTGCTATGTGGCCATGCTGAAACTGATGCAAGGCATGCTGGGATGTGTAGTTCATCAACATCTGGAGGGCCACAATTGCCCAACCCTGCTCTAGCAGGTGCAGGTATCCTCCCCTTTGATATATTGTCACCAGTGCGGCTCACTACTACGCATCACCTTGATTTCAGCAGCGACCTAATATGAGAAGGGAGTTCACTACTGACAGCTTTAAAGTTTATATTGAAATGTGATATCTGCATCTGGTGCTAGGTTCAACAATTTGTTATTAATAAAATTAATTAAATATATATTCAATTTAACAATTTAATAAAATATTAAGATCATAATTGTTCTAACAAAGTATGACCAGGTGCTACTGTCACAAACAAGTCTGATCTCCCCTGCTGCTGGGTCACTCTCCGCATCTGCCATGTCATCCATCGTAAGTTATTCGCACCATCTGTCAGCTGTGCCAGCTCCTGGATGCCCGGGTCATGTTCACCAAATTGCCAATGGGCTTCTGGCAACAGAAATAGAAACATACTGTACATACTTAATTTACTCTAATTCTGTTTTGAATTGTTCTTTGTAACAGCTCATCTACAAATAGCAACTTTTCTCAGAGCACCTTAGGTGTTCTCTATTTTGGTGTGATCGTGTGCCCTCCATATGTACACAAACGTTTTATGTATGTTACTTGTGTGAATATTGTCATCATTAAAAACTGCTATACACTATTAGATTTCTCTTTTTTTATTATTATTTTTTTTATTGAAGCGTGAAAAGAGAATTCAATACAGACATTCTGTGTATATAAGTCAATACACTATTCACACAGTAATTTATCATCAGTAAAACGGTATGCTGCAACATTACAGAAATGAATCAGTAAGCATTATTTAATAAAGAAAGATATGCAGCAAAATGAAGAGAAGAACATGCAAATATTATGATAATAATAAGAACCTAGTGGGTCCAGGTCCGCTGCCAAGAAAACAATTCCATCACACATAGATCCATAGGGGAGTAGTAGGTAGTCAAAGCTAAATAGTGTCAAATGAAATTGTGAGATTTTTCGGTACTTGTTTCCTAGCAGGGAGCCCACGATTTTGATCGTGGGCATCGTTAGTAAAAAAAAATTGCGTCGGTCGCATCGCATGCTGACAAAAAATCGCATGCGATGCGACCGACGTGATTACCGCGATTTTTACATAGGGAACAATGTTAAATGGCCCACAGACCCCAAATACCCACTCTGAAGTGTGAAATGCCCGACCCCCCCAATTGTTAACGCCACAATCAACGTCAACCTGAAGCGTGCCCACGAGGGGCAGCAGTACGCGTCCTCCGACCTTTTCATACCCGTACTATCCACTAGGGCGTGGAGTGAGAAGCGTGGCGAGCGCAGCGAGGAGACGCGGACACCTGTGAAGCCCGCAAGGGGATGTGGATACCTGTGAAGGTATCCGCGTCCCCTCGCGGGGCTCGCTGCGCTCGCCACGCTTCGGGCTCGGTGGCTCGCTGCGCTCGCCACACTATTCTATTCTCACTCCACGCCCTAGTGGATAGTAGGGGTATGAAAAGGTCGGAGGACGCGTACCGCCACCCCTCGCGGGCTCGCTGCGCTCGCCACGCTTCGGGTTGACGTTGATCGTGGAGTGGCGTTAACAATTGGGGGGGGGGGCATTTAACATTGTTCCCTATGTGAAATCGGGTCAATTGGGACATTTAACATTGTTCCCTATGTGAAATCGGGTCAATTGGGACATTTAACATTGTTCCCTATGTAAAATCGCGGTAATCGCGTTGGTCGCATCGCATGTCATTATAATGGCATGCGATGTACATGCGATGCCCGCGATGGGCGCCCTGCTAGGAAACAAGTACCGATTTTTCATGCCCTATTTTGCCGACCACAATCCATTTAATCACAGACCAGCCTGAACAAGCTTGTTCTTCCTGAAATTGTCCAGCCACTCCTACCACACTCAGGGGTATAAAATCCCAGCACTGGCTTCTCTAAAATACCAGTGCAATGTCTAAGCTTAGTTGCCATTGAGTATAGCTACTCTGAGCCCTTTTATTACTTATCATAGTGATACAATTCAACAATCCTGCTGCAATGCTACCCTGCTACCCAACCTCATTGAATGAAGCTTACATTCGCTTACTGATTGTTTTCAAATAGTAACCTGTTACAGAATGATGCTGTTTTCCCTTCTGCTGCACTTTTGACACCTGACATGTATCTACACATGTGCAGGCCTTCCCGCAAGCTGCACTATCCTGTTTCAGTACCATCTGATCCAGTTTCCAGTTTACAATATCAGCCGGGTCCAAGCCTGTCCAATCTACTATTCAAGCTCTGTCAAATCTAATGCTGTGTACACACGGGGGGGATAAGTGCTATAATCGCTGGGAATATGGTCGCAGGCGACCATATTGCCAGTGATTGGGAGTGTGCCCCGGCGATAAATCTCCGGGTGCGCGCTCCCGTTTTCTGCCCCATTGTAATCGCTGGTCACAGGAGCTTGCTCCTGCGACCAGCTAATTACCTCTGCGGCACCCCCAGCAGAGGTTCGTTTTCAACAGCGACCATCTCTGGTCGCTTGTTGAAAAAGAGACACTGAGCAATATATTGCTCAGCAATATATTGCAAGCAATATATTGCAAGCAATATATCTCCCCCGTATGTACGCACCTTAACACTCCAGGACCATCTTTTATTCAGGAAGAGATTCACTTAATTCACCTACCACAGTAACAATCCAGTTTCAACCTTGTTAATCCATTGTCCTGCTCTTCTCTGTATTTAGTATCTCAGCATTCCATTCCTGTGTGCTTCTGCTGTGCCAACTTCTGTCAGAACCTACACTACATGTTTTAATTACAATCATAGTTATTACATCAGACATGCCAGATTTTCATTTAACATATCTGAACAATACTGATCATATCCAGACTCTGAGTTCACAGATAAAGTGTGACAGCTACTAGTTTAAACCTTTTGGTAAGATTACATCTTATTTTTATATTCATGCTGTGTAGTGCTAAGGGCCAGCCATGCCTATTTTTTTGGATAAGCAAAAACATAGATTTTAGCCCCCTGCACTGTGGATATTGTGGGTGGAGCTACAATGTAGGTGGAGTATCATTTCATAATTACAAATAGGGACAGTTTGCACCAGAGGAGGGCATAAAAAATGTGCCACACACCATGATGCCAATTACACATTGTACCACAAACCATATTGCCCATTACACATTATTCCACTTGTCACGGTCGGCCGCAGCAGCACACGGCGGGTTCGATACTCATCCCTCCGTGCCCGCCGCCGCCTGTCCGTTCTGGGCCTCCGGAGCGGGTCTCTTGCTGGTTCCAGGTCTGTTGGGAAGTGTGGCTTACAGGGGCGGTTTCCTGTGAGTGCTAGGGGAGTTCAGACTGGGGCGGCACCGGGAGGCCGGCGCCGCCATCTTGGATGTGGGCAAAATGCAGATTGGACGCCAGGTTAAAGGTTTCCTCCTTCTCTGCCCTAATTAACCAATGACAGCCGCCCACTATGTATTTAGGGGATCTGTCTTGGTGAACTGGTGTCAGTGCAAAGGTTTCCTAGCCTTGTGCAGTTGGAGACTCCTGGCTTACTCCTGTCTTCTGCAGCCTACTCTTCAGTCCTCCCTGTTTACTGACTCCAGGATCCCTGACCTCTCGCTGCCTTCCAGGGCATCACCTGTGGATCTCGTGGAGATTACCCGTGGGGCTCTTGCCTACTGTGGACCCTGCCGGCTTCTGTTGCACCGTCTTCCGGGATTTACAGCTCCTTAAAGTCATCCAGTCACAGTCCTCTCCATAAACTCCGGCTCCATCGTTCATTTCTTCCAGTGTGTTTTTCGTGAGTGATACAAGAATTATTGTATTTATTATTATTCTCCAAAGACTTTGCTCAGAGACAGTATTGGGACTTTTTCTTATTTGCCTTATGTCAAGCCATTATTGAATAAGAAGATTTGATTTCCTTTATGAACCCGTCTATAATAAAACCAGCTCGCTTTAACCCTAACTCGTCTGGTCCTAAAGTAATTCCTGTGCACCACACGATCCAAACTAGTCCTCCATCTGTGACAGTTTGCACTGACCCAATGGAATCGAGTGGTGGCCAGGGGTTACCCGCAGACCTTCTTCAAAGGATCGTAGGACGTCTGGAACAATTAGAGTCTTCTCAACGGCAGGTGACTCAATTCCTGCAGACCCTTACACCCCCCCAGCCGGCAGCACCTGTCTCTCCAGCTGCATCCACAGCAGCCGCTCCTGCCTCTTCCGTGGCCGGGCCTCCGCCTGTGAGCACGTCAAGTCATCTTCATCTGCCCACACCTAATAAGTTCGATGGGTCACCAAAGGCCTGCAGAGGATTCCTTAACCAGTGCGACGTCCACTTCACCCTCCAGTCCTCCAGCTTCCCCACACCCAAATCACAAGTCGCCTACATTGTTTCCCTTCTGACCGGACCAGCCCTAGATTGGGTGTCACCTTTATGGGAGAGATCCGACCCATTGTTATCCGACTACTCAGGATTCATCTCCACATTTCGCCGAATCTTTGATGAGCCTGGGAGAGTATCGTCAGCAGCATCCGAAATCCTGAGGGTGCGCCAGGGTAACCGTCCCGTAAGTCAGTATGTAATACAATTTCAGACTCTGGCCTCTGAGCTAAGCTGGAATGAAGAGGCGCTCCTATCAGCCTTCTGGAACGGCCTGTCTGGTCGACTGAAGGACGAGCTCACTACCCGTGATACTCCCACCACCTTGGATGAGCTAATATCCCTCTGCAATAAGGTAGATCTACGGCTCCAAGAACGGCAGATGGAGAGAAGTCGATCAGATCGCCTCAGATTTCGTCCCTCCTCCAGTACACCGGCACCAAAACCAACCTTGTCTCCTGGCCTTCCGCCAGAGGAGCCCATGCAAGTAAACCGGTTCCGACTATCTCCTGAAGAGAGAGCTCGCCGAAGAAAGGAGAACCTGTGTCTGTATTGTGGGTCCCCGGCTCACTTAATCTCTTCCTGCCCTCGGCGGCCGGGAAACGATCTGTCCTAATCGGCAAAGGAGAGGCCAGGTTGGGAGTATTAAGTACCTCTCCTACTACATCAGAGTCCATAATCCTCGTCCAGCTCACACTTCCTGAAGGCACGGTTCCTGTAAAGGCACTACTTGACTCTGGGGCTGCGGGCAACTTCCTTTCGGCCAAATTTATTGCTCAGTATTCTCTTCCAGTTTTTCCCTTGGAACAACCATTATTCTTAACAGCAGTTGACGGCAGCCGGATTCCCCAGGGACAGATTACCCACCAAACGGGTCCGCTATCCCTTCAAATAGGACTTCTTCATAAAGAGACTACAGAATTTCTCGTTATTCCAAAATCTTCCCATGTCCTTGTATTAGGAATGCCATGGCTAATCAAGCATAATCCACGTATCCACTGGGGTACCATGGAGATCGAGTGCTGGGGTACCAATTGTTTTGCCTCCTGCCTTCCTCAAGTTTTGCCACTCCACCAGACCCGGTCAGATGACCCCATCGCTTCGTTGCCTCCACAGTATTCGTCTTTCAGAGATGTCTTTAGTAAGGGAGGCGCGGACGCTCTCCCCCCTCATCGCAGTTGGGACTGCCCCATCGAGCTAATTCCCGGGAAGACTCCTCCCAGGGGCCGTACCTACCCCTTATCCATTCCAGAGACTGAAGCGATGTCTACATATATCCGAGAGAACCTACAAAAAGGCTTCATTCGTCCTTCCACCTCTCCTGCCGGTGCGGGGTTCTTTTTTGTAAAAAAAAAAGATGGCTCCTTACGGCCCTGCATCGACTACCGTGGGTTGAATGACATCACGATTAAAAATCGCTACCCCCTTCCTCTTATCACCGAGCTGTTCGACAAAGTCAAGGGGGCAGTAGTCTTCACCAAACTGGACCTACGCGGGGCCTACAACCTCATCCGGATCCGTTCGGGGGATGAATGGAAGACAGCCTTCAATACCCGTGACGGGCATTATGAATACCTGGTGATGCCCTTCGGGTTATGCAATGCGCCCGCTGTCTTCCAACAGTTTGTCAATGACATATTCCGGGACATGCTGTATCATTCGCTTGTAGTCTACCTCGACGACATCCTCATTTTTTCTTCTGATCTTTCTTCTCACCAACAGACGGTCAAGGAAGTCCTCTCTCGACTTCGAAAAAATCATCTTTTTTGCAAGCTTGAAAAATGTGTGTTCGAGGTGTCTACAATCCCTTTTTTAGGCCATATTCTTTCTAGCACAGGCATCGAGATGGACCCCATCAAAGTCAAAGCCGTCCAAGACTGGACCATGCCAACCACCCTGAAGGGAATTCAACGATTTTTAGGCTTCTCCAATTATTATCGTCGCTTCATTCGGGACTTCTCCTCCATTGCCGCTCCTCTCACAGCTCTCACTCGGAAAGGTGCAGATCCCGCTCACTGGCCTCCAGCCGCAGTTCAGTCTTTTCAACTTCTAAAGCATGCATTCACCACCGCACCCATTCTTCTTCAACCAGATACCACCAAGCCTTTTTTTTTAGAAGTCGATGCTTCCGCTGATGGAGTTGGAGCTATTCTTTCCCAGAGAGGGGAGAGTCAGGAACTTTCTCCATGTGCATACTTCTCTAAAAAATTCCTTCCCGCAGAAAGAAACTACCCAATTGGAGAGCAAGAACTTTTAGCTATTAAACTGGCCTTTGAGGAATGGCGGTATCTCCTTGAGGGGGCACAGCATCGAGTCACAGTATATTCTGATCATAAAAATCTCTCTTTTTTACGTAATGTACAGTGTCTTACCTCCCGACAGGCTCGCTGGTCTATGTTTTTTGAGCGCTTCAATTTTCAAATCATTTATCGCCCCGGTGCTCAAAACCAGAAGGCAGATGCGCTGTCCCGATCATTCGATTCCTCTACAGCAGATTCCTCTCGGTGTCAGGCAATACTAAACCCAACCGTCTTCGCCCAAACCAATGTCACCCCCATACCACCTCCGGGAAAGACTTTCGTTCCTGCAGAATTGCGAGAGAAGATCCTGACATGGGCTCACTCTATACGCCTCCGAGGTCATCCAGGTACTCAAAAGACACTTTCTTTTCTTCAGCGATCCTACTGGTGGCCATCCATGCGAGTAGACGTCTGCAATTACATCTCTTCTTGTCCTCAGTGTGCACAGCATAAAACATCCAGAACAGCTCCAACAGGTCCTCTGCGCCCACTACCCATTCCGAGACGTCCTTGGACACATCTGTCCATGGATTTCATTTCAGAGCTGCCACCTTCCAAGGGACATACAGTGATATGGGTGGTGGTCGATCGCTTTTCGAAAATGGCCCACTTCATTCCCCTAAAGTCGCTTCCATCGGCCCCAGTATTGGCCCAACTTTTTATTCTTCACATCTTCAAGTTACATGGTCTTCCTACAGAGATAGTATCAGACCGAGGAGTGCAATTCATCGCCAAATTCTGGAGGTCCTTGTGTTCTTCCCTACAAATCAAATTAAAGTTTTCTTCTGCCTACCACCCACAAACCAATGGACAGACTGAACGAGTCAATCAAGACTTGGAGGCCTTCCTCCGCTTGTACATCTCTTCTGCACAAGATGATTGGGTAGACCTGCTCCCATGGGCAGAATTTGCTCACAATGACTCTTACCATTCCTCTACTGGAATCACCCCCTTCTTTACTGTCTTTGGTCAACATCCTCGTGCTCCGGAGTTCGCAAGTCTCCCTGCAGTAGAAGTTCCAGCTGCAGACTCCTTCCTACATCAGTCTTCAAAGATCTGGTCTGGCGTTCATCAGTCCCTTCGAAAGGCCTCTATCCGCTATAAAAAGTTTGCTGATAAGAGAAGGAAAGCAGCCCCTCGCTTAAAGGTCGGAGATCTAGTCTGGTTGTCCTCCCGTAACCTCCGGCTTCGATTACCTTCCATGAAACTGGCCCCGCGCTTCATTGGTCCCTTCCCGATTATCCGAGTCATCAATCCTGTAGCATATAAACTGAAATTACCATCTTCTATGAAGATCTCCAACTCTTTTCATGTTTCTCTTTTAAAGCCTCTACGACTGAATCCCTACCATCCTAAACCACCCAAGACACCCCCAGTCTCTACTGAGAAAGATGCGGAGTTTGAGGTAAAAAAGGTTCTGGACTGTCGCAGTCATCGAGGTCGTTTACAGTATCTAGTGGAATGGTCCGGATATGGTCCAGAGGAGAATTCCTGGGTTGACTCCATCGATCTACATGCTCCAAGCCTGGTCAGACAGTTCCTCCGGAAGAATCCTCTCAAGACTCGAAGGTACCTTGCTGGCACCCAAAAAGGGGGGGGTACTGTCACGGTCGGCCGCAGCAGCACACGGCGGGTTCGATACTCATCCCTCCGTGCCCGCCGCCGCCTGTCCGTTCTGGGCCTCCGGAGCGGGTCTCTTGCTGGTTCCAGGTCTGTTGGGAAGTGTGGCTTACAGGGGCGGTTTCCTGTGAGTGCTAGGGGAGTTCAGACTGGGGCGGCACCGGGAGGCCGGCGCCGCCATCTTGGATGTGGGCAAAATGCAGATTGGACGCCAGGTTAAAGGTTTCCTCCTTCTCTGCCCTAATTAACCAATGACAGCCGCCCACTATGTATTTAGGGGATCTGTCTTGGTGAACTGGTGTCAGTGCAAAGGTTTCCTAGCCTTGTGCAGTTGGAGACTCCTGGCTTACTCCTGTCTTCTGCAGCCTACTCTTCAGTCCTCCCTGTTTACTGACTCCAGGATCCCTGACCTCTCGCTGCCTTCCAGGGCATCACCTGTGGATCTCGTGGAGATTACCCGTGGGGCTCTTGCCTACTGTGGACCCTGCCGGCTTCTGTTGCACCGTCTTCCGGGATTTACAGCTCCTTAAAGTCATCCAGTCACAGTCCTCTCCATAAACTCCGGCTCCATCGTTCATTTCTTCCAGTGTGTTTTTCGTGAGTGATACAAGAATTATTGTATTTATTATTATTCTCCAAAGACTTTGCTCAGAGACAGTATTGGGACTTTTTCTTATTTGCCTTATGTCAAGCCATTATTGAATAAGAAGATTTGATTTCCTTTATGAACCCGTCTATAATAAAACCAGCTCGCTTTAACCCTAACTCGTCTGGTCCTAAAGTAATTCCTGTGCACCACACGATCCAAACTAGTCCTCCATCTGTGACACCACTCACCATGATGCCTGTTACACGTTATGCCAAATACCATGATGCCCATTACATATTATGCCACACATTATAATACCAATTAGACATTATGACACACTGTGATGCACATTTAATATTATACCACACACCATAATACCCATTACATATTATGCCACACACCTTGATGCTCATTACATATTATACCATTCACCATAATGATCATTACATATTATACCACATAAGTGCCATTTACCTACATACTCATTGCTTTTATGCTCATTGACAAGGGTCTTCCATGCTCATTGCCAAGGGGTTTTCAAGCTCTGTGTCAAGGGTATTTCATGCTTGTTGCCAAAGGGCTTTCATGCTTGATGCCAAGGGTGTTTCATGCTTATTGCCAAGGGGGTTTCATGCTTGATGATAAGGTGGTTTCATGGTCAATGCCAAGGAGGTTTCATGCTCAAAGCCATGGGGTCTCGATGAATGGAAGATTACATGCCCCTTGCCACAGGGGACTGAAATGCTTGTTGCCAAGGGGGATAACATGCTTGTTGCCACAGGGGAGTTAAATGCTCATTGCCATGGTGGAGTGAAATGTTTGTTGCCAAGGGGTAATTGAATTATTGTGAGCGAGGACAGACAGATGGGAGCGGGGGGCAGCCCAAATGTATTCAGAGCAAGTCCGTGGCTAATTCAAATCTCGTGCTGGCTCACCAGCAAATCAGAGCACACACTTCAGCAGCCAATCAGGAGTGGCAGTGGTGGCTTCTGATTGGCTGCCGAACCACAAGCTCCTGTTGGCTGGTGAGCAGCCATGAGATTTGAAATAGTCCTGGACCTGCCCTGATTACAGGTTAGTAGTGGTATTACTGCCGAATTGCAGATAGGTGTATTTCGAAGGGGCTACTGAATCTAAGAGAGAATAGTTATTTTAATGTAGGACTAAGCACTCATCTTCTATATAAAATAATTTGTGGTGTTGTATGGTCAGTTAATATAGTCTTAATAGTGTCTAAATCAGGTGTATAAAACATGAACAACA
Source organism: Crinia signifera (assembly GCF_055691185.1). Classification (NCBI taxonomy): domain Eukaryota; kingdom Metazoa; phylum Chordata; class Amphibia; order Anura; family Myobatrachidae; genus Crinia; species Crinia signifera. Next base: position 81,592,825 of record NC_139223.1, read on the forward strand.
AATGTATGTGTTAAATAAAATTACTTTAATGTAATTTAACTAGTACATCTTGGAGAATAATATCACATGAATACCTACACAGTATTACTCTGAGGGACCCTTAAGGAGTATTAGGGTATATTTTAGGGAGGAATTTTTTTCCTGAGAGGAAGGGGTTTTCCCAATCTCTTAAGAGCCCCGGCACTAGTGGGTATATAATGAAGAGTGCAAATAAAGAAGGTTCTTATATATATTGAAAACCTTATATGGCTGCTGCAGGTGTAAAGAGTCTGCAAGACTCCAAAAAGAAGAAAAAGTTTTCTTCTGACAAATATTCGATTTGGGGAATACACACTGCGATGTCAATAAGGAGAGTAATTAAATGTATAGGAAGTGGTTAAATCACGCTATGCACAATGATGGAGGACACGCTGTATTGAAGTTTAAAAGTTTTATATAGACACAAATAATATAATAAAGGTAAAGGTGGGTAAAAAACAGAAAATGGAATATAATTAACACACAAACATATAGTATATAATGCACTTATGTGAGACAGTAAAAAACTTTATACGTTTTAAAGCAGACTTGGCACGATTCCTGTCAAAATGTATGCTGGCGTCCCAGCAGAAAACATAAAAATATTGATCTATATCAATAATCCACTCAAAGATAGCCTCTGGATGGAACAAACAGTTAATAGCCTTGGTCAGCAGATTGATTAGTAAGCCAAAAAACCTGGGTTAGCAAGTAGGCTGACAAGCAATGTGTTCATGCAGGTATTGGCAAATATGTATTGAACTGCTGATGCCTGCGTGTTAGTATAAGCAGGAGAGGCAAAGTTAGTAGTGAGCCCACAATGCAGGAGTCCCGATAAGCCACTCGTGAATGCGGGTATCGGTAACACTCACTGACTTGAAGGAAATTGAATCGGCACCTCAGCAGGCTGTTGGAGATCCGTGTACTGTCAGCTTGAAAAAGTCTCCAGTCGTTTGAGAGATGAAATGCGTTGCCCCACTTCCGCCAGTGCTAACTGCAGATTTGGCTCCTTACACTCAGAGACCTTGCCGCATCCACATCCGGCCATACTTCCGCCTCCACCGCTGCCGTGTTTCTGGGCGTCTGCAACTACACGTGAAGCCGCTTGCAGCATGGAACATCCCGGTACATGGATCTCCAACAGCCCGCTGAGGTGACGCCTCAATTTTCTTCAAGTCAGTGAGTGAACTCCATATTACTGGCACGCACGAGCACCTCACACGCATGCGCGTCCCAGTCACTTGATGGCTGGGATCAGAAACCCTAGCCGTCTCCACTTCAGGGAGATGGGCAAGGTTAGGGGGGGATGAGACGGGGACCGGCGGTGAGGACCGACAGGGAGCTCTGTCAGACCGTGGCTCGCTAGCATCTCGTGTGCACACGCCCCCTTCCGGCAGCTGCTTGCAGATCGCAGAGATTCCATCACCAGCCCCAGCATGGATGAGGCGCGCTCCATCTGTACATCTGGCCCTTTTACAGAAAAAGTTGTCTGTAGCCAATAGTCTGTATTCAAGCATACCTCTGTCCTGTACTCCAGGTAATAACAAGCTTCTGCGTTAGGCAACAGGAAGGGGGTGTAAGGTTAGGATGCAAGGAGGGAGGTTTAAGGTTGCGGATGGCAGGGAGAAGTTAACTATACTAGTATACTAGACCCCCTGTCATGATTCACTCTATCAGGATACCGACATTGGTAATCTGCCTGGCAGCACCTAGTATGTATACATACTGATTGTACTTTACATGCTGGATTTTTGTGTGCTGTTTCTAATAATCATCCTTGCCACAGTTTTTCACATCAGACTCATGACCTCACCTCAGTGAATCACAACAACAGAATTTTCTGTATTAAAACCTTATATACTTCCTTACTAACCATTTAGAGTATCTAAAGTTTGACACAATATCTTCATGCGATTCTTAATAAAACTCATAGGAATTTGCATAGAATTCGAAAAGATTATTTTTTGTTATTTGTTTTATTCATGATGATTGAACCAATACCTTTAACCACTTTAAAATGTTAATGGGCTATTTAAAAAAGTTTCGAAAGATATAAAATCCAGAGAGATTAAGTACCAACCAATAAGCTTCTGACATTTTTCAAGATGGATGCTAATTAGCTAGTACTTTAACATAATTTTATCAATCTCTTAGCTATGATAAATGCCCCCTAAATCATTATAATAGTTACTTTTTTTCTTAAATTGATTTAAAAAAACGAGTAACATTATTCTTATCATGAGATCTTTACCATTTTATCTGGTTATTTTTGACTACAAGGATAGAATTTCAAATTTCAGTTTTTATGTCAAAAGGTTCTCCTCAGTTTTATAATCTGCCGTGTCTAATAAAATGGCAAATTAACTTTAGTTTTCTGACTAATTTATTTGAAATCAAAAGTTTATGGAAATTTCTCAGAAAGTACAGAATATTGCTAAGAACTGTATGTAAAATAAAAAAAAAATGCTGGATCAAGGAGATAGTTGTTCTGTCAATAGATAGTGAACCTTGCATTCTGGTGGAATCAATGCAATGAAGAATACAGTATCTATCCTTATGTATCAATGCCTATTTCCCTATAGATTGTAAGCTTGCAAGCAGGGCCCTCCTACCTTTTGACTGTCTGTAAATACCCTGTTTGTTTTATTACTGTCTCCTTTGTAAAGCGCAATGCAATATGCTACGCTATATAAGAAACTGTTAGTAAATAAATAAATAAAAAATTGTGGGAGGTGAAATTATGTGAGAGGGTGGGAAGATAATCAAGTCAGACTTAAAAATTTTAAGTTTAAGACAAGAAAAAACAGTTGGAAGCATGAGTGAGAAGAGCAAACAAACAGATTATACTGGAAGTCAAAGGTGCTAATGAGATCTCATAGAGAAGACACATACAGAGAAAAAAGGAGAGGACCAAGAACAGAGCCTTGGGGGACACCTACTGTTATTGGAAGTGCAGGCAGGGGGACTCATGAGAGGAAAAGGGATTGTAAGAGAGGTAGGAATATAGCCAGGAGAAAGCAGTATCACACAGATAAAGCCAGTAAAGGATTTGGAGAAGATAATGGTGGTCCAGAGTGCCAAAAGCAGCAGAGAGGCCAAGAATAATAAGCAGAGAGCAGTGGCCCTTAGATTTGGCAGCATGAAGATCATTGCAGACTTTCATAAGGGCAGTTTCAGAGGAGTGGAGGAGATGGATGCCAGACTGGAATGGATCAAGCAAGGATAGAAAATTGCCAAAAATCTGGATCTAGTATAACATATTTTCTGTAATCTTGAATGCTAAACCTTCTTTCCCTGAATACACATGTCATCTTTAACAAAGGCAAATCAATGCACAAGTATTCCAAGGCTGAGAACAAATGGTGTGTTCACAAATATCACAAATTTAGAAGGAGAGTATAAGGATGTCCATGAGTGCAATATTTGATTCTGACATTTCTTAATCTGCCACGGTAATCATGGAAAAGTCTCCTTCCAACATTTCTGGGGACACATTCATTAGGTTGACACAACTAAGGTCAACATACATTAGGTCGACTGCTGAAGATTGACAGGCCTTAGGTCGACACAAACAAAATGTTGACATGTCTAAGGTTGACAGGACCATAATGTTGCACATGCATTAGGTGACATGCACATGCATTAGGTCAACATTGGGAAGGTCACCAGTAAAAATGTCAACATGGTTTTTTCACTTTCCTCTTTGAGCTGACATACCAACAGGCGGTATTTCATGCCCTACCATCCACTAAGGCATGAAGGGAAAGTAAAATAGTGTACCAAGCATAACAAGGCACCTGCCAAAGCATGGCAAGCAGATGCGGCACACCGATACATTGTCCATGTTGTCAAGACATCTGTTCCCTCTGTAGAATCAAAGTACTTAGGATGTCACTTATCTAAACAGCTTCTCACTGTTATATACTTTACAGTGAGCTCCTTCAAAATCAAAATTTGGAGAAGCATACATAACAACAAGCAGTCCATCAACTACCAGCATTATGGATATAGATACAGAAAAAAGAAACACAGTGCCCCCTAGGCGATGATGATGGTGGCGCTTGGCTGGTTGAACTCAACTGAGCAGCTGCTAGATTGGGGTGGTCAGTCCCCTAAAGACTAGAGCGAAACAAAAAGAAGTGAAGAAGCAGCACTATCCTTTGATAAAGCCGTCCTTTATACAGTGATATGTGTCAGAGGTTTATCCTACAGAATCTAACCGGACCAGCCCTATATCACCTTCACCCACCACAGCACAGGAGATACCCAGGGCCAGTGCTAGGCACCGGAGCGCCCCAGGCAGGGAGGGGGGCGGGCGCCCCGGTGATCAACCACTTACCCGCTCCAGGGGGGCCACCTGCACGGGTCCAGTGATGCGGCGCCGTGACGTTCAGGGGGGGGGGGTTCGCTTGCCGTGCGTAGCGGCGCTGGCCGCCGCGATTCTCCCCAGGGAGGGGAGGGGGGTGTCCGGCGCTGTGATGTTCCAGGGGGGGGACTGGCCACCGCAACTCTCCCCAGGGAGGGGAGGGGGAGCTTGGTGGGTGATGCGGGTCGCCGGGATGTAATGCAATGCTCCCCAGGAAGGGGGGAGTGGGCGGCTTCCTAGGTGATGCAGCGCGGGGGGGCCAGCTCCAAACCGCCGCTCTCCAGTGGCCGGCACCCTAGGCAAATGCCTAAGGCTGCCTAGTGGTGGCGCCGGCCCTGGAGATACCAATCCTACACTCCTACACTGCCAGCCATCCTCCACTGTTGAACTGGACCCATTCTTTGGACCAGCCAGATAAACACCTGGCCAGGAGGCAAAACATTAGAGCGGGACTGTGTCTACATGCGGTGAATGGTAAATGAATACCCCCATTTACCTTCATTTTTTTTTCGATAGGAACGGACAGATTCACTCATTTTTCATTGAGACATTCCAAGATTTAAAGAGGTTGCTTTTTCCATAATCTAGTGCACTAGCAATTTTTTATTATGCATTCTGGACAGTTACATCTGTCATATTGTTTTATATACATCTTAAATTGGTCAAATCATGTTTTTTAAAGTATGTTTTTAAGTGTAAAATTATTCAAATTGATTCTTAGCAATCTTCAATTCATTATCTAGCACTGCTTCTTCACTTCTTATGGATATAGATACCTGCACAATCTATATTGACTACAGCACCTTCATGATTGAACTCCTCAGTATCAATTAGAGATAGTACTGCAACCAATTTGTAAATGGAACTCCTCCCCTATCCAGGATACCCCCCTAAAAAATATTTGCATACTGGGACTTCTCCTGAAGTGAATCTTTATCACAGACAGGGAACCATGAATAAAACTATTAATAGTTTCACATAGCAAATTTCTGTGAAACAACAATTTGCCATAGGAACCAAGTATGACTGTCACCAACATTATGCCATAATTGAAGCCATAAATGCATCTGGTGTTAGATGATTAGTTGAGGTCATGACTCCATGCAATTACATTCCATCAATATTTAATTTTCACAGAATAGAAATTCCTCAGCAGTACCGAAAAATGAAATGAATGTTTGTGCTTTGCCTACAATGCTTATGCAGTTTTACAGACTATTTACTTAACTGCAGATATACATTATGGACAAGTACTGGTCAAACTAATGGTGACACTGGTTGGGTGCATCACCTCCAGCAGCAGCAGTACCTAACACACCATCTAATTTACAGGCAGGATACTCTCTGTATCACTTGTTACAATAAGAGGCATATCAGTAACAATCCAGTATGTTTGGAAAAATCAGAGATGTGATAACAAAATGTCTTATACCACTAAGGGCATTATTCTGGACGATGCGGTAATTTCCGAATTCTTTCGGATGGCGGTTTTTAGCCGTCTGCGCATGCGCATGTGCCACACACGGTCTCTGTACTCGTTCTCACTAATACCGTACAGAAATGTGCACCGCATTCACTCGGGAAATATGGGCGTCACTCGGAACTACACAAGGCATAGTTTCAAAGTGGGCTAAACTGGGCGTAAATATGGGCGTACACGAGGGAGTGCACGAACTCTGGTAGGCGTGCATTCGGACAGAACACCGACTGCAAACGACCCAACAGGCAGGAAATATGCGGTCTTCATAAGCAAGTATTACTTTGTGGACACCACTCGGTCATGTGCTAGCCATTCGGATCGCCCAATTAGTACGCCCGCACCTGACCCACTCTCAGCTGAACACAATACAATCCACTCTTCTACTCATTAGTCATTAATTACACTCTTTTCATTGCTTCAATTGGAACCATTGCAGCCTAAAAGGACCATTACTAAACACACAAATACATAAAACCTACGTAAAGGGGTAACAATGATTGAATAGCACTTCACATGATGTAAGGGTTAATGTAAAGTGGTAGTAATGTGTTTAAGTATCAAATAGGATTTAATTGATTACAATTACAAACAAACCCTTTTTTATGAGGTTAGCTAATTGCATAAGTGTGTCATGTGACAGATTTATGAGTTCAGATAATAGTCGTGAGTTTTGCGGAAATACACCACATCGGTGCGTACGGCCAGCTTCCCGTCCGTTCTGACTCTGTAAGACCGTGCAGAAGGGGACAAGAGCCCCGAAACGTAGATGTCGTTTTAATAAACACTTTTGACTTCACTGAATCAGCCTCCAAGTGCCGACTGACTCGTGCCGCTATTGACAGGATCCCTAGTCCTGCTGGAAGGCACCGGAGCACGTGAGTCCAGGGGACCGCAGAGTGCCGGGACGCAAACCGCCTATATATATATATATATATATATATATATAACCTCCGATAAGAATAGGCGTCACTCCAGGTCTTATGTGAATCAAGCGGTGAGATTTATTTTTCCTTCTAAACGGTCAACGCCGTTTCGGGCAGTCGCCCTTCGTCAGGACCAGAAGAAATAAAGTACAACAGTGCAACAACAACGTGTAAAAAACAAATGGACTTACATATAAGGGACCCGCCGTGTAGCGTCCTCCTCCGTCTGGGACTCCTGCTGACAACTTCCGGGATCTCCCGGAAGTGACCTGTCCGTCCTGGCAGTGGAGGAGGCCACACTAAGGGAAAAGTGCAAAACATGCCAGTACATTAGAATGCTGGTATAAAGTGCAGTGTGCTTGCTATGACATATATTTACCATATGATAAAGTGCTAATATCAATGTGACTGTGCTAAAAATAACACTTAATATACAAACGTTTAAAAACATTTCTGCGCACTTTCCCTGTACTTATTTCTGAATAACCACCAGATGGCGGTGTGGCGCAGCATCAGACCCAGCCAATATTACTCCAAATACTTATTTTCATATATTTCATTATGCAGGTATGCTGGAATTATTGCCTCAGGGAATGTACATAAACAATACCGCTGTATTCATATTGGGCAGCATAAGAGAATACATTCACATATTATTGTGCATACAAGCGTATCAACATGGAAAATTTTAAGGCTGATATTGCCTCACTAATGCCCAAAAAATATTAAGTTGTATATGTTCCTCACGATTTCACATCCAATCTATCCAGGAGTGTGTAGTCAAGCTACAAAAAACTACCCAGATTCATAGTCTCATTGAGACCTCCTGGTCTTAGCGTCCCCAATGTGTGGATCCACCTGCTCTCAATTTGCAAGAGGCTTCTGCCTCTATCTCCCCCTCTTAAGGATTCCGGAGCCTGGTCAATCAATTGAAAACGTAGATTTGCTACCCCGTGCCGGGCCTCCAAAAATGTCTGGCCACAGTTTGCTCGCTATGACCTTTATCTAGAGCTGCACGGATGGCCGTTCTGTGATTTGCCATGCGATCTTTTATCGTGCAAATAGTCTTTCCGACGTAATTCAACCCACACGGGCATGTCAACAAATAAACGACATATTTGGACATGCATGTCAACACTGGCTTGATGTTAAACACCTTGCCCGTGTGGGGATGTCGGAAAGAGGTACCAGGGGTCATATAGCTACAGGTTACACAGCCTGTGCACCTGTAGCAGCCCCCCTTGCGGGAAAGAAAGTGTGTCGGTTTACTTTGAAGATTAGAGATGTCGGTCTTCACTATTCTGTCCCCAATACTTCTACCCCTTACAAAACCTGTCTGTAAACGGGTGTTTTTGAGGCTGGGAATGTGGGGGTCTGTGGACACAATAGGCCACATGCTTTTTGCTTTTTTAACAATCCCAGGGCTTTTATCTGAATAGTGTTTGACCCATGTAAAGGTTCCCGTCTTTACACTAATGTCCTGTTGCTTGCTTTTAAGAAGTTCCTGTCTGGAGATATTAATAGCTTTTGCTTTTGCCTCTTTCAAGAGTTGATAGGGGTAACCCCTCTCAAGGAACCTATTAAGCATGGCCTCCAGTTGGATGTCCCTAACTGACATGTCGCTATTAACCCTACACACCCTAATAAATTGGGAGTAGGGCAAACTGGCGGTAGTGGCCCGCGGATGGAAGCTTTGAAATTGTAACATCATGTTACGGTCAGTGGGTTTTGTAAACAGTTGGGTACTGATTTTATTCCCATTTTTTGTGATGCGAACATCCAAAAAGTCCAACTGGTTAGGACTGATCGTGTAGGTCAATTTGACCGGACTATTGGTACCATTATGATGCTCAAGCAATTTGACCAGATCATCCTGTGGTCCTGTCCACAGCAGGATCAGGTCGTCTATGTACCTGTAATAAAATAATGCATGTTGTTTGAACACTTCATTACAGAGGAATATTTCACTTTCGACCTGAAACATGAATGCGTTTGCATACACCGGAGCGGAAGGAGAACCCATGGCACACCCTGACACCTGATTGTAATATTTTTTATCATATATGAAGATGTTATGGGTAAGGGTGAATTCCAGAAGTTGTAAAATAAAGTCTGGACTAGGACCATTGTAATGGGTACTGTGTGCCATGAGTTATCCTACCGCCCGCAGCCCCTGCTGGTGGGGGATGCAGGTATAGAGGCTGGTTACATCTATACCCACCAGCACTGTACTGATGGGGATGTCTCCCAGCTCCTGCAACTTAATTAGCAAAGAGGTGGTATCATTAAGATATGTGCTAGTATTCTGCACACAAATTTGCAGAAACGAGTCCACATATCTAGCAATTGGTTCACACAGAGAACCCCTGGCAGAGATGATAGGCCTACCAGGGGGCCTCTGTGGATTCTTGTGGAGTTTCGGTATGATGTAGAATACCGGCGTGATTGGATGCTGTCTCAGCAAGCTCTTGTTGGCATCCGGTGAAGTGTGATGGTTAGCAATGGCACTGTCCAAAATAGCTTCTAATTCTCGATGGTGCTGTGCCGTTGGATCTGCAGTCAAAAGCTCGTAGGTCAGTCCATCCGCCAACAGGCGTTCACACTCTTCATTGTAGAAAGATAAGTCCATTACCACCACCGCCCCTCCTTTGTCCGCCGAACGAACAACGATGTCAGTTCTTTCACTCAAATTCTTAAGTGCTTTGTGTTCTTCTTTACTAAGATTTTGTGTAGAAGCACTTGGGACATCATGGCAACTGTTCTCCAGTATGCAGGCAAAGGTCTTGAGGGAGGGGTTATTGGACAAAGGGTCGAAGGTGCTGGGTGGTTTTAATTGTCGCAACACCTTATCTTGTGGGGAGGGATTCAGTTGGGGGGTCTTGTTCTTATCGAAGTGTTCACGTAAACGAAGTTTTCTTTGCAGGCGGTAGTTATCTATCTTCCATTTAAAATCATCATGTGCCACTGTCGACACGAAATTCAAGCCCTTATTCAGCAAAGATTTTTCTGCTGGGGTTAATACCGCACTGGACAAATTGAAAACGACATCTACCGCCCCCTTCTTGGCTGCCGCCTTCCTCTCCCTTTCCCCCTGGCCACCTCGTCTCGATCGTTTCGTATCGTATCGGCATCTCTGGCTCTGGTGCCCACAGCTAAAGGGATCTGTACTCTTTGGCGCCCTTGCCTTTGTTGCTGGGGTTGTTCACCTTCGCTAGCAGAAGTGCTGGTGTCTCGAGCACTATGAGACGCCTGATTGCGCCAATTTCTGCGAGGGGCTCTTGTGTTGCGTTGTGGAACTGCTCCACCCTGCAGCCATCGATACACCCGATGGTGTGTATAATCATCACGTACTTTTGCCAACTTTTCTTTTTTGAATTTTATCAACTCTTGCTGGTATGTATTCACCTGGTCGGTCAGTTTAGACAATAGCTCTTTAGCTGGATCGGATTTCAAATATGCCTCATGTTCACTTTCAAATGCCGTAATTTTCTCTTTCACCGCCCCCAGCTCCCTGTTAGACTCCTCAATAACAAGGAGCATGAGGTCCATCGAGCATTTGTTTAAAATGCTAATCCACCTGGAACAGAAAGGTGCACTAAAACGCCCAATTGTCGGGGTGTTGTGCACCCTGAAACCTCTCGGTATCAATCTGGAGCGGTGATATTCAGATAAGGTGACGCAATGCATTAAAAAATCAATTTCCCTCTTTTTGAGCTTTAAAAGCTCCTTGATAGTGTCCTCCCCCGTCAGGGTGTCCGTCATATCAAAGATGGGATTAGAATGCAGAATTGTACTTGCATCGCTGTCTGAATAGCTGTAAGCATCCATGTTGTCACAAAGGAATAATTTGGTCATCTGCTCCACTGCTGCAGAATCCATATTGACCACCTATTACTCAGATTCCAGCTGCTGCTTTACTAGACCTCAGAGGTTACTGGTACACCTGCTCCTGAATGATGAATGGAGGAAACAGCAATATACAATCCCCAGCTTGTGTGTTGCTTTCAGGGAATAAGCAGTGCAGATAAATAAATCTCACCGCTTGATTCACATAAGACCTGGAGTGACGCCTATTCTTATCGGAGGTTGTATTAGTGGCAGCAAGGCCACTGGGGAAGGCACCCGGGCACGTTTATTCTGTTCAGCGAGGAGTGCCGGACACCCCACCTGTTATATATATATATATATATATATATATATATATACACCCTGTGGAAGGGGAGGGACCAAGTGGCATATGAAGAAATCCGACAAGGTCGAAAAAGACGTGATTGTTTTCCATTTGTCTGACTATACTCCCACAGCCACAGAAATGTCTGTCCTCTCTAAAGGGTTATATTTTGTAAGAACTTTTAGACAGACCTCTATTGATTTTGAAACTGAGCTTTTTAAGTTTCACCGGCTTTTTAAACGTAGGGACTTTTTTTCTAAACAAGTTAGATCTGAAGTTCCCCCTAGTAGGTTTAAACCTGTCAGTACCTTTGATCCACATGGTACAATCCTTTTATTGAAACATTTATTTGACTGGTGAAAATGGGTTCCTTGTCATATATTCATATTTAGAAAGTTTCCTATTGTAATCTCACTAAGGCGCAGAATATGGCTGTCAATTCTCTTAAGAACAACACATCTGCCATCATCCATCCCTTTGATAAAGAGGGTGGAATAGTGTTGCTAAAAAAGTCTGACTACATTAGAGAGATAGAGACAATTAGCTGACACAGAGTGTTATAGGTGACTTACGTATGATACCACATACACTTACAAAAAAGAGATTGATGCTGTAATCAATTTAAGACTAGTGAATGGGTTTATAGACAAACCTACATCAGAATTTTTGATGCCAACACATCCCTGGACTACTTTAATTTATGTTTTGCCTAAAGTCCACAAGACCCCCTTTTCAACTAATTTCTCAGTTTATTGATTTTTGGCGAGAGCCTGTTGTCCAAAATATGGACTGTTGTTTACAGGATTCCACTGACTTCATAAAAAACTTGAAGCACTTGGCACTTTACCTGACTCAAGCCTGCTGATGACTCTAGATCATGGGTCCTCAAACTGCGGCCCTCCAGATGTTGTGAAACTACAATTCCCAGCATGCCTTGCCAAAGTTTTAACACTCCGTTATAGGAAACCTGTGGCAAGGCATGCTGGGATTTGTAGTTTCACCACATCTGGAGGGCCGCAGTTTGAGGACCCATGCTCTAGATATAGCCAGTCTACATACTAATACCCCATGAGGATGTCATGGACTCGGTTCGTGCCTTGATAAACTCCAGTCCACACTAAATCGGTCCACCAGTTGAATTTTAGTTTTTCTGGATATTGTTTTGAAAAATAATTATTTTTTGTTTCAGAATTCTTTCTTTTTACAGCTAAGAGGGACTGCTATGGGTTTGAAGTGAACATGGTGCCCTATTATGCTAATTTGTTACAATGAGTATGTAATAAACAACACATTATGTTCATTACATAGATGATTTATTTTTGGTGTAGACTGGGGTGGGGGGTTCAGATGCTTCCCGACTTCATATATACCCTCAGTGCATTGGATATCACAATCCAAAGTGACACCACCATAAGTTATCTGGAAGTCTGTGTTTCACGTACAAATAATAGTGTTGGAGCGTCTTTTTTCAGGAAATCCATTGACAAAAATTCTTTGTTGTCGCCGACTCATTTCACCCATTGCCCCTCAAAAAAGGCCTGCCACTATCCAAACTAATGTCAGATTTGGACACTCCCACAAGTTTTGGACAATATGGGCTCACACTTTTTAGAACATGGCTATGACTCCAAGAGGATTGAGGAGGCCATCTCACATTGTCTACAACTTCCATGTGAACAAACCTTTGTCAAATGTGATAGACAGATAGATGTTAATAGACTAATTATTTCCAGTACTTAATCTATTGCTTCAGCACATATTTGTAAGACCATCATGATGCATTGGCATATAGTGCAATCAGACACTGCTATTGGACAATACTGTCAACAAGAACCCTTTTTTTACTGTAAGAATAGTCAAAATTTCAATGATGTATTGGCTCCCTCAGATATCAGATCTATTAAAGCCTGTGAACTGCCAGTTCTTATGTGTTGCAGAGTGTTTCACTGATCCGAATAGTGGAAGTCATATGAAATACGCCATCATTTGAGCTGCAACAGTCATTTTGTCATCTATGCGATTGTTTGCCCTTGCAAGACAATTTGACTAGTTAAGGAACGAGTAGCAGTTCATCACTCCTCTATTAAAAAGGCCTATAACTGTGTTGACTGAAACACACCTCCGGTAGCGTGACATTTCACCACAGTAAAACATACCTTGCAAGACTTTTGTGTTACGTCAATTGACCAGATTCTAACTATAAGACATGGGGCGACTGCAACAAATTGTTGCTAGAATGTCTATGGTTTCACCGCCTTGGTTGTATCACTCCAAATGGTTTAAATGAGTATCAATCATTAAATTTCTTCATCTAGGGGTGGTGAGCCTGATTGTGATTTCCTTGGTTCATTGATGTACAGTATAGCACTATATATATATATATATATATATATATATATATATATATATATATATCTTCTCAAGGTCCGGCACTGCCTGCACGCATACAGAGATAAACTTGCCCGGGTGCTCGTCCACCAGTCAGCTTTGGTTGCTGACCACATACAAAAATCCCAAATAAAGCACGTCACTCCAGGTCTCTTTATAAACAAAAGTGCAGTTTACTGATGCCTATGGCATTTCGGGCCAAGCCCTGAAGACGGGCTTGGCCCGAAACGCCGTAGGCATCAGTAAAACGCACATTTGTTTATAAAGAGACCCGGAGTGACGTGCTTTATTTGGGATTTATATATATATATATATATATATATATATATATATATATATATATATATGGTACCTTATACTCTTTGTAGTGTGCATTTGCTCTGATTCTAGGCAAATGTAAAGATTCTGTAATATTGTATAGTTTGGTAATTGCCATTTTGTCTGCCACTGCTGTGGTATTATAATTCATAGTAACTTTTTTTCCAATAGTGGTAACATCAGAATTGTGAGCTGTGAGGTGGTCAATATTGTCCATAATGATGATGTTGATAATACTGTAAAAATGGGTCCAAATGATATGATATTAGCTCATTTTAACAATGTTTAAAGAAAACAAAAAAACTAAAGAAATTGAGGGTTTTTTTTCGCAAAAACTAAACATACGGAAGATTTCAAACCAAAAACAAAGCGTAAGAGTTCATGCATATCTCTGATATTAATTGAAAGCAATGTGTTTCAATATAGCATGCTCTAATTTAGTTTACAATGAGCAGAACTAGTAGTCTATTTCAAGGGTAGGAATAATAGTAATGATGATGATGATAAGGATGATGATGAAAAAAATATAAAATCTACTGTCAAATTATATGGATGTTATTGGAGTTCTATTTACATTGGTGCAATGGAATAGGGAAGCAGTATATTAATAAAGATTACTAAATAAATGTGAAACCACATAACCAATGGCTGGGTGGTTTTATTTATACAATAAATCACAAATATTACATTAATTTGAGTTGGCATGCAATATCCCTAATATTTTACAGAAAAATTAAACCTTAAAGTGCCAATGTTGCTGTGAGAGATCCTCAAAATATCTGCTAAAAATGCCAGTGTCACTCACAGCAACTGTTATTTTAGTGTAAATAAATACAAAAACAGAAAATTCAATTAATTGAAGTTTATTTAAATATTGCACCCAAACATAGAACAGTCGCTGCTGGTATTTTTAACAGATATTTTGAGGGTCTCTCACAGGCATGTTGGCACTCAAAGGTTTAAAATTATTCATTGTAATCCACAATTTTAAAAGCAATAATCAATTAAATCAGAACTTCTTGTTTATAAAAGTATTATTTTTTTTCATATTAAATTTTATTGAGATTTTCAAATAAAAGACAGGAATTATTCATAAACAAAGCTGTACATAATACAATCGACTTTTTTTTTTTTTTTTTAAGGATGGTGGGGGGGGGGGGGGGAAGGGAAGGGGGGGGGGAGGGATGTTTAGGGAAGGTACAAATACACATTAATATATTCTATTCACAAATGTCACATACAAATGGAAACTGCTTAGGACTTATTTTATTTTTAAGGCAGCATTATGGCAATTAGGTTGTAGTAGGTAGTCAATTAAAGAGGCACCGAGAAGGACATCCCATAGGGAACTTATTTGAAGGGGGGAATCCATTAATCATTCTGGGCTGGGGAGTGGAGAGCTGAGGTGTCAATGATTGGGCTATATCCTCTCGGAAGGCCCATAGTCTCTCTATACTCCGCCCATCTGCGCCACCTGAGGTGTACAGGAGTCGCCCTGGGAGGGTGCAGCTCTCCCGCTGTTTCAAAAAGGAAGTGTCTATGAATCTTGTTAATGATCGTTTGAGGGGAAGGCGTTTCCGCCGACTTCCAAAGTTGGGCAATTGCGGCTTTGGTTGCTACCATTATGTGGCCCAATAAGTATGCGTCTCCCGGGTGAAGTGTCTCCGGGGGAATATGGAACAAAGCAGTTAGTGGGTTCCTAGGGATGTCCTGCTTGAGCACACATGCGGTAAACAGGAAGATATCTCTCCACAATAGCTCCAGTGCCGGGCACTCCCAAAATATGTGTAGGATATTCCCCCTCCCACCACAATTCCTCCAGCATGACGGGGACACGGTGGGCCAGAATTTATGTAAACGGGCCGGTGTGAGGTATGCCCTATGCATTAGCTTGTAATACATTTCTGCGTGGTTGACACATTTAGAAATTTTAAAGCAGGACTGGAATATCCGCCTCCATACCTCCTCCGTAAATGTGTCTGGGAGGTCTCTCTCCCACTGAATCTGCGAGGGGAACCTCTTATTTATGCTCGGGACCGACATATAATTATACCATTTGGAGATACCTCCTCTTGAATTAGTAGACTCAAAAAATGACTTCAGAAGGCCCGGAATTCCCTTCCTATTAGAGGGTTTAGGTAGATTAACATTAAGCCAGTGTCTAATCTGTAGGAATTTGTAAAAGTCCTGCCTGGGGACAGGGTATGACTGCTGCAGTTGGGAGAATGACATTAAGATTCCATCCGCTATGAGATCTTGGACTGAGTTTAAGCCCAACCCGGCCCAAGACTGGATTGATAGGTCAGGAATTAGGGCAGCTATAGATTTCAATGTGAGTTGAGGGGAGGGAAGTTCGATATCCCCCTCCTGGGCGGCCAGTTTATGCCAAACTGATATGGTAGTGCGTGCTGCTTTTGGTAATATCATTGGAGGAAGGGGGGATAAGGCTGGGAGTCTAAGCAAATCCGGGAGAAGGAGGGGGTGCACAAGGGCCTTCTCTATCACCACCCAGGGCTTAGTTGGGGTTTCAAGGAGCCACTCCTTAGCCTGGCTTAGGAGACACGCGGTGTGGTATCTGACGAGATCTGGGCATCCAACTCCCCCCGCATCCTTAGGAAGGGCGAGAGTGGTTTTTGCTATCTTAGGTTTAGCACCTTTCCATATGTAGGTGGATAAGGTTTTGTTGAACTTATTAGATATGGAGGTGGGGAAGGGACGAGGGATGGTACGGAAAATATAGAGCAATTTGGGAAGTAATACCATCTTTACTGCAGCAATGCGGCCCACCCAGGAGGTTTCTTGCATCATCCACTCCTTGGTCAGAGCTTCAAAAGCTTGTAGGAGAGGGAGATAGTTAATCTCCAGAATGTCGCATTCTCTAGCTAGGTTAATGCCCAGATACTTGATGGATTTGGTCTTCCATGCATATCTATAGTCATTTTTTAAGCGCGTAAGCACTACCTCCGATATGTCCATTGGGAAGGCCTCTGTTTTTGTGGTATTTAACTTATAATAAGATACCTTAGAGTAGGCCTCTAGTGTTTTGTGCAGATGGAATAAAGAAGAGGTTGGCTCCTCCAGACAAAGTAATACGTCGTCTGCGAACAGACTAATCTTGTGGGATATACCCCCAATAACAGGTCCCTGTATAAGTGCCTGGGAGCGGATAGCTTCTGCCAGGGGTTCAATCGCCAAGGCAAATATTAGCGGGGAGAGTGGGCATCCCTGGCGTGTGCCGTTAGTTATATCAAAGGACGAAGAGGAGCTGCCATTTGCTAATACTCTTGCTGATGGTAGGGAGTACAGGGCTAGGATGGAATGAAACATTCTCCCCCCGATTCCAAACTTCCGAAGGGTGGCACGTAGGTAATCCCAGTTTAGTCTATCAAAAGCCTTTTCGGCATCGAGCGATAGAACTAGGAGGGGCCGTTTCTGCCTCTGACAGTACTCCATGACATTAATAATTCTGCGCGTATTGTCAGGTGCCTGTCTGCCAACTATAAATCCAACTTGGTCTGAGTTGACCAGTTTGGGTAGCAGGGGAGCGATTCTGTTAGAAATTAGTTTTGCGTAAATTTTGACATCTACATTGAGAAGTGCTATCGGGCGATAATTCTGTACGTTAGTGGGTGTTTTACCTGGTTTGGGAATTGTTACGATGCGAGCCTCTAGCATCTCTTTAGGGAAGGCGGTGGCAGAGGAGGCCTCGTTAAACACTGGGACTAGGGTAGGGGCTAGTTTAGTTTTAAAAGTTTTGTAAAAGTTAGTGGGGAATCCGTCTGGCCCTGGGGCCTTGTCCGAGGGCAGCGCGTCTATGGCTAGTTCAACCTCCTCAACACTCCAAGGAGCATCCAGACGGGTACACTCATCGGAGTCCAGGGAGGGCAGGGATTGAGCTTGGAGGAACCTGTTGATCTCCGAAAGGGAGGGCTGATGTGTTTCTGGATCCTGCTTTAGGTTATACAGATTGGCATAATAGTTAGCAAAGGTCTCAGCGATATCAGAGGGATCCGATACCTTGGTCCCATTAGAGGTGTATATGGCTTGGATGCGAGTAGAAGCCCTGCGTCCCCTTAGTTTATGCGCTAGGAGTTTGTTTGCCCTATTGCCCAGTGTATAGAACTTTTGGTTCAGTTTATTAATATTACGCTGGACTTCCGCTAAGGTGTGTAAGTTAACCCTGTCCCTGGCAGCTAATAATTGCTTGTACTTATCTCTGTTGGACGGGTCCGCTTTATGTGCACTCTCTAAACCTGCTAATTCAAGCTCCGCCTCTAGAAGATCTTTTTTATATTTTTTCTTAAGTCTAGAGGCCATCTGGATCGAGGTGCCGCGCATAACCGCCTTTAACGCACACCAGTGAACAAAGGTCGATGTGTCATCAGTACTATTTGTGTCCAGATATGTGTCAAGCGAAGACTGTAGGGCCTGGAGGGCCTCCTGCTGGTTTAGCAAGGATGGCCTCAGCCTCCAGGGGCCTGGTGGGATTCTATGCTTAGATACCTCCCAGTTGATCAACAAAGGGGAGTGGTCCGACCAGGTGGACGGCAGGATGTCTATCTTAGATACCGAGGGAATGGTCCATCTACTCACTAGAGCCAGATCTATACGCGAATAAGACTGGTGTACGTGTGAAAAGAAGGTGTAGTCCCTCATTGAGGGGTGTTTAACCCTCCATAGATCATAAAGTTCGAATTCTGCTAGGGTTTTACTAAGGTTAGGTAAGTTGTCTCTGTTCCTGTTGGGTCTAAATGTGCGTGGGAGTTTTGACTTATCTAAGAAGGGGTCAGGGACCATATTAAAGTCTCCTAAGATCATTAGGGCCCCTTTAACCTGGGATTGCAGTGCGTTCAGAAATTTCCTAAGGAATTTCAGCTGCCTAGTGTTTGGGGCATAGCAGGATGCAATAGTCACCTCTACTCCGTCTAGGTGACCGGTAAGGATCAGGTATCTCCCCTCAGGGTCGGCGCATTGGGAAAGTAAAACAAACGGGCAGTCTTTAGATATCAGGATAGCCACACCGGCTTTTTTGTTTGGTCCATTGGCTCTATAACATACTGGGTATCTATGATCGGTGAATAGGGGGGGATTTTGCGCTTGGAAGTGGGTCTCCTGGAGAGCAACCACCTGCGCTCTTTTTTTGTGGAAGTAATTTAGTGCCAGTTTCCGTTTCTGGGGAGAATTTAGACCTTTTACATTTAATGATAACAGCTTAACCATAGTCCTGAGGGGGGAGATGCTGAACACGTTCTGTGGATCTGCCTAAATCAAGGAGGTCCCAAAGCAATATAAACAGTAGGTGCCTATTTCTGAATACAGTGTCTTTGTACTTAAGTTGGGTATGGGGGTAATAGGGGGGGGAAGAGGGGGTTAAGGGGTTGAAGTGATCCCCTTTGGGATCAATACCAGCCAACAATCGACTTTGGCTGGGTACCATCTCGAGTGGGGGGTAGCAGCCTGCTTCCCACCTCCCGGGGAGCAGAACAGTCAACTTCCAGTAGAATAAGGTTAAAGTTAAAGTTAAGGGCCAATCTCCCCCTAAGGGGTGTAGTTAGGTTATTAATAACGGCCACAAAATGTGTTGTGGTAACATAAAACCGTATAACTGTATATCCAATCTCTAAGCTAACCATCTAAACATTAACATTAATACCAATACCAATGGGAAGCCTAAATGTAAGATAGGGAGTAGAGCTATGCTCGGGTTTCATTCAAGGCAGCCCAACAACAGTGTTTAGTTATAATGCATTGTAGCAAACAAGGAGTCCCGACAACAACCGTGAGAAGTATATATAGCAAGGGAGCTAAGATATGGTGAATACTGAGTCACATCCGGACAGCCCAATTTACCTCACCCCACTGTAGACCAGTCCTGCTGAAGTCGACGTGGGGAGGAAGGGCCAGGTCCGGTGCTAGGAATGTTCCACGATGACAGAAGCTTCTGTCCATCCTCTGGTTCTAAGATAGCAATCGTGGTGCCTTCCCTGGAAACTAGTAGCTTCGTTGGGAATCCCCACCTGTAGGGTACGTTCGCCTTTCTCAGTGCCGATGTTATGGGCTGGAACGAACGTCTCCTGAGGATGGTAGCTGTAGACAAGTCCCCAAATAGTTGGAGCTCTCCCAGAGCCGGCGCCGTTTCTGATGAAGGTCTGGCCGCTTTCATTAATGCTTCTTTAATATGGAAGTAGTGCATTTTCATAAGCACGTCTCTGGGAGCAGATGTAGGAGCCGCCCTGGCTTTAGGGAGTCTGTGTATCCTATCTATGAGTAGATCTGCTGTTGAAGCTTGCGGTAAGAGTTTCTTAAACACTGCCATGGTGTAGTCGTGCAGAC
This sequence comes from Crinia signifera, assembly GCF_055691185.1. Lineage (NCBI taxonomy): Eukaryota > Metazoa > Chordata > Amphibia > Anura > Myobatrachidae > Crinia > Crinia signifera. The sequence goes on from NC_139223.1 coordinate 81,612,822, forward strand.
TACTGTTTGAGATGTTTTCCGGGATGCCTCGGATCTTAAGGTTGGATCTCCGAGACCTGTCCTCAAGGTCGGCCACCTTCTCCCGCAGTGCCCTGACCTCCGCCTCGAGAGTGTCGTGTGAGTCAATTAGCCCGTTATGAGAGCCAACAACTTCCTCCATTTTTGTCTCGAGGTGGTCTGTGCGGGCGCCCAGCTCGTCCACGGATTGCTGGCAATTCTGTATTGCGGCGCGAATTTCCGCAGTGACCTCGCTTTTGAATTCTGAGAAAAGTAATTTCAGGGTGCCAACCGTGAGGGCATCCGAGTCTTTTACAGAAGTAGAAGGCATCTCCATAGGATTGTCAACAGGCAGTTTCGGCATCGTTGGTGGGGCCGAGGTGGGTGATACATCAGAGGGCCTGTCCATATCTTTTTTGTTGGATGGATGTGGGGATACCTTAAAGAAAGGAATCTGTGACACCGATTGGGGCGCTTTGCTTTTCTTGGGTGGCATAATAGCTTGAAGGAAGGGACAAGTGAGATTGTTCGTCAGATTGGCCGCCAATACAAATTAGTAGTGCATTGCGGGGAGTCAGCCCTAGGTTAACCACGTTATGGAGCCCCGGGAGGTGGGTGGAGCCGCCGAAGGTCACTCATCCATCACGAGTTGCATCATCCGGCGATGGCAGATTAGGGCAAAACTTTGTGTAGGGTGCCCCCAGCTAGTGCACTTTAACTTAGAGAGCCCGCAGAGTCTTCCTATACAGGGTGGAGCCTGACATAGGTGGTAGGGTATGGCAGCTCCTTGTGTTGTATAGCTAAACAGCAAATGGCATTGGTATGAAGTCTGCATCAAAAGAACAGGAAAAAGGCTGGTTCTGGCCACTAGATGGAGCTCCCGCATAGGCCACCTCAGTAAAGTCCTCACATGCATCCAGGGGATCTCTGTGTGTGACGATTTTGCTTATGCCACATCCAAGATGGCCGCCGCTGATCACAGAGAGAGTGCTGGGCCAGGGGGGGGGATGCAGGCGCAATGCACCCGCTCTCCCTGCTTCAGTCCTGGCTCAGGGGGGTGTCCAGGGGGGCCTGGGGATGCCTGGCTGGTCTGTTGGTGGTCTCAGACAAGGATTCAGTAGCGTTTTTGATCATGCCACATCCAAGATGGCCGCCGCGAATTACAGGGTGAGTGCTGGGGGGGGGATGCAAACGCAGTGTACCTGCTTTCCCTGCTTTAGTCCCGGCTCAGGGGGGTGTCCAGGGGGGCCTGGGGATGCCTGGGTGGTCTGCTGGTGGTCCCAAAAAGGATTCAGCTGCGTCTCCCGGCCGCGGAGCTCGAGTCCCAGCAGGCGTCCAAAATCTAGGTCCCGGCTCCGGAGCCTCGAGTAGGCCGCAACCTGCAGAAGCCTAAAAATAGGCTTCCCGATTCCGCTGCCGCTCGGGCTGACCTCCAGAGGGGTGTACAGGTGCAGGGGTTTCTCTGTGTGTCCTCTGGATTGGGGATGGTGTCTGGAGTCCCACTTTTTCCTGGCTGTATGTAGGAGCTCAGGCAAAGTGCTGCTTATCACAATGGCTGCTAGGCCACGCCCCATAAAAGTATTATTTAAAAGCGTTTATACATACAGTGACATCAATAGTATTTGGAAAGTAGTGCAAAGCTGATTTTATATCATCTGTTTAATTTGTTATTCAATCTTTTATTAATATACATGTATTATAGATGTAATAATAATAATAATAATAATAATAATAATAATAATAATAATAATAATAATAATAATTACATTTCACAGTAGCATATGCAATAATTGTTTTATCTATATTCAGAATAAATTGTTAAAAACAGCTGGCATTGAGTCATCCCAGCAGTTTTAGCAGTGAAGTTGCTATAATTTGTGAATTGTTTTCCCATTTTACTAGACAGTCAGGAACTGTATAACCTGAATGCTTTGTGTTGATAAAAGTGCTGAGACAGCAGATCAATCCTGGCAAGTCTGAGGTTTGCTGACATATGACATGAATTGCTGGCAAGCTGACTTCTTACAAATGGATGGGGACAGACCCCTGAATGCTAAAAATTGCACTGAAGCTTAACACTGCTGAATCTGTTTAAGCTTGATTGCCTCGTGAACACAGGTCATGGAAGAAGAAGTAGATTATTTTCAGACGTAACACTAGAAGATTATTATAAAAGAATGAACACTAAAGTTTAATCATCTGCTGCACTGGTAAATTTAGGAGTTCAGCTGCATAATAAAAATATGTCGTACAAAGTCAGATTTTGTAGTTACTGAGTGAAATCCAATAACCAATTACAGTTTGCAGTTTTCCGGGTTTATTTATTTCACTCCTTTTTGTTTATGCATAATAATGAAACATTTTAAATTACTCAGCAGAGTTAAATGAGGACAATTATTGAACTTGAAAAGGTGTTTAAAATCTTCATTGATTCCCGTTATATTTGTCAGGGTTGTAATCAGACCAGTGTGCATTAGTCTTGCATGGTTAATGATCAGAAACCATTGCTACCCTTGCCAGAAATGACTACCAAATGATGAGGATAACTAGTCTGCAAACATAATGATTTTTGGAAGTAGAGTGAAATAAAAGGAATTTTTTTTCAATCAATTTCACATAGTTCATAGTTATAAGGAACAGAACCAGTGCCTCAAAGTGTATGACTTTTTAGAAGGATTAAAATTCTAATCCTTTCTATCAGCAGTTTCCCAATTTTGGCATGATAAATTACCAAGGAGTGCTTTGCACTTACTGGAATTCAGCCACTACCAATTCCATAAAAAAAATAAGGAAAATATTTTAGGTTACCTTCATCTGATATCATGGGGATGTAGAGAAGATGGATGCATGTAATAAAGTATCATTTTGAAAAAAGCTTTTTTCAAAAGTTTAATTATAATCCTTTGTAATTATTTTATGTCAATTATGACAATTTTGTATAATAATAATAATAATAATAATAATAATAATAATAATTTAATTGCCGGACTTTATTTAACTTCTATTGACTTTTTATCAACATTATTTATGGTCTTGTTCAATTGTCTAACTTCATCCTCCCCAGAGCTTTTGTTTTCCTTTTTTAATTACATTTTTCATTTCATCATACAATGGATGTGGCCTGGAAAATGTAATGTCAATTAACAAAATTGAAAGCCTGGATAAATGGAAACTAGCAACGGTTTCTCAACTTTATTTATAGCCTTCATGGAGGACATTTGTTACCTTTTTGTGTAATAATTCATATTTTATTTTTGCTTTAGTATTATCATTAACTTCTTTTTAAGGATTCCATCCATTGTTTTGATACTACATTGCTCAAAGAAACTCACAATGAATAAAAATCAGGCAAACTATTGCTAAACTGTACATTGCACATTCAAGTACAGAAGATTTGTCAGGAGTCTTATGTAACAGTTTAGACAGAAAGTTGTCTCAGAACATGAGCCAGTTGAGCATACATACAAAAGGCAGTGGGAAAAGACAGGACGGCAGCCATGAAATTGCAGAATATGTATTGCTGTTTTACATAGAAAACTTAATAACCTCTAAATTTTCTCACAGTAAGCTGTTTATATTTACCTGAAACTGTAGGCAAATATCAGGTGTTGATTACTAATAATTGGTCTCCCTAATATCTAGCCTTTTCCTATTGCATATCTGAACAGATGAAGTGAAAATTAAAAAAAGATTGTTAAATTGGTCTGCGGCTGTGTATAGCTTGTAGTTGTCAGATCTGGGGTATTTTGTGTTCCCAAGAGGTAGACCAGTGGTGGAAGATTAATGTAGGAAGCTTGACCTAATTCTCTTGCATGGGGTTAAGTGGTCAGTGGCAGAAGTGTGGAAGCTAACACATCAGTGGTCTTCACTAGGGACCCCCACAAAGGAGTATATGCTCAGCTGCATCTTAAGGTTGTGGCCCTCTACTGGGTCTACTGGGAATACACACATGAGGAGATGTACAGTAGAATAAAGGAGTATAAGGAAATACATTTGAATATGCACTAAGAGTAACTTAGTTGAGATCTAGCTGGGAACAGGACTAGAGAGCTAGGAATCAAAAAAATAATCTGATAATGATAACCGAATTAACAAAAGACGAGCAAGATGCAATATCGTCCTGAAACTGGTGGTATTTTACTGTATTGGGCTGGAACTGATGAGTGGACTGGAACCAAAGGCATTTCTGTATTGGACTGGGACCAATGTCCAGAATGGAGCTGGATTGTGGTATTGTACTGTTTTGGACCCAATAGTCGAACTGGAACTGATGATATTTTGGTATCAGACTGGAAAGTGGAGGAGTTGTTCCATGTTAGCAAAGAGGGATTTGCTTTTAAATGGTGCATTTAAACAGAGTGGTATGCAGGAGAAAACAGGGAAGGGTGGTTACTATTGATTTTCCATATATTGTAAGACAATAGATCTGTGATGTTCTAAAGATATTAAAAGTTAGACTTAGGCACCAACCGAAGTTTAGTCTGTGGGCAAAGTTAGGGCTAAAATGCAGGGTAAGGTTAGAGTTAAGCACTAGGTTAGGGATTCGGGTTGGGAATAAAGGCAGAAATACTGGAACACTGAAAATTCATAGGGCCATGCTGGAAGTCACATAGCACCACCAGGATCTGTAAAAAGATTCTGGAGCTGCTTTTGAGACCACTAGACCACAGGTATGGTTTGCTGGCAGTTTATGATGTCAACAAATCATCCAAGTATTAATTTATTTCTACATTTCTGTTAACTAGCCATTTGACCTGACATTGTTCTGCTTTCTTTTTATAAGAAAGGATGCTTACTTTAGTTGTTGAGTTAGTGGACAGGAAACAAAGTTGGAATGGTTAATTGAAATGAAAGACAAATAATACAAAAGGGACTAGCACACAGTGTTTATGCTGGATACACACAATAAGATTATTTGTCCAATCTGACTGGTTGAAATTTAAATCTGGTAATATCTGGATGCAAATGACATTCACCCATTTTGTCCCAAAATGGCCACAAATTATCATTTAAATCAAAAGAATTTAAGCAATTTGTTCAGTGTGTATGCTAAATATCTATGTAGTTTCCCATGGTCACATGCATGCTAACTAGATGATATGACATGCTGCCCCATTCAGTACAATGAAAGAATGAGAGATATGTTGCTTTATTAACTTGTAATGATGTGTAGCCATGATCCAAAATGTCAGCCCTCTTTGTGAATACCCAGCTTTATAATGTGTATCAAGTTTAAGAGTATCAAGTGCAGCAAATGTAGCCAAATGTGTTGATGTAAAATGTGCATCACATGGAGATCTTCCTGCTGTATCAATGCACAGTGAGATCCAGATCCTGATGCACCTGAGAGAAGATCAAGGCACATGTGGATAGCAGACAACTGGATATAGGTGGGCAATTCTGGATCACTAATATTGATTCGAATTCAGCCCCTGTCCCAATGGCCAGGGTTTGGGCATTTCTATGAGATTGACTTTTATTTGAGAAGGCAGAGGAAATCATTCAATGCTTGGCGACCATCGTATGATTCCTCCTGCAGCGGCAGCATGCGAAGGGATGTGTCTTCGTTACAAATCACCCTGCATGGTTTTGAGGGGAAATGGCAGCGTGGGAAATGGGTATTTGGCGTGGTGGCCTTTCTGGCTCTCGGTAAGCTGCGATCCTTGCAGCTTACCGAGCCGACTAGAATCAGTAATTGTGGCTTTGAAAATATAAGAAAAACTTATTTCAAAATGTGGTACGCGGAGCCAGGGGTTAGGCAGGTTCTTCGTTTCCGGGGGGAAAAAGGGGCTCTGGAGGAAAGAACAGGCTACAAATGCAATACAACACTTATTTTCTACAACAAACGGATAAAGTGCAATCTTCTGGAAATGTTTTACCAGACCCGTCAATGGTACAAGGGAAGGGGAGTATTGCACAACTCTTATCGGTGAATGCAAAGAAAATAAATGCTTTACAACGTTCAGCAACAATGCAAGAAAAAGAAACGTTTTACAGTACTTCTCAGCAATACAAGGAAGGACATGTTTTACAATATTCATCAACAATGCAAATCACATTTAAAGTGGATCAGCAGCCTGGGTCCCAGTACAGTAGGGCCTTCCTACGGATCAGTAGCCTGGGGTTCCTGAGGCAGGCCTTCCTATGGATAAGTAGCCTGCATAACGATGGGTGGGGGTTACTTCTCGGTGGGGGTTCTCACCCAGAAGCACTGAAGTGAGGTGCAATGGATTCTTTTTGAATGGGCTATACGGCCAAGCTGGGGAAAGGCAGGGGATCCCTTCTGATGCAGGCCAGTGGACTCTGGCCACTGATCCTCTGCTGGGGGTACAGTGGGGGGTGACACCCCCTTGGTAAAAAATAGGCCAGACTCTAAGCACCTTACTGGGCCCTGCACTTGGCCGGCTCCTGCTATCTCCCCTTATCTCTATAGAGCACTTCACAGGTGCACTATTAAAGGCGCCAGGGCCCAAACTCACATTTTCTGTAGGGCAGATCTCCGGGTCTGGGGAGCTCCTCTCATGGGGGACTACCCCCATTGAGGCCCAGGAATAAGTATGTACAGCCGCTATGTGCCAGGTCTTCCTGACCGGCACCTCCACTCCAGTTGTCTGTGGGCTCCACCGGGCCCCGGGGGTTTCCTCGGTCTCCGGCGCTACTGTCAGCTTCTCTCTCCCTTTAGCAGCGACGGTGGTATCAGCGTCTGCCGCTTCCATGTGCTGTGGCTGCTCTCTCCTCCGCAGGCTGCTGTAAGTGGCTCCGACTACTGCCGGTGCTGCGATCAACCCCCTCACACTGCCGGGTCTCCGGTGTTCTTCTTGGCGCACGCTGCCACTCACACCATAAGCCGTGTTCCTTTCGCGCTCCCCGGGGACCTCTTCCGCTTCCGGCCTCTTCCTCACTCCTTCGCTCTGCGGCCCCCTCCAATCCTCGCCGAGCTCCTGCCATTCATCATTCTGGGTAGGTCCCGCCCCCTGTCCTTCAGCATCGGCACTAGTGGGGAGGGTACTTAACCCCTTCTCTGTGGTGGGGTCAACTTCAAATGCCCTGCTTAGTGGGACCCGCTGTGAGGTGCCACAAAAACAAGAAGCTATAAGTGTATTTTTATGTTAGATTTTAAACAAAACTATGGATGCAACTGTGTCACCATCTGAATCGGGCATCAGCACTGCTGAAACCTACTTCACTTCCAGGCTGGCAGTAAACATCTCCTTCCAAAGTGGCACTTACTGTATATGACATAGCTGATAAATGTCAACAATCTGTAAGGACATGACATTTGACTGCTGTGTATAATTCTGAAGCTACATTAGCTCTGCTATATATGACATTGCTTACTACAAATCTTATTGAGGGATCAACAGAAACCATTTTCATTCCTTTGCAAAGAATTTTGCAAATCATATTTTTCTCAGAAAAGGGACAAAGATTACTATGACTGAGATCCTAAATACCTTCAATGAACAGAAAGAGATTCAAACTTTTTTTCCTTGCCTTCGAGCATATGTCTAGATGACATCTAATATTGTTTTTATGTATTTTACAGAATATTTCACTTAAAGAGATAGTCATGCTCCAGTGAGCCACATTCCTTCCAAAGCTGTAGGACAAAAATTGAAAAGCATAAGCGGAAGATTTTTTTTCTTTTCTTTAGAGGTAAAATAGACTTTATTTCTCTGCTGTGTAGTCCATAGCTCTTAATACAACAAAATTATTTAGCACTCTCTTGTACATGAGATTTAAAAGATAATGATGAACCATTTTGTTAATTTAGGGGACCATGTATTCTCTGAGAGAGACAAAATGTCAAGAGATAAAGTATAAATAAATCAGCTTTTATCATTTTTCAAATAACTCTTCAATGTTTGATACATCTCTCCATAAGGTCATCAATCCAATCCAAATAAAAAATTGTTGGTCATTCATGAATAAGTGAGCTACAATATGTTCCTCCAGTATTTTTTGGTTCATAAACAAAAGTTCCATTTACTGGAGTTAAGTTAGGGTTGCCTACTTTTGAAAAGCAGTTTCAGGGAGATTTTAGATGCTGACGGGGCATGTCATGTTCCTCCAAAAGGGTGTGTCTAGTAACACCTATGGGCGTGTCTAGTGAAACTTATGGGAGTGTTTATTTTCACCTTAAGTATACCCTGTTCACCCCTGACTGTGCGCTGTGCCCCCATGACTGTGCCCTTTGCCACCCTGACTTTTTAACCAAGGTAATAGGGTAAATTATTTCTCTCCCCCTGCCCACAGATTCATAAAATGTATTTCATCCTTCCCCACCATGCTGCTGAAGCAGCTTCATAAAAAATGTCATCTCCCCTTGCCCCCTCCCCAATGGTTCTTGGAGATCCTTCCTCATTTCTCCCTCCAGGCCTACACATTGCTGCAGCTACATTATTGTTTATCTCCCCATCCTCACTGCTTCCCAAAAGTTTTTATGAATCAGCGGGGAATGAAAAATTTTGATAAAGCAGAACAGGGGGAGGCAGTTGGAGAGTTTTTATGAATCTGAGCTGCTGCAGCAGCATGGAGGCCTGGAGGGGGAGATGGCTCCTGAGCGAGGAACCCTTGTAATTCAGCGGGAGATCAGTCATTTTTAATAAGCAGTGAAGAAAGCACAAGCTCAGCAGCCAGCAGCCAGTCTCCACGACCACCCACCAATCAATCTTACCCACTGCCAATGCTCCCATGGCTGCTCCCCATGCTGCGCTGCCTGCCACTGTGTAATGCGGATATTTCTTACTTTATCCTGCTGGACCCATGTGGTGCCTATCATCTCATCCACATTCAAGAGGGCAATGAGTGAAGGATGGCCTTTAACACTCAAGATGCCCATTTTGAGTACCTCATCATGCCTTTTGGCCTCAGCAATGCCCATGCAGTGTTCCAGCACTTTGTGAAAAAGAATTTCCATGATCTATTGTAAAAGCATGTAGTTGTCTATCTGGATGACAATTATTCTTCACCCATAATCTGATGAAACATTGCCAGATGATCTTCTGAAGAAACCGTCAGATTTAATGATGGAGAAACGAGTCAAGACTGAGAGCCTCCATCCAATTGTTTAAACCGATCAAGCAGCCTCCCTCTTCAGATCGCTGTTGTCCAGTGACTGCCCTATTGTACTTGTCTCCGGCATCCAGTGACTGTGAATGCCCTGCTGAACATTGTTTGCGGTGTCAACGCAAGCTCAAACTCTGCAGGGTCAGGAGAAGTCTGCAACAGCTTCCCTGTGTCCGCTGCTACTGCTGGTAAGTGCTTTGCCAATTACTGAACTCCCAAGAGAAGCCAATGTATGAACCTATGTGTATGGTGTCACCATCAGGGAATTGAGAGTGCCGGATTAGCAGCAGGTTACACCGCTTACAACCAGTGGTACAGAGAGAGAGATTATTCAGCATTTTACAGGTGCTTTTGAAATCAATCCTGACAGTATACAATTGTGTGATTTATCACATCATCCTTTCATCAGAAGCTCTCCCTTCAACATTGGATAGCCTACATCTACCAGAATTTGATTGGGTTAAGAGAACAAAGGCAGTATATCTTCAAATAAAATACTTACCTGTTTTTGGTGCTGCAATTTAATACTATACTGTATATCATTCTATGAAATATACTGTATGGATATAACTATTTTTTAATAATTTGGAGAGGTAGAGTATATTGGTTGTAAGTCTAATTTTGGAAATGGTCTCAATCTAGATTATTAGTAATGTTAGATGAACTATCTACAGACTTTCTTCTATATTTGAATTATATGATTTGTGATATTTATGTTATTATTGTTATTATATTATGCTATATTTACTTAAATTAAAATTTGAATTATCTTAATTGATTGAATTTTAAGTTTATAGATTTTCAGCATTATCCTAGGAGCAGCATATTAGAAATATTCAAGCATTCTAAGAACCATCATTATTGCTTAATTGATTTAAGTTGCTCCTGATATTCTTGTATAGTTTTGTAACAAATAAACATGAGGCCTTTTGTGACCTCTTAAGAACCTTTGTTTATGGTGTCACTATCAGGGAATTGAGAGCGCCGGATTAGCGGTCTCTTTTCCTTCTGCACAACGGCTGTCTTTAATCCACACCAGCAGGTTACACCACTTACAACCAGTGGTACAGAGAGATATATTATTCAGCATTTTACAGATGCTTTTAAAATCAAACTTATACCAGCTGGCTATAACAAAAACATAGCTCACACATTCAGACACAACCTCCCCTGCCACATTGTCATATGGTGGCTCAACTTCACACATACCTCCAGGCCTGGCAACAATAAAGAAGGTGTGGTTTGGAATTTTACTATCTCAGTCCTTCCCATACACAGTTCTACCACAAGCTTCATTACTCACATTTAAACAATTTGATGTTAATTATATTAGGATGTACTGTACACTCTTTTCTCTATATGTTTTGCAGCTTTTGCCCATATGGGCAACTCAAACAATTTCTGGAAGATTTTTTTTTTTTTTTTTTTTTTTTAAGAAATTTTTATTGGGTTTTTTCATGTCAAAAATACAGAGCAGTCAAAACCAATAATATATTTAACATGGAGTAAACAGATTGAGTGCGTTTTGGATTTTGAAGAGAAGTCCATATATCAACTCAAGAGAGCTATAGTGAAGCTACAGCGAAGGACAAACGGACTTGGAGGGTGTATACAGAGTGGGGGGAGAGGAGTAGGAGGAGGGAAGAGGGGTAAGGGGGGGGCGGGGCTGGGAGGGCAGGCAGTTTTAGATGAGGGGTTGGGGTGATATAGAAACAGTAGTCAGATATGCGTCAAGGGGGCCTCTGTTTGAAAAAAGGAGGTCCACGGGGACCAAGTTTTTATGAAGGAGGGAGTGGAATCGTTTAAAAATGCTGTGATTTTCTCAATTTTGTATGTGGACCAGATAGCATTGACCAAGATAGGTTTGGAGGGCGGGAGGGGGCTTTTCCAGTTTTTGGCTATTAGACATTTAGCTGTATTTAGGATATGGTTAATTAGCTTTTGTGAAGCAGGTTGGATGTGTGGGATTGGTCTCATCAACAGGGAGAAAGAAGGTGAGGAGGGCATCTGGATGTTAAGAATCTCTTTGATTAGTTCATGGGTTCCTAGCCAAAAGGGCTGGATAATTGGGCAGCTCCACCATATGTGTAGATGATTGCCTTCTTGAGCACACGATCTCCAACATTGCGAGGAAGTAGAGGGGTAAATGGAGTGGAGCTTGGTCGGTACCAAGTACCAACGGTAGTAGATTTTGTATGCGTTTTCTTTTATACGTGTTGATATAGAGCTTTTTGCAATAGCTAATCTGATATCAGACCAGTTTTTTGCGCTGAGTTCCTCTCCCATGTCTGATTCCCATGCCACTTCATGTTTCTCTTTCTGCGGATGATTGAAAGTGTTAAGGATCTGGTAGATGGTTGATATCAATTTTTTCGTGATTTGGGGTTGTCTGCATAAAGATTCAAGGGGGGATCTTTTGAGAGATGGAGAGGCCTGAGGAATAGACTTGTAAAAGTGGCGGATTTGCAAATATTGGTAGAAGCTAGAGTTTGGAATCGAGTATTTGGATCTAAGGGATTCGAATTCAGGGAATAGTGGCGTGGGGGCGATGTCAATGGGAAAAATAATGTTATGACTCGTCCAGGCTTTAAACTCGTCTTTGTTGGTCCCCGGAGGGAAAGCAGGGTTATTCCATAGTGGAGTGAGTGAAGGGTGGTGTGATCGCAGTTTGTATAGTTTAGTGGAAAGGTCCCATATCTTAAAAGAATGGCGGGTAGTTGGGAGAAGGGATGACAACTTGGGACGGGCCGATGACGGGATCCATAGAAGAGAGTAAAGAGAGTAGTGTGCGATGGAGGAGGCCTCAATGAGGGTCCAAATTCTTTGTGAAGGGGGGGCGTGCCAGAGTATTACAGGGGCAATATGTACGGCTCGATAATATTTGATGAGGTCGGGGAGACCGAGACCTCCTGTAGTGTGATGTTTTTGTAGGAGGCGAAGTTTGACTCTGGGTTTTTTGCCCGCCCAGACGAAGGTGCTAATGTCTCTTTGGAGGTGTTTCAGAATTGTAGTAGGGATATGAATGGGGAGAGTTTGCCAGAGGTATAGCAGGCGTGGTAAGATCATCATCTTGATCGCTGCCATCCGGCCCACCCAGGAAATGAATTGTGGGCTCCAGGTGGCAAGGTCAGATCTGATGGTTGCCAACATTCTAGGAACGTTCGTCTGTGTATGATTTGGTTAGATAGGTTCCAAGGTATTTGATTTTGTGCGTTTGCCATCGGAGCGGAAATTTTGATTGGAGGGAGGCAAGGTCGGGTGGAGCAATGTTGATATCAAGGGCCTCTGATTTCGATGTATTAATTTTATAGTTGGAGAATGAGCTGTATGATTGGATTTCGGAGAAGAGAGATGTCAGTGAGGGAAGTGGATTAGTGAGGGTAAGTATGACGTCATCGGCGTAGAGGGCAATTTTGTGCTTTGCGGAGCCTATGTCGATGCCATAAATATTTGGATTGATGCGTATACAGGAGGCAAGGGGTTCCATGATTAGTGCAAAAAGGAGGGGGGAAAGTGGACAGCCCTGGCGTGTGCCGTTTTTAATTTCGAACTGGGATGATTTAAGGCCGTTAACTAGTACCGAGGCTGACGGGTTGTTATAAAGAGCTAAGATACCGTTTAGAAAAGGACCAGTGAATCCCATGTGTGCCAGGGTGCTACGAATAAAAGGCCACGCCACCCTGTCAAAAGCCTTTTCGGCGTCGAGGGCCACAACCAGGGCTGGTTCTGACCGCTTATTGGCCACGTGTATAAGATCGATAAGGCGTCTAGTATTGTCAGGTGCTTGGCGGTTGGGTATAAAACCAACTTGATCTGGGTGGGCTAGTGTAGGGAGGTGGGGAGCAAGGCGGTTAGCGAGAACTTTGGCATAAAGCTTTAGATCGGAGTTGAGCAGGGAAATGGGACGATAGTTTCCCATCTCTGTGGGGTCTCTGTCGGGTTTGGGGATAACTATTATGTTAGCCCTGGTTGTGGCTGAGTCTATGGAATGGCCTTGAAGAAGCGAGTTGAATAGGAGAGTGAGCATAGGGGCGAGGGGTTGGGCCATTTTTTTATAGTAGAGGTTTGAGAACCCGTCGGGCCCAGGAGCTGCTGAACGTCGCAGGGTTTTGATGGTAGCGAGGATTTCGTCGGGGGTGATCGGGGTATTTAAAGCTTCTATTTGGGACGGGGTCAGTTTAGGGAGTTGACATGATGAGAGGTAGTTGTCTAGGGCTTCTGAGTTGGATGCAATAGTGGGTTCAGAGGATGCCAGGTTGTAGAGGTTTTCATAGAAGGTGCGGAATTGAGCGGCCATGGTATTGGAGTTATACGTGACAGTGCCGTCTATACATTTTAGGGAAATAATCCTGTTTTTGGTGCGTTTGGCCCTAAGTTGGTTAGCTAATAGTGCGTCTGCTTTGTTGGATTTTTCGTAGAATTTCTGCCTTACCCATAGTAGTGCTTGAGTGGCTTTGGATGAAAGGAGTTGGTTTAATTGGCCTTTTGTCGTTAGGAGTTCCATATATTTGTGATGAGTTGGCTGAAGTTGGTGGTCTTGTGTGAGGGATGTAAGGGTGTTTTCTAGTTCTTGAATGCGTTCGCGTGTAGCTTTATTGTGTGCACTTGTCAGGCTTATTAGTTTGCCCCTCATTGTGACCTTGTGAGCTTCCCAAAGAATGGAAGGAGGGATGTCTGGGGTATTATTTAAAGAGTAAAAATCTGCGATAAATAGGTTTAATTCTTGGAGGATATCTGGCTTGAGAAGCAGGGAGTCGTTAATACGCCATTGCTTTAGAGGAGGGTGGAGAGTAGATCGGACATTTAGTTCTATAGCTAGGTGGTCTGACCAGGATACTGGGATCGTGTTGGCATCTATCAAGTTTTGTGATGAGAGGGGATCTGCAAAAATATAATCGATTCGAGTGTGGAGGTTGTGAGGGGGGGAGAAGTGGGTATAACCTGGTGCTGTGGGATATAAAACTCTCCAGGAGTCGTAGAGGTTGTGTCTTGCTAGGTGTGTGAGGAGGCATTTAGATAGCCTGGCGTGATTGGGTAGAGATGAGTTTGACTGAGATCTATCTAGATGAGGTTGGATGGTAGCATTAAAGTCGCCCCCAATGAAGGTGGGACAGGGGGGGAATTGTGCTAGCCGCACGAAGAAGGAGGCATACAGGGAGCTTTGCTGTGTGTTGGGGGCGTAGACAGAAGCGAGAATAATAGGAGATTGGTTGAGTGTACCTGAGAGTATGATGAATCTACCCTTGGCGTCTGAGATAGTATTCTCAATGCTCAATGGGAGGTCGCGGTGAATAAGAATGGCAGTGCCTCTGCGTTTGGCGGACATTGAGGAATAAAAGACGTGTGGGAATTTTCTGGAGGAGATTGACGGATGAGGTGGTTTGAGGTGGGTTTCCTGGAGCATAATAATATCAGGATTGCGTCTATTCATGAATTGGATGGCCATGGCTCTTTTAGTGGGTGAGTTGAGGCCGTTTACATTTAGGGATAAAATTTTCAGCGTCATGGGGGATCAAATTGGAGGAAGGCGAATAAATTGAAAGGATATGTGCCTGCACTCCCAGCCCCGCCCGGGGCAGGAAATGGGGAGGGAGGGATAGGTTGGAGTGAGAGGGTAAGTGAAGAAGGGGATAGGCGAGGTCTCCCAAAAGGCGGGAGGGACTCAATGTTTGAGGGGACAGTGTCAACATGACAGTGTCCCTGAGGGGGGGCGAGACGCCAGCCGGGTAGTAGCTGGGGGTATAGGAGAAGCATGTGCATGTGGGGCATGGGGAGGGTAGGGAGAAGCATCAATACAGGAGCTGAGGTTTGAGGAGATGCTCATATGGTGGAGGTGCGAGAAAGGAGCTGTATGAGGTTGGACACCCAAGGGTTGAAGGGGGAGGGGGAAGGAAGGGGGGCGAAAGTGGACAGAAAGTGAGAGAGGTCATAACATCAGATGATATCATTTTTGAAAGCATTACGTTAGCTAATAGCAGTTCTTGCCTAACAGTACTTGGTGAACTAGAGGCACATCTATTGTGAAAACAGTGTAGAAGAGAGTTTAGGAACCTAAAGAGGTGCACTACTAGTTATCCGAGCTGTTGCCTCCATTGGGAGATGGAAACAAGGCCTGGGACATTAAAGAGATTGCATAAAACCAAGAACGATTAGTCAATAATCTGCAACTAAAGTTTAGGAGTAGAGATAGAGGCAGCAATAGTCTCCGCCTGAGCGAAATCAAGTACTAGGCTTGGCTATGGTGACTGACAAGAGACATTAGATATATTTATCTCAGTATAAGATAGTGGTGTGACAGGTTATTAGAAATAGTGGGAAATAGAGTTTAAGAATAGTAGAAGAGAAGGTAATAACTTTTACCTAACAAATAGAACGTATTCAGATCAAGTTAGTATAGGAACAATGCACAAAAGCAATCACATGAAATTTTTTTTAATTTGGGTAAATTTTTATTGAGACAAATGAAAATGAATGTACATCTGTACAGTTAGCAAACAGTATTGTCATTCTTAAATTGCATCCGTTTATACATGTATGGACAACAAAACAAAAAAACACTTGCCAACATTTCGACATAAATCAGTCTCTGAGTGTTCTTTGTGGCAAGGTTAAGCATCCATAAATAATATCGAGAATATTCGATGGTAGCACAGATGTACATATGAAATTGTCAAATAAATTTTTTCCCCTTAATAAACTATCCCGGTACTCACACTTTGAGCACCATCTCCCCTCCCACCAACATATAGAAAAGAAGTAGAAAGAGGAAGAAAGAGAAAGAAAATAAGAGAGAGTACAAAAAAAGAAAGGAGAATACAATAAAATAGGTTTGCCTAGAAGATATAGTTGTGTAGGCAAGTAGCATGCCAACCGCTGTGAGGGCAGCAGGGTATATTTATCACGCGCCCCAGGCGGGGGGGCATTCTTATTGTGCTAAGGCAGACGAGGATACCGCGACACGGGTCATGGTACAAAGGGAGGAGGGGGGGGGCGGGGATCATCAGGGCCTCCCCCGTGGATGGTCA
Organism: Crinia signifera; assembly: GCF_055691185.1. NCBI lineage: Eukaryota > Metazoa > Chordata > Amphibia > Anura > Myobatrachidae > Crinia > Crinia signifera. Next base: position 81,628,913 of record NC_139223.1, read on the forward strand.
ACGAGCCGTTTGTTTATGTCGTGGGGTCGGCGGGCAGGGCCAGCCTAGAGGAGGTCCATCTGTCCCACTTGGCAGCATAAGGAACGAGCGAGCCCCTCGACCTGTAAGTAAACCTCTCATGACCCACAACCTCATTGACAAGCGCCCTCCAGTGGTAAATATTCGGGCATGATGCGTCGAACCATTTCCTGGCTATGAGCACCTTCGCGAGGGCAGTAAGGCAGAGGACATATTTATAAACTGGGGGCGAGTGAGACTCTTGTATTCCCAAAGCAAACATACAGTATTTAGAGTCAAAGGAAGGGAGAGACGGCTCAGTGAGCAGTACATCTGCCCAGACCGCCTCCCAGAAGGCCAAAATCGTCGGGCAAGACCATAACATGTGCCAGAAGTCGGCGCCAGGTGACGCGCATCTGGGGCAGGCGTCATCCGGTCTAAGCCCCGCTCGCAGCATGGAGAGTGGGGATCTATAGGCTCTATGTAGTATATAAAATGACACTTGCTGGTATTTCAAGCAGGGGGTAGCGTACCTGACTGAGTCTATAATCTCGGACCACTGTTCCCCATCAAGTTCCCCGATACTAAGCTCCCATTTAGCTTTGAGGTGGTCAAGGCTGTTAGTGTCTGTTCGGCTGATAATGCATTTATAAATGGTGGAGACTTGCTTTGTGGTGGCCAAGGACTGGAGGAGACTTTTAATTGGGGAGTCAGAGGTAGAGGGGGGGGAGTCACCGAACTGAGTCCGGGCCGCATGTCTGAGTTGTAAGTATCTGTAAAAAGATCTATTGGAAATCTGGAGCTCCTCTGAAATTTGTTGGAATGTTTTAATGGTGCCCGTGGAAAATAGCTGTGAGATTGATGTGAGGCCCTCCCTCAACCAGAAACCATCAGAGGAGAGCTGTTTGAACTCTGGGTACGACCTGTTGAACCATAGGGGAGTCTCCCTATCCACCCCATCCCAGCCACATATTTTGTGGGATTGGCGCCAGATGAGTAGCGCCTGCCTGAAGAGAGGGGACAGAGTAGGTTTAAAGGGGGAGGAAAGAAGAAACTGAAGGGGGGGAGGCGGGACCCCACACACTCGGCAAAGGTGCCCTCAAAGGTAGGGCCTGATCTCCCCATTATCCAGTCTGATATATGTGCCAGTTGGGCTGCAAAGTAGTAGAGCCTGAAATCGGGGAGTCCCAGACCCCCGTCCACCCTCGGTTTAGTAAGGGTCTTGATTGCGATCCTAGGGGGCCTGTTTGCCCATATGAAGGAGGAAAGGAGCGTGTTGATGGCCAGGAATACATGTTTGGGAATGTAGATCGGGGAGTGTTGGAGTAGGTATAGATACTTAGGGAGAATAGACATTTTGATAAGGTTAATTCTACCCATAACTATCAGGGGGAGTTTCTTCCACTGGTGTATTTTATTCTTTAGTTCCCTGGTGACCGCATGCATGTTGAGGTCTACAAAGTCTGTAATGGTAGGGGTTACCCAAACCCCCAGGTATTTAAACCTGAGGACCCACTGAAGTGGAGAGGTAGTTGGTGGCCTGTCCGGTATCACTCCGGACAGGGGGAGTATACTGGATTTCCCCCAGTTGATAAGGAGTCCCGAAAAGGTGCCGAATGATTGTATTATCTGCAGCATCTCTTTCAGGGAGGCCGCAGCATCGTTTAGAAAGAGGAGGGTGTCGTCCGCGTATAGTGCGACAACGTCTTCCCGACCACCCAGGGGGATGCCCCGGATCAGCGGGGAGTCACGAAGCATGATCGCCATGGGTTCAATGGCAAGGGCAAACAGGGCCAGTGATAATGGGCAGCCCTGCCTGGTACCCCTGCCCAGTGGAAACGCCTCCGTCACATAGCCATTGACTGAAATACGGGCCATCGGTGAGGAGTACAGCAGCTGCACCCACTTTACAAATTTAGGACCAAAGGCAAACCTGCGCATGACCTCCCAGAGATAGTCCCACTCCACCGAGTCGAAGGCCTTGGCAGCGTCCAGTGACACCACCACTGCCTCCGAACAGTCCGCGCCGCCCCCTTGTAAATGGCAGAATAGTCTTCTGAGGTTACGAGTGGTGGAGCGGCCCGGCATGAAACCAGATTGGTCCTCGTGTATGACTGAGGTTACCACCAAATTGAGCCTGGTTGCAAGTATTTTAGCGAGTATTTTTACGTCAGTGGCAAGGAGGGATATGGGACGATAAGAGTCTGGGAGGGAAGGGTCCTTCCCAGGCTTAGGGATCACGACAATAATTGCCTCTGCCATGGACGGGGGCAAGTTACCCACCTCCCCCAGTTCCCCATATAATTGAAGGAGATAAGGGACAAAGTAGTCTTTATATTTTTTATATATCTCTATCGGTATACCATCACTACCGGGAGCTTTTTTATTAGGGAAGGAGGTTATGGCTGCCTCGATCTCAGCAGATGTAATATCAGCCTCCAGCAATGCAACCGATTGTTGAGAGAGGTGAGGTATATTGATCTCCGAGAGGTACTGAACTAGCTGTTGTGAGGTGTATGTCGCCCGGGATGAGTAGAGTGAGGAGTAGAAGGCCAGGAAGATTTGAGCAATCTCCGGCGTGGTGTAATGTTCCTCCCCCTGAGGGTCACATAGTTTTTGTATGGAGCAGGAGGATCTTTCATCCCGAGCGAGATACGACAAATAGCTACCTCCGACATCAGATTGGGAGTATCTGTTGTGGGCCGAAAAGAGGAGTTTTCGTTTAGATTTGTCGAGTAGGTGGTCAGTCCACAGTTTACGTGTGACGTCCCACCTAAGTCTATCTTCAGGGAGACCAGATCGCAGGTACGCAGCCTCACTCAGTGAGCACGCCTCCTCCAACCTGACCTCCTCCTCCCTCCCAGCCCGCTTAATGTTTGCTATTCTCCTAAGGAAGGAGCCACGGATGATTGTTTTAAACGTCTCGTGTCTTATAACCGGGTCCCTGCATGAAGCATTGTCCTCGTGGAACCCGGACCACTCCCCCACCAGCTCCCCATTATCAGTAAGGAGAGTGAGCCAAAAGGGGTTGAGCCTCCAGGTGCTAGCGCCGCGAGGGGGCATCAAGTCCAGTGTGACAGATAGGGGAGAGTGGTCCGAAATCCCCCTCTGGAGGTACTCCACAGCAAGGATTTTGGGTAGCAGGTCAGGGGAGACCATCACGAGATCAATTCTAGAAAACGACTGGTGGCCCGGGGAGAAACATGAATACTGCCTATCAGTGGGGTGTCTATGTCTCCAGGCGTCAGTTAGGTTCAGTTCGGTGGTAAGTTTAGCAAACGGGGTGGGCGAGGGACCAGAGGAGGGGGGAGAGCGGCCCACAGCCGACCACCTGTCAAGTGACCTGTCAAGGATGTTATTGAAGTCCCCTATGCAGGCCATAGGGGCCGGCGGGAAAGAGGCAATAAATGCCACTGCCTTCCTGAGGACATCGTTACTGTAAGGGGGGGGTATGTATATTGCTAATATATTCATGGTGGTGTGGTTGATATGTGCCCTAAGGAAGATATATCGACCATATTGGTCGATTTGATGATGGGTGAGGTGAAAATTGATGGTTTTTTTGATTAGGATCGCAACCCCTCTGGCGTTGTTGGAAAAGGTGGAATGGAACATATGACCCACCCAGGGCTTCTTAAGCGACAACGTTTTAGTGCCCATCAAGTGCGTCTCTGAGAGACAGGCTATATCCACACCTTGCTTTTTGATCTCAGCCAGCACCAGCGAGCGTTTGATACGGTCGTTGAGACCCCGCACGTTCCAGCCGAGCATGTGGAGGCCCGCTACAGTATTAGAGGGGGGCATAGGTTAGAGAAGAGACAGGGAAAAAGGAGGAGGGGGGGGGGGCGCCCATCACCAGGACACAGGACAGACGAGCACATTTCCGGCCAAAGCGGGGGGATACAAAATATCGGCCACCCGCTCTGGAGTAAGGTCCCACCCACCCACAACCCGTCCCGGAAACAATTGATGGAGACAAAGTCACGGTTCCTCACCCTCAAATCAACCCGGCCACAGCACAGACATTCAATCGAAATTTGGTAACGTGTCAGCGTACACAACCTTGCATTTATAGACAATAAAAAAAGTAGAGAGTAGAAAGTACAGTAAAAGACAGACAAAGACAAAGACATAGATAACAAAAAAAAATCCCAACATCCCATCCCACCCGGTATACCTACCAAACATTAGATATACTTGGATCCCAATAACAGTTAAAACTAAACTTGCCCAATTAGGCTAATAACTGTGTAAACTAAGGGGTATAGAGACTAACGGTCTACTATAGAAATGAAACTATTTCCTAGCATTCTTTGAGCTCCTTTGTGGAGTATATCCTGAGCTAAACAGATAAATTTATAGAACAACAGAGCCAGGCAAAGGAAAAGTAAAGAGGGTTAGGTGTCCCACCAGTGGGATATTAGGATAATTTTGCTCACGATACGGATGTCAGTTCGGGTGCCGCGGTCTGCGGTCCAGCCACTGCTCGGCCTCCTGGGGTGTGTTGAAGAAATGAGTGATGCCATCCGCCACCACGCGCAGTCTCGCCGGGAATAACATAGAGTATTGCACCTGTCTGTCCCGTAGTTTACGCTTAACCTGAAGAAATTGGGCCCTGGTCTTCTGGACGTCAGCTGCAAAAACCGGATATGCCGCCACCACCTGGTTGTCGATCTTAAGTGGGCCGCGTTCTCGGGCCAGCCGGAGGACAGCATCTCTGTCCCTGTAATGTAGAAAGCGGGCAATGAAGGTGCGTGGCGGGGCCCCGGGTGGTGGGGCTCCAGTGGGCAAACGGTGAGCTCTCTCAACAGTAAACTGTCGGCTGAAGTCATCAGGGGAGAATGTCTCTAGCAACCATTTCTCGAGGAATTTCTCGGGGGAGGGGCCCTCCGCCCTTTCCGGGAGGCCAACAAAGCGCACGTTGTTGCGACGTAGGCGCCCCTCCATATCTGACATTTTGGACTTGACCGATGCCATTTGCGTGGTGAGATCCGCCACTGCTGCCTTTAGGGGGTTAGTCACATCTTCTAAGTCAGATATTCGGTGTTCAGCCTCCCCCACCCTCTCACGAACCTTCTGCATATCATGTCGGATAAGGGAAATATCAGATTGCACCTGGCCCATTTTGTCCATGACTCTCTGTTCGGTGGCCGCCAGGGCCATGAGGATTTGCTGGGTGGACTGGGCTGGGGTTTCAGCAGGGGGGGAGTCCTCCTCCACATTCGAGGATTGTGAGGAATTGGAGGATTGCGCAGACTGCGCTGGGGGAGGGGGCTGGGAGCCACGGGCATACTTCTCAAGCCTGGACGCGGCAGTTGCGCCCCCAGTTTTTCCCATGGTTAGGGCCACTGAGAGCTCGGATATGACCAGTATCCACTAGGGGGTTGAATATCGGTGTGTTTAGAGCAGAGGTTTGAAGCTGTAATGGGTCTGAGGCCTGTGTCACCGATCTGAAAGGCGCGCTATCCCACCAGTTCCCAGCAGATGTCAGCAGTGAGGGGTGGTAGGGTCTCAGCAGCAAATTCAGATGGCACTCAAATCACAGGGGTAGAGGGTGACCCTTTTGGTGTGGGTAAAAGCAGGTGAGGGTGGCACTTATGCAATATCAGAGAGCAGAGAGTCACTGAGTAGGAGGTAGGTCTCCCAGCGCAGGCCGGAGTGAATGATGCAATATCAGAGAGCAGAGAGTCACTGAGTAGGAGGCAGATCTCCCAGCGCAGGCCGGAGTGAATGGTGCAATATCAGAGAGCCAAAGTCACTTAGACAGAGGGCAGTCCCTCAGGGGGCATCTGCAGCAGGTGGCAGTTTCACAGTAGCAGAGAGTCACTTGATCAGAGTGCAACTCCTCGGGGGGTGCCCTCAGCAGGTTTTAGAGTACAGGGTCCCAGAGAGAGTGAGGGAATAATGTCACCGAGTGGGATGGCAGCTCCCACTCCAGGTCCAAAGGGCCCACTGTCCGCGCTCCCACCCACCAACAGGGCTAGGTGAAGGAGGGGTGGTGGAGGGGCAGGGGTGGTAGAAGGGCAGGCTGCGGCCCCAGTGCCCAGTGGATGTCTCCAGGGTAGACAGTGTGGGGAATGGTGGATGTGCAGGTTATGGTCTCAGCACCCAATTGAAGTGTCCAGGGCAGACAGTATATGGAGTGGTGGGACTGCAGGCCTGTGACCCAGCGCCCGTTTGTTAACTCCAGGTCGCGCAGTTTAGGTGGTGAGACTGCGGCCCCAGAAATCTGTTGGTGGCTCCTAGGTCAGACAGTGTGGGGGGGCCTAAGATGGCGCCGTTCTCCTCCCCCCAGCGTCCTCCTTCCTGCCGGACACACCGGCCTGACTCACCCGTTTTTTTGGCCTCCGGGGGGGACCGTCACCTCCCGATGGGTCTGGAGCTGGGAGGCGCCGGGTCCCCGCGTCCAGCCAGCCACCTCCTGGTGTCAAGTACCGGGCGGGGGGACGAGGTCGCGGGTGCGCGTCAGCGCCGGGCGCCGGAGCTGCTGTGTGGCGAGATAGCTGGGCGGACGGTGGCGGGTGGATGCTGGCGCCCACTCGCGCGCCGGGGAGAGGGCACAGGAGGCAGTCGGGCGGTCGGCAGCAGGTGGGTGCAGCCGCGAACAGGGGAGAGGTCGCAGCTCAGCAGCTTCTCCGGCGTCTCCGTCCCCAAGATGGCGGCGGGCGTAGTGTGCAGGGAGCCGGACAGAGAACCGGGTCTCCCGCCGGCAGGCGCCCGCTCCCCAAGAAGGGTTTCAAATCGTGGCAGCAATGTCCAGGGGGTATGTGGAGGGGATATGGGAGCGCTCAGGGCTGAATAAGGTCTCAGGAGTGAGGATTATGCAGGATTAATGGAGGAGCTCCGGGAGAACACTTCTGTTCACATGCTCGGCCAAGCCACGCCCCCCAGTTATCTCCATTTTAAGTAACAATGCGGCCTATGTTATCAGAAGTATTGTGAAACATTAATCCAAACACTTTGAACTGTGTAACTAGAGAGATTGAGGATACTTAGCGTAGTATAGCGAATGTATGGGGCAGATAGTGGTAGCAGGGTTGTAAATCACGTTGTTTAGACAGTCAGGTTTTTGTCCATTCTGGAGAGGGAGCTGGGGGGTTAGTGCGATTCTGTGAGGTTTGTGATTGGAGAGAGTTTGGAATAGTATCAATGATACCAAACTTTTGGAGCAGGTCGAAGCCTTGTTGAGGTGTCTTTATGACATAGGTGTTGCCGTCCTTCACAACTAGCAGCTGAAAAGGGAAGCCCCATCTGTATCTGATGGAGTGGTTTCTGAGAGCTTTGGTAATGTTGATTAGGTCTCTTCTTTTCTTCAGGGTGACCGGAGAGAGATCCTGAAAGATTTGAATCTGGGATTCTGCATAGGTGATCGAGGGAGATCCCCGGGTTGCTGTCATAATGCGCTCTTTGGTGGTGTAATAGTTAAACCTCAAGATAATGTCTCTGGGGGGCTGTGAGGGTTGAGGTTTGGGTCTCAAGGCGCGGTGGGCTCGATCTAGTAGCAGCTCCGGTTTAGGGACACTAGGAATCAGTTGTGCGAAGAGGTTTTCTAGATAAGAGAGCAGGTCTTCATTTGAAACCGTTTCAGGAACATTGCGGATCCTGATATTGTTTCTCCTGTTCCTGTTTTCGATGTCCTCCAGTTGTTCTTTGAAGGAATCAAATTCAGATTTGATATCTGAGATCTCTTGTTCTACGACGGTTTGATAGGTACATACCTCATCCAGTTTTTGTTCTAAGGTGTCGGTGCGGGAGCCTAGGTCGGCTAGCTCCGATTTGAATTCGGCCAGGACCGTTCTCATTTCTTCTTGAATTGTTTTTGTGACAATTTGGACTATGTCCTTTGCAGAGAGCGCCATGTCCGCACCTGGAGTATCTTCGGAGTCGGATGTCGGTTCAGATATTGGGGAATGTTTGGCAAGAGAACCAGATTTTTCCCAAACTCGCAGAATGTTTGATTTCGTATTGTTAGAGGATTTACGGCCTTTTTGAGACATAGTGTAGCCGTAGAGGAAGAGAAAGGCCCTTTTAGGGTCTGAATGACAAGTTCGTGTGGCGGGGGGACAAGTAGGGTGTCTTGTCTGGAGGATTTCGAGTTTAGTGAGTGGCTAGTGCTGTACGTTGAGCATCTCCGAGTGGGGAGTCTCCCCTCCCTAACGCCTCTGGATTATGGGAGTTGCATGGTTCGCTTGATGTCTGGGTCGTAAGTGTGGTTATCCAGTGCTTGATAGCCCAGGGAGGTTCAAGATTTGATCGGTTGATCTTCTAGGCACAGAGGGGTCAGTTGAGAGCGGGAGGAGTCGGAGAGTGGGGGCAACGTGTGGGAGGAAGGTCAGCGTACCTAAACCTCTAGGTGGCTAGGAGTCTACTCCGCACGAGGGGAGAAACTCAGTGGATGATATTGAATCCCCTTTTTGTATAGCTAGTGATTGTTAAATTCTCCTGATGGCACTTAATTCCTCTCTGGGAAGCAGCTCAGAGAAATGGCAGCCACCAGATTGAGTGGCATAGGGAAAGGTGGGGCTGTGGAGTGATTGGCTTGGTAGGGACAGGGATAGGCGGATCAGCTGCCTTAGGGCCCAGGGGGGATCGCTGGGTGAGAGAGGAGCTCTCTGATACAGGGGCTCTGCAGCCCTATGTCTATGCGAGGGAGTTCTCTGGGATCCACAGACCTTTAGAGTGGTGGATAGTGTCTGCCCAGCAGCCTCTTTGTTAGAATTAGGCCCCTCCGGTGCCCCCCGGCTGAACTCAGGTCTCTCACCTGGGTGTTGTGTGGATCGGAGGCCTCACTCCCGGAGCTGCGGTGTGCGGCGATCTGGTCGCGGCTGGTTAGCTCCTTTCTGCAGGCGCCGGCTGTCCCAGCAGTCTCCGGGTGTCTAAGCCCCTGTGCGGAGATCCTTCTTGCAGGCGCTGGGGGTCCCAGTAATCTCCGGGTATCCAAGCCCCTGTGCGGAGATCCGGCGGGGTAGATCGGGTGCGTCGGCGGGTGAGAAGGCAGGTGAGCCGCCGCCTTCTGGAAGATTTTTATGACTAGCTCCCTTACTCATATCCTCTGACATCTCCACCATCATCATAGGTGATTTAAATATTGTGATTAATAGTCTAAAAGGTCATGTTCATGTCTCCAAACTACTCTCTATATAAGCCTCTCTTAGTCTTTACAAAAGGAGCTTCTGAACTCTCCTTTGCATCTATTGGATCACAACCTTATCACCTGCATGCTCCCCTCAATTACTTCAATCATTGTCACTCAACTCCTCCAATCCTTCTCAAACCCTTTTTCAAGAACTTTCCAAATCTCTGCAACAACTGCTCTCACCAATTTTTGCATTCACTTCTCCTGATGTGGCTATATCACAATTGAAACAGACTCTACAAATAGTTCTTGAAGATGTGGCACCAGCTACCCATCATACTCCACATTAACCTAGATGTCAACCATGATACTCTAAATTAACAAGACACAAAAACTCTTATGTAAATTTGAACATTAGTGGGGTAAATCTCTTACTCCAAGTGAGTTCCTCACATACAAAATCTACCACTATCATAATCCACCATAATCTAATTTTACCTATCTACAGTATTTACTCTTTCAGTGCCTACAGATGGAGCTGCTCTCCTGGTGATAAAATCGCCATCCCACACCACTCCACCAGAGTCCGGCAGAATGAGGCAAGCGTGCATGAGACGCTCATGCACCCCATTCAGTCGGAAGCCCTGCAGCTGGCTGCCCATCTCCCCAGGTGATTGCCCGCTCGCTCACTGCCATTCCCTGTCTCTCTGAAGTGGAGATGGGCAGGGAAGCACCCGGTCCCCGCTCCCTGTCCGCGGAGTGAGTGGGATGCGTGAGCGAGTGAGCCACTCCTGCGCGTCCCAGTCCGCTGCCAGCACTATGGATATGTCAAGCTGGTGGACAGGCTGAGGCCTCCATCTGTACTTTTCTGAATCTACCTCTTTCCTCAAGGTTCAGTCTTAGCTCTTTTGATTTTCTCAATCTACACCACATCTCTTGGCAAACTAATCAGCTCTTTTGGATTTCAGTATAATCTGTATTCATATAATATCTGTATTCATATAATATATAATATAATACCCAAAGCTACATGTTCCCCAGATTTGTCACCATCTGTATTGGTTCAGGACACTGAATGCCTTTCTGCAATTATATCATGGATGTCACATCACAAGACTCAACCTTAATATTTCCAAAACAGAATTATATTTTCACTGACCAATAGTAGTTTCCAACATACAGTAATATCATTATCACTGTTGGAGCTAGATGGCTCTGAACAATCAATCCTACTCCTCAAGCTTGCTGCCTAGGTATCAACCTTGACTCTGAACTGTCCTTTGTTCCACACATTCATTCCGTCTCAAACTCATGTTACAGTATATGCATCTAAATAATGAATCCAATATTCAAACATACTGTACTGTACCTTAAACAAGACATTACAAAAAAAATCATATATGTGCTCTCATTACCTTCTGCATTGAATATTCAAATAGTCTCCTTACTGGTCTAATCAAAAAGAGAATCTCACAAAAAAAATAAACATACTAGATGCAGCTGTGAGGCAAATCTTCTTTGCTATATGTTCATCATCTGTACATTCACTCTGTGAGTCCCCTATTGTTTGCCTGCATTCTACTGCATTCAATTCAAAACACTATTACACACAGAAGTCCATTATATAAGCTACACCTACTTACATCTCTTCACTTGTTTCAAAAATATCTTCCAACTTGACCTCTTTGCTCTCCACAAGATTTACATCTCTCATCCAAACTCATTATTTTCTCCCATGCATTATTGTAGGACTTTCTTAGAGCTGTACTCAATATGTGAAATGCCCTCCCTTGCACAACAAGACTCTACTCTATTCTCCAAACCTTCAACAATAACTCACCTCTTCAGAGAAGCTTACATAATTCTGGAACCACCCACACAACCTTCATATTCTTTCTTTACCAATTACCTTCTCACTATAAAGTGCACATATATCCTCACATAGGGGGTTATTATGGTTGGTGCGGGCGGACCGTGTTCGCACGGTCGGGAGGTTTTTTTCTACTGCGCATGCGTATCATTCACTATGCGCATGTGCGGCATCAGCATACCCCTGACAAACGGACTGTCCCGAGTAAAAAATCATATCCGCAATCGCACGTTGACGGTAGGCGTGATGTTGGCGTTTTTAGGGGAGTGGCTAGAAAACAGGGCAAAACTGGGCGTATACACGGGGGTGTGCACTCAAACTGCACGGAGGGACAACCGCCTTGCTTGGCGAGCGCAATGTGCATTTTGGGCCAAAAACAGTCGGACGCCAAAGAGTGCTCAATACCACTCTTAGAGTTTCCGCCTGAGTGCGGATGCCCTGGTCTGCTAATTAACGCCAATTACAAGTAATTTGCATACACCTGACTGCAATATTAAGCAATTCAATATTTACATGTAATTATTTTGTATACATCTACACCCTTAATGCAAGTGTGTTTCCCATATTTTGAAAACAGGACCCACAAACCATAGGAGTCGACATGTGTCAACTTTTTCACTGCAACACAAACATACAAGTCACATTACTTATTTTCACACATCTATCACGTCTAACACCAACAATGTGTTTTTGGGTTACCTTTTCTATTTGCAATGTTTGATAAATGTCTTATGCTCATGGACACGCTGAGTCTCTGAGCGAAAAAGGCTGAGATCCATCCGTGCACGTTGGCGTACACTAATATGTATGCCAGGTGACGGTGGGTAAAGGGCTGAGATCCGTCCGTGCAGGTTGGCGTACGCTCAAATGTACGCCACTCCCTTTTGTCGGTGTCTGTGACCGTCCGTGTGCAGCTGTTCTATGAGCGGAATCACGCTCACCGTGAGAGTGCGGAAAACACTCAGTGTGCACGTCCGTATGCACATTTCACCGATCCGATCAGAATAAGGCCCATAATTCCTCTTTCTTTTCTTTCCCATACTCCTGATCTCAGGCCAACATTACTCTGTTATCACTTAAAACCCACCAAGAACCTTTGCAATCTGGTGGACTAAGATGTAATAGAGAACATCTATCCAAGATTGTACGCTTGAGAGCAGGGCCTTCCTTCCTCTATAGCTGTTTGTTATTAACCATTTTTGTTTTATCACTGTTGTTTCCAATTGTAAAACTCAATGGAATTTTTCTGTGCTATATAAGAAATTAATAATAATAATAATAATAATAATAATAATAAGACCTCATAGGGCCCAAAGGAAGATACCAGTTTGGGGCTTAACAATGCATCACACTTTATTTTGCTGCTGATTGCAGATGGCATTAATAGAGTACCTTGGTGCATTTACAGTTTACCAATAAATGCTCGACTTCATGAACACTGGCATAGCATATACATATTTATCAGGTCTTTTGGAAGTAGGCTTAAATCCTGTGTCACATATAAAGTAAACTGGCTGCCCACATATAGTGGATGAAACTATTTTGTTGTAAGCATTTTTATCCTATCAAAGAACATAAAAGGGACTTCATGGGAGTATGTGCCATTTTATGTGATGTCACGATATCATGCAGTGATAGCCCAGTGCTCCTCTGGGAACATTATGGATAGCAAGAGTATCTTTAAGGGTCCCATTGGGACCTGTTGGGCTCTAGGTTGCCTTGTGGAAAACCTGCCTCTGTTGGGAAGGTACATCTTTAGGTGGATTTATCTGTCCAATATGTCTGGTGTGAACAATCTGGTAATAAATTAAAGTATATGGCAATCAATCATTTGCTCCCAACCACTGGAACAGAAATGAATAATTAAACAAATCTGTTAGATCATTGTCTGTTTCCAGTGTTTGGGAGAAAAATGGTAGATTGGCATTTTTCCAATACATAACAGGAATTAATATATCTTAACCTGTGTACCCAGCGTAGGTCATGTTATGTTTGTGATCCAATCAGCCCATATTGGCAGAAAAAAAAATCTTGTGTGACTAGCTTTAAAATAGTAATTTGTGTTTGTAGTTGCTAAAATGTTAATAATATTCATGTGTAGCCATATGTTTGCCATGCATTGCTGGAGCTCTTTTTATATAAAATGTAATTATACATGTGAAATATGTGCAGTCTCTTGGATCTATCAAGATCATCTATGGTTCTAAAGGACCCAAAAAAAACACTGGTTTCACCTCTTTCACCGCCTGCTTGAAATAGGCTGAGCCAGTTTTAATAGCATTAATAATTCATGTGGGAGGAGCCTCAACACTCACTCTGCCTGCTTAGTGCCAAGTGTAGGTAAAGATAGGAATATGGCATGGTCTCATTACAGTTACTGATGGCTCCATGGGACACAATAAGCATCAATCCATTGAACTGTATTGTTTTTTATTGTTTTATTTTTTTAATAATAGCTCATACGGTACCTAAATACCAAAAATATAATTTTTGTTTTGTGGTGAGTTCTGTAAACAATTTTAAAAAATTCCGACTGGAAGCAATGTGCTATAATGTGTTTAAATATTTTATTATGATAGCTCAACATTTTTATCTGCAGTGAGAAATATTAGCATTTTTTATGATTTCATTCTTGACATGGCTATAGTTTAATGACCCTAACAATGACTCGTAATGTCACTTTAAATATTTACGCAAAGTATGTGAATGTTCGAAAAATGAAGCATTATTTGGATGTCTAAGAGAGAAGAGTTATAGTTGTTTACAGTATAGCTAAGACAGTACCATTAAGAAGAATGATTGGAAACACTATTATAGCATTATTCTTTGCAAAGGACTTGACAAGTATGTTTTGTAAATAAAGCAGCTACAGCAGAGAAAACATATAACTTTCTACTGCAGTATAATGTTTGCATGTTTAATGCTTTATACATTATTAAAGGCTCAATTTTCAGTATTCATCAATACTCTAGTCTGTAACAGCTAGGGCCTTGTAACAACTGACAAAGCTTAATGCTTAACCCGAGAACATACTGTCAGAAGACTCACAGTAAAATTTATTGTCACTACTATATTACTCCTAGAATGAAAAAGTAAATGAACACCATATGTTATAGTTTATCACTTACAATGTAAGTAAGCAAGGCACAACAACTTCTTACCGAAATATCAGACAGCTATTGTTCAAGGCTGCATCTAATGCTGTGTACACACGGTCCGATTTCCTTTCCGATGTTGACGATATAGTCAACATCGGATCGGCATCGGATCGGCATCGGATGCAGATCGCAAGGGTTTTAACCCTTGCGATCCCGATCCGATCCCGATGCGCGTTCACGTATTGGAAGCCAGAAAGTCTTGGCTGCCTTGTCTATATAGTGCAGATCTGCACTATATAGTCAAGATAGGATGCAAATCGGATGTGCCTTAAGATCCTATCCACGATCCTATCTGGTCAGATCGTGGATAGGATCTTAAGGCACATCTGACTGTGTGTACACACCATTAGTCCTATATACTGGCATATGCTCAATTAGTCAAGTGATATCACACAGGTGCTTGGAAGGAAGGGTAATCTTGAGTAAAGAATAGCACATTTGTTTCCAGAGCAACACTGTGTGATATTAGTAACCAGATTTACAGATGGAGCGCCTCTCAGCCAGTTTAGGGTATCACCAGATTCCCTGAGCTGGCACAGGCTAGTAGAGATGCGCTCCATCTGACAGGGATGCATGAGCGTCTCACACGCTTGCGTGTCCCCTTCACATGGTGGTTGAGAGCGTATTCCCTGACGGTCTCTGCTTCAGGGAGATGAACAGGGTTAGTGGGGGGTGCGGGCAGCTATGGGGGGGGGGGGCAGCAGGGAGGCATCGGATGGCGGCGATGGGCTCCATTGGAATGGGGCACGCAAGCATCTTGTGCGTGCACCACCTTCTGGTAGCAGGCGAATGGCAGCAGATGGTGATTTTACATTGCTACATCTGTTATATAATCCAGAGATCTTGGTTACATATATTTGAAAATATAGCATAGCTGTTGGTGACCCAAGTGACGGGTCGCCAACCTGTCACTCACGAGCTACTGGTAGTTCTTGGTAACGATCCAGGTGGCTTGACCACTCTGTGCCCATCCTTCCAACTATATTTAGGTTCACCCCAAAAATCAGCATAACACAAAAATCCCAAAGCAGCACACCAGTAAAAACCAAAGTGTTAATAATTGTTAGTGTTAAGAAGCCGAAGTTATGTACAGAAAGTGATTAAAAAGTGATGAATGGAATTAAAATATTAAAGGAATAGTGCTATTGAAGTGTTAGTAGAATGTAATAGTGTGCCACTCCAACCCCATCTTAACCCCACTGAGGGTCCTAACTAAAGATACTTTAACTAAGAGCTACATGCCCAGAGCACTTCTGACTCTAACAAAAGACATTTGGGTCCTGTGTGCAGTGTCGCTTACATTCAGTTGTATTTACTTTTTAAGTGTAAGCATTTAAACATTCAGTAGTGAAATTATTAACTCAATTGTATGCAGTTATAAGATGCAATGTAAAATTTGACCTGTACAAGTAAAATAAAAATGAAAAACATAAGTCATACCCTCCACTAATACAAGTTTGCAAAGTCGGGGAAGTTGAAAATTGTCTGCCATTTGATGAAAAACATTCAAAATCGTGTTTTCGCATATATACAGTACATGTTTTTATATCACCTTTCTCCTTTTGGTATTCTTCCTCTTGTAGACCGCTTGCAACTCTGTGGAGCATCAGCATTAATCTGAATCATGTTGACATTTCACCTACCATGGTATCAGCTTTCCATCCCTTGATATCTTGATCAGTGGTGCATTTTATAAGATACATACTGTATGCCACAACACTAAATACAGTATCAGTGAAGCCGGATGCAGTCCATGACTGTCTGCTGTATTTTATAGTACACAGTATTGCCATTCAACAAGATAAGTCTGATCTTGGGGACATACAGATGTAGCAGGGGTCATCTTTGCAGGGGCTCTCAATTCTATCGCCAGCCTTCCACCAGTGTCCGGCTACCACCAGAGGCGCGAGTGCACGAGACGCTCATGCGCCCCTTGGCAATGGAGCCTGCCGCCGGTCCCTGCCACCTCCCCCACCATCGCTGCCAATCCCCCCCCCAAAAAAACAACAACTGGGCAGCATCTCCCTGAAGCGGAGACGGGCAGGGAGACGCTGCCCAGACGCCGTGATACTGGGACGTGCATGCGCGTTAGACTGTCAAATTTCTGACAATAATCAAGGAGCAATTGTCACTAGAGTACAAATAAAAAAGAGCAGAAAGCTGCTGGCTCATTGCATACAGTACATACATATTTTTGCTTTTGACATGATTTATACCATGTAATGCCCCTCTGCTTGGAGTCGGAGGATTTGGTACTGACGGGCAGGGGCCTATAATGTCTGTCCAAGTTCACAAAGCAAGCAGCCAGAATTTATTATTAAAGTTGGTGCCTGTAATCTTGTATTGTGGTCCGTGTAAACCCAAGTGCCCATGTTTTCTATGTGAAATGTACCCGTGATGAGATGTTTATTGAACCTGTTATGCAATGTCAAAATTTTAGTGCTTCCATAAAAATTATATTTAAAAAAAAAAAAAAATGTTGGTGCAACGTAGAATAAAGCACAAATTGCAACATCAGGCCCGATGCACCAAGCTTCAAAAAGTAATAAAGTGGAGAGTGATAAAAAAAACAGCCAATCAGCTCCTACCTGTCCTTTTTTTTAAAATTAGCCTGTAATATGGCAGTTAGGTGCTAATTTTTTATCCCTTTCCACTTTATCACTTTTTGAAGCTTGGTGCATCTGGCCTATTATCAATATCTCTATCTCTATAATTAATTATCAATTATAATATTATTAATATATCTATACTGTACCTCTAGTATAAGTAAATAATATAAACCACTGCTGATGAAAAGAATCTATGTAATAGGCTCCTGGACCCATAGATCAACCATGAAAAATATGATAATGACAAAACCATGAATAAATGGGGTTCAAATAAACTCAACATAATTTAGAATTTTAAATAAAGTGTTCCAAAGAGACAGCTAATATAAACCAGAGAAGCATCAGTCCACATACTGAATCTGTCTTGTTTACCCCAAATTATAAATATCTAATTAACAGGACTTACTGCATATTTAATGCAAAAATCCCACCCATGTCTCTAAGCATAGGCCAGTATCAATACTGCACATGAGAAATATCAAACCTTCTTAAAAGGACAGGTGAATGCATTGCCTGTGTCTAGAATGTACTTGATAAATGATATCTAGAACCTGATTGGCTACTGTGGGCAACATCCCATCCGCCTTCTTATTGATATGTGTCCCCTATTTATTTATTTATTTATTTACAGTTTTTTGTATAGCACAGCATATTCCGTTGTGCTTTAATGGATAGTAGTACTTATATAACATTTCCATATCATAAATTAAGCAATAACATCTGCTTTATAACAGCATTTTAACATTAAGTTTAATTAGCAAAACCAAAATATGATGGTGAGATATATCCAGTTTTATGCCTTAATTCTTTATGCAGCACTACATCAAAAAGGTTCCACATCTGCCAAAAAAGACCACTTTCTAGCAAATTACCAGGTGAAGCAATTCTACCTGGTAATTTTTGTAGTGTGAAACGGTCTACCCAGGTATTAAATCCTGGGTAACCAAGTTCTGACCCGGTTAGACCCTTTCACACTACACAAATAACTCATGTTTTCAGCAAACTACTGGGTTGACAGTTTTTAACCCGGTAATTTGCTGCTATGTGTGAAAGGGGGTCAGGCTGCACCCGGCGAAATGATGGGTAATGGCTGGGTTCGCATGTCTGAAAGGGGTATACATTTATTAGACTTACATGTCTCTCTAATAATAATAATAATAATAATAAAATAAAATCTAAATATACCTTGAGTATCCTCCAGTACAGATGGAGCAGCTCCAGCCAGAGCTTCTCCTGGTAATCGAATCACCAACCGCCAGCCTCCACCAGCTGCCAGAAGGGGGCATGTGTGCATAAGACACTCGCACACCCCGTTCCACCAGATACCTCCTCCACCCTCCGCCGCCCACTGCAGCTCCCCCGATGCCCCAGCTGCTGTCCCCAGCTTCCCCGATCCATACCCGTCTCCCTGAAATGCAGATGGGCAGGGAAAGTACCCCCGCCTTGTTAACGGGGATGCACCTGCATCTGAGATGCTTGCAGGTTCCCATCAGATGAAGCGCCTCTCCGCCGGCTGAGAGGCGCTCCATCTGTACATCAAAAATACTTGGCACCAGAAGTATTTTGGATATCGTATTGTTCAGTAAGTTGGAAAATTTGCATAATATAATGAGAAATCTTGGTGATCCAGTATCGGTGAAAACTGCGCGTATCAGCGAAATTGACACAAATTCACGTGGTTTTGGCAAATTTGCGGCTGTTTTCACCTCTTTTGAGGATTTTTTGCCTATGCCTTTTTGCCCACTCCTAAAAAGTCAAAAATCATGGGCAAAAATGTACTAAAAACCTGGTGAAAATGCTCGTGATTGAATACTGAAAAGGGGAATAATATTTTTTATAATAAATATAAATAAAGTTTGCATACATTGACTTTCAAAAATCAATGGTTTCTCTATTTCAGTCTCACTGAAAAGATTCCATGATTCAGAATATTCAACATTTTGGAATTTGGGATTTTTGGCTATCATCAGATTAATATCAGGCTAATATCAAATTATGATTAATATAAATATCAGATACAGGTGATGGGCGCACCCACCATTTATGTGGATACGCCCATGTAACACCAGATGTCCACCCACTGCCTTCTCAATCAGGCAGCACAGCGAATGACAATTTTCCCAAAGGCACTGGCTGCGGGGGTGTGCACACACGTAGAGTCCCATGATTGACAGAAGGGCCAAGTTTGCAGGTCTGAATAATCTCTGTAGTGTAGTGTCCTGTGTGCAGTGGGATTTACAGAACACTAAGAATAGAATAATTGTAACTGGAAACATGCATATTAGGTGAAATAGCTGGTGGGGAGGAATATGGAAGGCATAGTATGCAAAAACAATTTTGTTAATATTCAATTTAAATAAGCTTAAGATTGGCATTTATTATGTAATGAATTGCATTACAGATGAGAACAGATACTGTACATTTCTCAATGAAAAAGGTTTTGAATTTCCCAAATAAAATTAACACTGGCACTTAATTGGCTAATCAAAAGGTTTGTTTCAATCTTATAATAGTTTGAATAAAGAATCGATTTATTGTTATTTATGTTAACTGAAGTAAAAAAATCAAATTAATGAAAACACCTGCCCTCTCATCTGTTAAGCTGTGTACACATGGGGGGCGATAGGGGCTGAAGTCGCTGGAAATATGGTCGCTGGCGACCATATTGCCAGTGATGGAAGTGTGCCCCGGCAATAAATCGCTCGGTGTGCGGTCCCGTTTTCAGACCCATTCTAATCGCGGGTCGCAGGAGCTTGCTCCTGCGACCAGCTGATTACCTCTGCGGCACCGCCCGGCAGAGGTTCCCTTTCATCAGCGACCATCTTTGGTCGCTGATGAAAAGGAGACACTGGGCAATATATTGCTCTGCAATGTATTGCTAGCAACATATTGCTGAGCAATATACCTCCCCCGTGTGTACGGGGCTCTAGAGTTAGATCAACATGTGATTTGCTGACAGTCTCCTTTCACTCTTGCTTACCACATTTTTCCCATGCCACTATATATTTATTATGGCATATCATACCATACCCAATCATTCTATCCCCCTAGCAATCATTTCTATAAATGCTATCAGCAAATATACAGTATCTGTATCTAATATATAAGAGCCTACCAACTGTCCCCCATAATACATAATTTTAGTGCACCATCACAATCTCTAAAACACTGACCAAGCATTGCTCCTCTTCTCTCCTGTGCCCTTTTCCCATTAGATTTTGTAACCTCTATAGCATTATACAGCATTATAATGCTTTACAATATTGACTTTTAAATAACTAAAACATTTAAATCGTAATCATGAAAACTTACTGAAATAGCACATCCTAGTTCAAACTTGCAGTAATGTATACATGGGGGAGATAGCTTATCTGAAATAGTCTGTGCTGTTAACATGAATGTATTGATTGAATACAGATTGTACTAACATCATGACTTCTCTAGCATTTTGTTATGTTCTAGTTCTGAAGAACGGATCTAATAGGCATGAAAACTCTGGGCAGGCACACCTCAGAGTAAAAAAATATATATTTATGTGTTCTTGCTGATGTAAAAGTTCACCATTCATCATTTATAGCAATGTTCTTTGGATTAAGTTACCTTTAAATATTTCTTTATTAAGTTTTTACCGTTACAAAATACAAAATACATATACTCAACATACAACACTGACACATACATATACACATATATAAAATAATATCGGTGGTTTGTCAGGTCAAGTTAGACATTTATATTATACATTCCATACAATTACATACACAAAAAAAAAAAAAAACACTTGGTGGATTGCCATCCTAGTCCTGCTATCTCTAGTCCCCTAATTCCCTTGGAAAACCTAATCCTTAGGATTCGCTAGTACCCATTAATACCCGTTCAAGCACCCTCAGTCTCAGCTTCTGGACCCCTAGATTTCTTTTTCCCCCTTTTCCCCCCTTCTCTCCCCCATTCTTCCCCCTCCATTCCTTCCCCTTCATCACGCTCGTATTTGGGTGCCTATTTCCCATCTAGTGAATCTTAATTTAAGTGTTATATCTTGTATTTTTTATTCCTTGTGTATGTTAATCCTAACTTCCTCCATTATTTAAACTATTTGTGTCAAGAACTCTTTTAGAGTAAGGGGAGCGATACCATTTTTCCCAGACTGAGTGAAATTTATCAATATTATTTCTCGAGAGAAAAACATCTCTCTCGTTTTTATAGGTGAGATTAACCATATTAAGCCATTCCTTTATATTGGGTGCTTTTTCGGCCATCCAAAGTCTGGCAATGCTGGCCTTGGCAAGGGAACAGAGAGCAATAGCCAGCTGTCTTGAGTCCGGCGTTAGCCCTGACCCAGACCATACTCCCAATATTAAAGCCTTGGGGCCCATCTCTCCACGGGGAATGCCCATCTCAATCAAAATGTCCACGACTTCCGTCCAAAATTCCTGCAAAGGCCTACACTGCCAGATCAAATGCCAAAAATCACATCCTTCTGCTCTACATTTTGGACAGAAGTCCACTTCATCACCTGCAAACTTTTTAATCTTGTTTGGCGTCAAATAAGTACGATGCAGAATATTAAATTGGATCTGCTGGACCCTTAGTGAAGAGGTTGATAAACTGGTTATGACTAAAGCCCGATCCCACTCTTCAGGTATTAAGTCCGGGATATCCCTGATCCACTTTGTCAAAAGATCACCCAGGCCAGAAGTTAGCACAAGAGATGAGATGTACTTATAACATTTGGATACCCCTTTAGCTGGGCCCATTTTCCTAAGGAATATTTTTACTGGATGGTCTTTTACACAAGAGGAGGATACCTTTAAATGGTCCTCTACGGCGCTTCTAAGCTGGAGGAAACGAAAGAACATACTGTTCGGTATTTTGAATTCAGTTTGTAGCTGAGCAAATGTTTTAACCCCTCTTTGCGCAACTACATGGCCCAGGGTTCTTATTCCAAACTGTGACCAGGCTGCCATTCCTTGATGTTTTTTAAGATTTTTAAAGGAGGATAGGGAAGAGAGGTTTATTTCAGGGTCAGAATCTATGTAACCGATTTCCTTAGAAATCCATTTCCAGACTCTAATTGCTTGATTAAGGATCATGGGATACTTCTTACGGCATCTATTCGTCAAGATAGCTTGTAGTGGGGAGTAGCCCGGGAGGGTCTTTTTAATTCAATTTATTAGTTCTATCGATTGGGGCGATTCTATCATCCACTCTCGGAGATGTACCAACTGCGCAGCTATGTAGTAAAATTTGAAATTTGGGAGGGCGAGCCCACCGCAGTCTCTTGGTCTCATCAGTGTGGTTAACTTGACTCTGGGGCATTTATTTCTCCAAATAAAGGAGGTTATTATCCCATTGATCTTTCTGAATATAATGTCAGGAATATATGCAGGAGAGTGTTGTAGTAGATAAAGTAGTTTAGGCAAAACCATCATTTTGATAAGGTTTACCCTTCCTATCACCGTTAAGGGCAGTTTTAGCCAGTTCTTACATTTAGCTCTAATTGCTTCAATTACTGGAACAATATTATATTTTATAAAATCTGAAGCGTCTTTTGAGATTACCACCCCCAAATATTCAAATCTTTCGGCCCTTGGTATATCTATTACCTCATCTGGTTCACCCATAGATCCAATGTCAGTTTTATCGATCAGTAAGTGAGATTTACTACTGTTTATTGTTAGCCCCGAGTATAATCCAAATTCATGGAGAGTTTCCAATACCAACGGGAGTTCATGCTTATAGTTTGCCATGCCCACTAATAGGTCATCTGCATATAGCGAGACAAGGCTACCCGCCCCCCCACACCGCTGGCCCCGACCCAGTATGTTCCTTAGTTTACATGCAATAGGTTCAATGGCCAGAGCGAACAGCGTGGGGGAAAGCGGGCAGCCCTGTCTCGTCCCGCGGTATATAGGGAATGGATCTGAAACATATCCATTAATAGTTATCCGTGCCGATGGATTATGATAGATCAATAGGATCCTTTTAATCAGGCCTGCTCCAAAGCCAAAAGCTTCAAGAGTGGATCTCAAGTATGGCCACTCAAGAGAGTCAAAGGCCTTATTAGTGTCAAAGGAGGCCAAGGCAATCTCAGACCCCATGATTTTTCCTGTCTGTAGGTAGGAAAACATTCTCCGAACATTTATTGCTGTAGATTTCCCTTTCCTAAAGCCTGTCTGGTCAATATGGACGATTTTATCAATTATATCATTAATTTTACTGGCCAGAATTGTTGCATACACCTTGGCGTCGACCGTGAGCAGCGAAATAGGTCTATACGATTCTGCCCTTAATGGGTCTTTGCCCTTTTTAAGAATAACTGTAATAACTGCTTCTGTCATAGATTGAGAAAGTTGGCCCTCTTTTTCCATTTCTTGGAAGAAGTAAAGAAGACTACTGGACAGAGTATCAGTGAACATCTTATATATTTCTGCTGGGAGGCCGTCAATACCAGGGGCTTTACCCGTTGCTATATTTCTTATTGCCCCCTCCACCTCACCCAGGGTAATTGGTAATTCCAGAGTTTCCCTATCTTGACAAGACAGGACAGGCAAATCCATGGCCCCCAGGTAGGCCAAGCTACTACCAAATTCTGGTGTTAGTTTGGAGAGATAAATTTCTTTATAGTGATCCATGAACACTTCAGCGATTTTTGAGGTATCACTAACTGTTTCCCCGCTGGGGGAACAGATTTTAGTGATTAACCTAGAAGGTTCGTCAGTTTTTGCCATATAGGCCATCAATTTGCCGGCCCTGTCTGCATTTAGATATCTTCTATGTGAATCCTTTAGTAACCTGAACTTGGCCAATTCTTGTAGATGGGTGACCCAAGCGCGTTGGGCCGTCAGCCACTCCCGCCTCACAGGGTCTGTCTGATTAATAATGTATATTTGTTCTAGTGCTACCATTGAATTCTCTAATGTTATGGCTTTTTTTTGTAGCAGGCTTCTGGCGTATGATATTTTTTTAATCATAATACCCCGCAGAAATGCTTTAAATGATTCCCATACACTCCCTGGTCTAGCCGAGTCTATGTTGAATCCGAAAAAACCCTCCATTTCTATCTTGAGATCGTTAATATTCTCTATTTGTGTTAACCAGCTTGGTTGAAGCTTCCAATATCGAAAGCCCTGGCAGGACTCTGGATCCAATACCAATATCATTGGGGAGTGGTCCGAAATCCCCCTTCAGCTGTATTCAATATTTAGTATTTTATTAACCAAGACCCTAGATGTAAAAATCAAGTCAATTCGTGAGAAGTTATTATGGGAGGAAGAATAGCATGAATATTGCCACAAATTGGGAAACCTCTCTCGCCACACCTCACACCATCCCAAGTCAGCAGTAAATCTGGCAAGAGAACTCTCACCTAAGGGAGTGGTCTTTCTGGGGCACCAAATATCAAGACCATAATTCATCACCATATTAAAATCTCCTAAACAGATAAAAGGATTATCAGGCCTTGCCACAATAGGGGGAATGTAGACAGAGAGCAACGAGATCCTGCTAATGCCCAGAATACAGTCCAGAAAGACATAACGCCCCATTGGATCGATCTGGGCAGTAATATGTTCATACGCAGCTGATCTCTTTATCAAGATTGATACTCCTCGGGAGGCTGACGAGAAAGGAGCATGAAACATTTCAGCAATCCAGGGTCGTTTCAAGGAACACCACTTCTCACTGGGTAAATGCGTCTCCTGGAGACAGATCACGTCAGCCTCCAGAGTTTTACAATGCTTGAGTACCAGGGCCCGCTTCACCTTATCATTCAGCCCTCGAACGTTCCTGTCATGAACCCCGGTTCTCGCACTGCTCGCATGCGCCCCTTACCGGCACGCTGGGGTAGTGTCCTCCGTAGGTCGGCTGCCGGCACAGTCGGCAATCCCTGGTGTGATGTCTTTTGTTTCCAAGTCGCCCCTGCATCACTGTGAGCTCCAGGTGTATTCCCTGATCAAGCTGCGGGTCACATGATCCATGTAAGCTCCAACTTACTTCCTGGTCTGTGTGCTGCTTCTGCGGCTGATTCCATCACCTGCGTCTGATTCCCTAATCACCTGGAGGGATAAAAACCCAGCTCACAGTCTCCTCCTTGTCTTGAACAACTCGTCAGTTTACCTGTGAGTTCTCCAGCGTTAAGCTCCTGTCAAGACTCCCCACGTGCTCCAGAGGTCCGGTTTCCTGAGTCCGCTGTCACCTGTGTTACTCTCAGCGTCCTGGTCATTCCACTCCTGCCAGAAGTCTCCACGTGTTTCCATCTGCCGTGTGATCCTGTCTTCTCGTGCAGCCCAGGTTACTTGCTCAGTGTCCGGTTATCCGTGGGTTCCGTGCCCGTCTCCCCTCGGCTCTCAAGCCGCACCAACGATCCCCAGTGATCTCCAGTACCGGCTTCCTAGCCGCCCCAGCGATCCCCAGTGATCTCAAGTATCGGCTCCCTAGCCGCTCCAGTGTCTCCCATTGTCTCCAGCGTCTCCCTGTGATACCTTCGTGTCATCCCCGGCTTCCAGGCCGCATCTCATATTTTCAAGTACCCTCCGTGTTGCTGTATAGCATTCAGTGCCATCGATCACCATCGATGGTTTAAGTACCCCATTAAAGACTCTTGTTGTCCAAACTCTGCTAAAGCCACAGGGGAACCTGGGCAGAGGACCGCGACCTGGTCGGCAGTTGCAGCGAAGTCCATATCCCCTTGCGGGGGTCCCTGGTGAATACCACTGTCGGCTTAGACCCCGCGCCTCTGCTTTAGGTCTCAGCCAATCCTCTGTGTCCCCGGCAGATCATCTCCCTCCAGCCTCCATGCATGAGCTCCAGCTACCTCAAGCCTCCTCGCTTCCAGTTCCCTGCGCCCTCCACTGGCGCACCCAGGTCAGTGCCGGGAACACAGACAGTCCAGGCCGTGACAGTTCCATGTCACGATTTTAACCATTGGCTCAATTTATCGTCGAGAAGCAGGAGTTGACGTATCAAGTGAAATTGGGTTTTTCTCCAGATATTACAGTTTCTTTTTATATTGTTTTGGGTTGGTATTGCAAGGGTATAAAAATCACAAAAAAAATTAACAATTCCACCTTCAGACAAAAAATAAAAACGAACAACATTTAACATATACCCCCCCTCCTCCCCCGTCCCTGTATAACCTCTCCCATAAGGCATACCTATGTCCGTGCCCCCCATTCGCTACCCCACACTTATTCTTACGCTTGGGGACTTTTACTAGATAACCAAGCACGGCGGGGAGCCCCGGCACATATTTACAAACTATTGACCGATTGTTTATCCCACACCCCCACCCCCCCCCACATACGATTAATTAAGTATAACTTATTGCTTTACATTCATAGGCCCCCACAGGCGTAGGGTGAATAAAAGAAAAAGAAAAAAGAAAGGGAGAAAAGGAAAAAAAAAAAAAAAACAGAGCGGGGAGATCAGTAGTCAAGAAAAAAACCCATCAAATCAGGTATTCTACTGCATGCTGGTCTTGCCAGGATAGAACTTATCCAGCCAAGTAACTGCATCAGCTACTGCTGGAAAAAATATCGTCTCTCCATTAGCCACTACTCGAAGTTTGGAGGGATATTGCATCGAGTATTTTAATTCTAGCTCTCTCAACCGAGCTTTCACATTGCGAAATTTTGCCCTGTCTTTTTGGACATCCTGAGGAAGATCTGGAAAGATAGAGACCTTGGACCCTTTATGACCAAAATCCATTTTTGCCCGGGTGAGCCTTAGGGCTTGATCCCGGTCTCTAAAGTTCAAGAACTTGGCAATCAGAGTACGTGGTGGTCCTCCTGGGATCGATGGACGACCCAGGATTCGATGAGCCCTCTCGATGACAAATTGGGGTGAAAAACTCTCCTTGCCGAATTCTTGCAGCAGCCATGTTTCCACAATTTTTTCAGGTTCACGGCCCTCTACTCGTTCTTCAAGTCCCACAATACGGACATTATTTCGCCGAGAACGGCTCTCCAAATCTGTGATCTTAAAACGTAGGTCCGCTATTTGCCCAGACATGGCCTTGACATGGGCCTGTAAAGGAGCCATAATGTCCTCTGTATCTGAGACACGCTTCTCCAGCTCCACTACCCTGTCTCTAGTTTTCTGGGCATCCTCTCTAATCAACATTATATCCGATTGAACTTTGTTCAACTGTTCCAAAAGTCGTGTTTCACACTTGCTGACAGCATCAAGTACTTGTTGCAGAGTGACCTCCGGAGCAGGCGGGACCGCCGTTGATTTTATAGGGGTAGTTTGTGGGGTGGGGGGTTGAGAGGGATTTGAACGAGCGTATCTTTCTAGCCTGGCGGCAGCAGAGTTGTTCCCAGATTTATGCATGATGTCTTCACAGCTGGCAACAGCAGGCTAGTGCTATATCACGTATCACTAGCAAGAGTCAGACAGGCAGACAAGCTAACTGACCAGTAATGTACCTGGCCAAAGTCCAATAGGAGAAAAGGAAAAATGCTGGGTGACCAGTTCTCCAAAGATCATATGACTTGTATGGCCCGGGGGGGGGCTAAGCGTTTGTACAGGGGAGACTCAGTCCTTTCCACAGATTAGCCCTTATCGCAAAAGGCATAAACCCAGACTTCAACACACTTTTTCTCTCTTTCTCCCTTTCTTCTCCTCTCCCTCCTCTTCCCTCCTTCCCCCCTCTCCTTCTTCCTCGCTTTTTGCGTTAGGGGGACAAATAGCCACAAAGCCCACAGTCACTTATCCGTTATTTAAGGGGGACAGATTATTATTTGCCCTTCTTAGCCCTTACAGCAACCACAGCCACATTCCGCGTCTCTCACCCGGGACCTTGCTGGACACTGCTCCAACCTCTCTCACAGGTTATACAGATTTTCCTTCAGTCGTAAGGGCAAAGTACCTTAAGTCTGCTGAACGTTTTGGGCATGCGGGCTCCACTGCCGCTCCGGATCCTTGCTGCCTGCGGGCTGGCTCTCTCGCTGCCAGTGCTTGATCCTCCGTCACCGGCTCCCACACGCCCGGCGCTCTCACCGCCACCACGTGATGCGCCAGTGGAAAATGCTGCTGCTGCTGACGACACTCTGTTTCCGGCAGTGCAGCTACAATAGAGGATCGCGGCAACTGGACTCTCGGTGCCTCAGTTCCCACCGTAAGTCAGGGCAGTCTTGTAATTAAAGCCCTTTAGCGGACCCATGACTCAGTTCATTCCAGGCATAAGTAGTCTGGGGGATTGGCACTATGAGGGTAAGTCCTACTATACATATATGCTGAGTGTTAGTCTGTGGGACCGTGTTTGGGGCTCAGGGCTCTTTGGGCTGCTGTTGCTGGGCTGCTCCATGGCATCATATCGTATACTTTCAATCACCCCTTTAGTTTGTTTAATATATATGTAGCACCCTTCACATTTATTATAACTTCTTACCTTGGTAAGTCCTATCACATATAATTTCCCCTATCCCTTTTACTATCACTTTAATTTTACACTAATGTGATGCCATGGGGTGGTTCTGCTGGGCTGGCCTGGGGGGCCCTGTGCCCTGGACCTGTCCCAGAGTAGTGTTAGGGACTTGTCCTAATGAGGTAACCTGGACGCGGTGGACAAGCCGATACTAATGGCCATTACTATGCTAATAACCTCAAATGCAATATAGCAAGATATTAAAAGGTCTAGCATATATATTTAGTGTGCACCTGCAAACTCCTCCTCCTGCTTGCTGCACTACAAGTCTCAGCAGGTAGCACCTCATATGTCCAGGGTGTGCAGTTTAGGGCCCCTCCCCCTATGTACTATATATTGTGTATTCATACACACTGGAAGGAACTAGAGACGCCTTCCTCCTAAACTTGCACCCCACCCACCTGTCCCAAATTGATTTTAATTAGGTTGGAGTCCCAACATTCAAGACTGCACACCTCAGCTTGGCACTATGAGGGTAAGTCCTACTATACATATATGCTGAGTGTTAGTCTGTGGGACCGTGTTTGGGGCTCAGGGCTCTTTGGGCTGCTGTTGCTGGGCTGCTCCATGGCATCATATCGTATACTTTCAATCACCCCTTTAGTTTGTTTAATATATATGTAGCACCCTTCACATTTATTATTACTTCTTACCTTGGTAAGTCCTATCACATATAATTTCCCCTATCCCTTTTACTATCACTTTAATTTTACACTAATGTGATGCCATGGGGTGGTTCTGCTGGGCTGGCCTGGGGGGCCCTGTGCCCTGGACCTGTCCCAGAGTAGTGTTAGGGACTTGTCCTAATGAGGTAACCTGGACGCGGTGGACAAGCCGATACTAATGGCCATTACTATGCTAATAACCTCAAATGCAATATAGCAAGATATTAAAAGGTCTAGCATATATATTTAGTGTGCACCTGCAAACTCCTCCTCCTGCTTGCTGCACTACAAGTCTCAGCAGGTAGCACCTCATATGTCCAGGGTGTGCAGTTTAGGGCCCCTCCCCCTATGTACTATATATTGTGTATTCATACACACTGGAAGGAACTAGAGACGCCTTCCTCCTAAACTTGCACCCCACCCACCTGTCCCAAATTGATTTTAATTAGGTTGGAGTCCCAACATTCAAGACTGCACACCTCAGCTTGGCACTATGAGGGTAAGTCCTACTATACATATATGCTGAGTGTTAGTCTGTGGGACCGTGTTTGGGGCTCAGGGCTCTTTGGGCTGCTGTTGCTGGGCTGCTCCATGGCATCATATCGTATACTTTCAATCACCCCTTTAGTTTGTTTAATATATATGTAGCACCCTTCACATTTATTATTACTTCTTACCTTGGTAAGTCCTATCACATATAATTTCCCCTATCCCTTTTACTATCACTTTAATTTTACACTAATGTGATGCCATGGGGTGGTTCTGCTGGGCTGGCCTGGGGGGCCCTGTGCCCTGGACCTGTCCCAGAGTAGTGTTAGGGACTTGTTCTAATGAGGTAACCTGGACGCGGTGGACAAGCCGATACTAATGGCCATTACTATGCTAATAACCTCAAATGCAATATAGCAAGATATTAAAAGGTCTAGCATATATATTTAGTGTGCACCTGCAAACTCCTCCTCCTGCTTGCTGCACTACAAGTCTCAGCAGGTAGCACCTCATATGTCCAGGGTGTGCAGTTTAGGGCCCCTCCCCCTATGTACTATATATTGTGTATTCATACACACTGGAAGGAACTAGAGACGCCTTCCTCCTAAACTTGCACCCCACCCACCTGTCCCAAATTGATTTTAATTAGGTTGGAGTCCCAACATTCAAGACTGCACACCTCAGCTTGGCACTATGAGGGTAAGTCCTACTATACATATATGCTGAGTGTTAGTCTGTGGGACCGTGTTTGGGGCTCAGGGCTCTTTGGGCTGCTGTTGCTGGGCTGCTCCATGGCATCATATCGTATACTTTCAATCACCCCTTTAGTTTGTTTAATATATATGTAGCACCCTTCACATTTATTATTACTTCTTACCTTGGTAAGTCCTATCACATATAATTTCCCCTATCCCTTTTACTATCACTTTAATTTTACACTAATGTGATGCCATGGGGTGGTTCTGCTGGGCTGGCCTGGGGGGCCCTGTGCCCTGGACCTGTCCCAGAGTAGTGTTAGGGACTTGTCCTAATGAGGTAACCTGGACGCGGTGGACAAGCCGATACTAATGGCCATTACTATGCTAATAACCTCAAATGCAATATAGCAAGATATTAAAAGGTCTAGCATATATATTTAGTGTGCACCTGCAAACTCCTCCTCCTGCTTGCTGCACTACAAGTCTCAGCAGGTAGCACCTCATATGTCCAGGGTGTGCAGTTTAGGGCCCCTCCCCCTATGTACTATATATTGTGTATTCATACACACTGGAAGGAACTAGAGACGCCTTCCTCCTAAACTTGCACCCCACCCACCTGTCCCAAATTGATTTTAATTAGGTTGGAGTCCCAACATTCAAGACTGCACACCTCAGCTTGGCACTATGAGGGTAAGTCCTACTATACATATATGCTGAGTGTTAGTCTGTGGGACCGTGTTTGGGGCTCAGGGCTCTTTGGGCTGCTGTTGCTGGGCTGCTCCATGGCATCATATCGTATACTTTCAATCACCCCTTTAGTTTGTTTAATATATATGTAGCACCCTTCACATTTATTATTACTTCTTACCTTGGTAAGTCCTATCACATATAATTTCCCCTATCCCTTTTACTATCACTTTAATTTTACACTAATGTGATGCCATGGGGTGGTTCTGCTGGGCTGGCCTGGGGGGCCCTGTGCCCTGGACCTGTCCCAGAGTAGTGTTAGGGACTTGTCCTAATGAGGTAACCTGGACGCGGTGGACAAGCCGATACTAATGGCCATTACTATGCTAATAACCTCAAATGCAATATAGCAAGATATTAAAAGGTCTAGCATATATATTTAGTGTGCACCTGCAAACTCCTCCTCCTGCTTGCTGCACTACAAGTCTCAGCAGGTAGCACCTCATATGTCCAGGGTGTGCAGTTTAGGGCCCCTCCCCCTATGTACTATATATTGTGTATTCATACACACTGGAAGGAACTAGAGACGCCTTCCTCCTAAACTTGCACCCCACCCACCTGTCCCAAATTGATTTTAATTAGGTTGGAGTCCCAACATTCAAGACTGCACACCTCAGCTTGGCACTATGAGGGTAAGTCCTACTATACATATATGCTGAGTGTTAGTCTGTGGGACCGTGTTTGGGGCTCAGGGCTCTTTGGGCTGCTGTTGCTGGGCTGCTCCATGGCATCATATCGTATACTTTCAATCACCCCTTTAGTTTGTTTAATATATATGTAGCACCCTTCACATTTATTATTACTTCTTACCTTGGTAAGTCCTATCACATATAATTTCCCCTATCCCTTTTACTATCACTTTAATTTTACACTAATGTGATGCCATGGGGTGGTTCTGCTGGGCTGGCCTGGGGGGCCCTGTGCCCTGGACCTGTCCCAGAGTAGTGTTAGGGACTTGTCCTAATGAGGTAACCTGGACGCGGTGGACAAGCCGATACTAATGGCCATTACTATGCTAATAACCTCAAATGCAATATAGCAAGATATTAAAAGGTCTAGCATATATATTTAGTGTGCACCTGCAAACTCCTCCTCCTGCTTGCTGCACTACAAGTCTCAGCAGGTAGCACCTCATATGTCCAGGGTGTGCAGTTTAGGGCCCCTCCCCCTATGTACTATATATTGTGTATTCATACACACTGGAAGGAACTAGAGACGCCTTCCTCCTAAACTTGCACCCCACCCACCTGTCCCAAATTGATTTTAATTAGGTTGGAGTCCCAACATTCAAGACTGCACACCTCAGCTTGGCACTATGAGGGTAAGTCCTACTATACATATATGCTGAGTGTTAGTCTGTGGGACCGTGTTTGGGGCTCAGGGCTCTTTGGGCTGCTGTTGCTGGGCTGCTCCATGGCATCATATCGTATACTTTCAATCACCCCTTTAGTTTGTTTAATATATATGTAGCACCCTTCACATTTATTATTACTTCTTACCTTGGTAAGTCCTATCACATATAATTTCCCCTATCCCTTTTACTATCACTTTAATTTTACACTAATGTGATGCCATGGGGTGGTTCTGCTGGGCTGGCCTGGGGGGCCCTGTGCCCTGGACCTGTCCCAGAGTAGTGTTAGGGACTTGTCCTAATGAGGTAACCTGGACGCGGTGGACAAGCCGATACTAATGGCCATCACTATGCTAATAACCTCAAATGCAATATAGCAAGATATTAAAAGGTCTAGCATATATATTTAGTGTGCACCTGCAAACTCCTCCTCCTGCTTGCTGCACTACAAGTCTCAGCAGGTAGCACCTCATATGTCCAGGGTGTGCAGTTTAGGGCCCCTCCCCCTATGTACTATATATTGTGTATTCATACACACTGGAAGGAACTAGAGACGCCTTCCTCCTAAACTTGCACCCCACCCACCTGTCCCAAATTGATTTTAATTAGGTTGGAGTCCCAACATTCAAGACTGCACACCTCAGCTTGGCACTATGAGGGTAAGTCCTACTATACATATATGCTGAGTGTTAGTCTGTGGGACCGTGTTTGGGGCTCAGGGCTCTTTGGGCTGCTGTTGCTGGGCTGCTCCATGGCATCATATCGTATACTTTCAATCACCCCTTTAGTTTGTTTAATATATATGTAGCACCCTTCACATTTATTATTACTTCTTACCTTGGTAAGTCCTATCACATATAATTTCCCCTATCCCTTTTACTATCACTTTAATTTTACACTAATGTGATGCCATGGGGTGGTTCTGCTGGGCTGGCCTGGGGGGCCCTGTGCCCTGGACCTGTCCCAGAGTAGTGTTAGGGACTTGTCCTAATGAGGTAACCTGGACGCGGTGGACAAGCCGATACTAATGGCCATTACTATGCTAATAACCTCAAATGCAATATAGCAAGATATTAAAAGGTCTAGCATATATATTTAGTGTGCACCTGCAAACTCCTCCTCCTGCTTGCTGCACTACAAGTCTCAGCAGGTAGCACCTCATATGTCCAGGGTGTGCAGTTTAGGGCCCCTCCCCCTATGTACTATAGTCTGGGGGATTATGCAAGATCCATATCGGCTTGGGTGAGGGGTTTAGCGTGGTTGCCTCGGAGCCATGCCGGAGCTCCCGCTCGCGTGACGTCACACACGTGCTGCCGTGGTTACGCCCCTCCTCTTCTTTGGATTAAGTTACAACTTGTCTATAAAGGTTGAGGCATTTGCAGACAGCTCATCCAAAACTACAATTACTTTATACCACCAAGGACAAATTGGAATGGAAAATAAGCCATATTAATAAAAATATTAACAGGAACAATCAGATGTAATGGAAATTTAATAAATCAACGTAAAGTGTGGCTGGGGCACAGAACTGTGTATGCTTGACTGGATGTGTGCCCAACCTCTGCTCGTGCACTTGGCAAACCGTACTTACCTACTTTTGAAAACTAATTTCATAGAGGTTGTGTTGTAGTCATGTGAAGCGAGGCTCGGTATTGAGGAGGATGGGGGGGGCGGGTGCACCAGCAAAAAGGTTCACCTATGGTGTGGCAGGTGAAATCTAAAGTAATAAGTGCAGTTTGCTGCCTGAGGGGGGTTATGTGTGAATGTTGTCACAAAAATAGCTAATTTGCATGTTCATTGACATTGTGTTAGAGAACAAATCAGCTCCGATATGTGACATTGATTGACTTATTGCCTCCCTTGCACACATGAACTCCAGCCATGAACTCAGCCACCTTCCCCACGCATGTTCTTTAGCTCTGAACCCAGCCACTGCTCCCACACATAGGTACCCCAGTCCTGCACCCAATCACCTCTCTCACACACGTGCAGGGGCGGATTGTCCATAGATCTTACCGGAAAGATTCAGAGGAGGCCAGCATACCTAGGAGACCACTTGTCTAGAGTTTTGGTCCCATACCCCTCCTGTCTTCCACACAAGCAACCATTGCCTGAGAGCAGAATACGTAATGCTGCAAACATTCATCTAAGGCAGGCACCCATCTATATCCATTGTGAAATCTGTTATAGGGGCAGTAGTGATCGTTATCTGGGGTCTAATCATTTCTGGGGTGGGAATATTTGTGATATTTGAGGGATTATGGTAATCAGTTGTTTGTCTGATTAATAAAGGTTTGGTGGTCTGTCTTTGGTCTCAATGGGGGGATGTGGGGTATTATTTGAAATGTGTTGGTTTGTGGTGAGTCACAGTAGCTTAAAGCTCTGGGAGTCAATAGACTGTCAAGTGTATTGAAACCAATGACTTCCACACAGGTATAGTTATGGATTAATCCAAACTATTTTGGCATTGGTCCTGCCTACATTTCGTTTGGTGTCGCCCATGTGAGGCCACTTCTAGAAATATTTCAGTGAACACTTTTAGTTCCCAATCCACCTCTGCACACATGTATCCCAGCCCTGCACCCAGATACCTTCATCACACACATCTACTCTGACTCTAAACCCACCTCCCTCACACACTTGTAGACATTTACCAAACAGCCTCCCTCACAAACATGTTCTTCATCCCTGCATCCCCATACCTTCCTTAAACACATGTAATCCAGCCCTGAACCTAGAACCTCCCTAACACACATGTAATTCAAACCTGTACCCAGCAGCCTCTCTAACACACATGTATCCCAGACCTGCACTTAACCATCTCCTTCACACATATCTACTACTGCTCTGCATCCAGACACCTCTATTCCACACTTATATCCAAGCCCTGCACCTAGCAGCCTCCCTAACACACATATTCCCCAGACCTGCACCCAGCAGCATCCATAATAAACATATATCCCAGACCTGCACCGAGCCACCTCCATCACACAAATGTACTTCAGCCCTGAACCGACCCCCTCACACACATGTGCACCAGCCCTGCACCCTCCTTAACACACATGTACCCCAGAACTGCACCTAGCAACCTCCCTCACACATATATGGCAGTCACATTTCTGTATGTTCTGGCAGAAGCAGCGAGCTAGGGTCTCTCTGGATCCATTTCTTATGAATTGGAGCCAAAGGTCCACTTGTGCTTGAAGGGGTGGGACTACCAGCCAATCTGTGTGTAAAGCGAAGCCTGCAGCAGCTGCTATGATGTGCTAGGAGCAGAAGAGAAGGGACATGACCCTCATAATTGCCATGCATTTCTCCACTCCAAGGCTCTATATCACAGCTCTTACTCGAACAGTGCTTGCTTCCAACAATAGCACCCGGATGTGCCCTCTAGCAGGAGCAGATGACTGCTCCAGGTTGCGTTTCAGCTGCTGAAATGCAAAACTTGGAAGCATGGTCAGAGCCAGAATCCATTGTCAGCCAGCCCTCAGAGGTTGGCATGTCACTGGCCCACTGGTGTTCTGGGACGGTGCACCAGTGGGCCAATACACCACCAACTTGTCATTAGTGTTATTTGCTATATAGACTGTAGATGAATTCAGATCAACAATTCAGTTCATCTCTTGCACCTTCAATGTCTCAGAAAAAGTGACTCACACCATACAGGAGAGTAACAATAATATATTTGTTGCAATCTCTGTCACTCTACTGACTAAAGGACTTTAAAAGTTTAATCACCTCAATTCAGATTATTCATACTGTATCAGCAAAATAGGATCGAATCAATCCACTCATCTAGAAACCTAATTTAAATTTAATTGACAACATTAAGCAAATCCCCAAAAGACTCACATTGGAATATATTAATTATTTCTACAGTTCTCTAGTGTAGCTTGAAACCAGCTCAGTTATGTACTTAATGTGTAGATATTGCACTCTAGAGCAGTTTCTACACTTCAGCCTTTTTCTACAGCCTTTTTTTACAACTCTCAGATAAAAAGTAAAAATTAAAGTTTCTGCAAATGTACTGTACGTTATAAACAAATTGTTTTGTCTGAGCAACAACCCAACAATTGTCCCTCATATATGTTTATAACTAGTGCACTGCACTAAGATATAGGGGGTTATTCTAGTTCATTCTTTCTGACAAAATCCTTCTTAGATGGACAAAACCATGTACACTGCAGGTGGGGCAGATGTAACTTGTGCAGAGAGAATTAGATTTGGGTGGGGTTTTTCTTCAAAGTGAGATCTATATTGCAGTGTAAAATAAAGCAGTCAGTATTTTCCCTGCACAGAAACAAAATAACTCATCCAAATCTAATTCTATCTGCACATGTTACATCTGCCCCCCTGCAGTGCACATGGTTTTGTCCATCTAAGAAGGATTTTGTCAAAAAGAATGAACTAGAATAAACCCCATAGTTAGGGGAAAAAATCGGTACTTGTTTCCTAGCACGACGCCCATCTCGTTGATTGTATGCCTTAAGTTTAAGGCACTTAAGGCATACAATCAACGCGATGGACCCGATTTTGTGTCAATCACCAGCTAATTTATCTTATATAGTGTGGCTCACCAGCCAGTTGATCTTATATAGTGTGGCGAGCGCACGCGGATACCTGTGAAGCCCGCAAGAGGACGCGGATACCTTCACAGGGGGGGGGCTTGCTGTGCTCGCCACGCTTCGGGCTTGGTGGCTTGCTGAGCTCGCCACACTATATGGGGGGTTTTGGGGCTTTTTACATTGAAATCAATGTAAAATCGAGTCTCAGGGACCATTTTACATTGGTTCCAATGTAAAAATCGGGTCGATCTCGTCAATTGCATCGCATGCGATTTGGTTGGCATGCGATGCGATCGACCCGATTTTTCCGACCCGATGCATACAATCAAAATCGGTGGCGCCGTTCTAGGAAACAAGTACCAAAAAATCTTTTAAGTTGTTGAAAGATTGTACGTTTGTGAAAATTTCCTTTGATTATTATTGATTATTGTGTTCTTCAATGGCTTGTCCCAGGATTGGGATAAATGGGATCCAGGGATTTTGGCTTAAAATCATTGAGATTAGTCAGCACATGTATTATTTTTTTGTTTTATTGCCAAGCAGGGCAAAGCAACTGCAGCAGATGGCTCAGATGCTATGTGACAGCCACTGTACCCAGCTGTATGCATCAGCTGCACAGCCCAATACCAGTGTCACTTGCCCACCCACATGACACTTAAGCCTAAACAGAGGAGGACTGTCTGCTTTGGCCACGTGGTGTCCATTACTCAGCCACCCTGCCTGCACAGCATCAACCTGTCGGTGTGTGACAGTCTGCTTGGCATGGTGGCCACGAGTATCATCACAGGGGTAAGAAGCCCATGCAGCCACTGATAGAGGAGCACACTAGCAGAGATTGGTACTCGAGATGATACTGTAGCAATGGCACAAAAGTATGCACATTGTTTATGTGAAACAGACACTTAGCTGCCCCACTCTCCTGTAAACCTGAGAGCTGTGCCGTATCCTGTCCGCAGTTCTGGCTCATAAGCACATGCTGGTATTAACCAGACGTGATCTCAGAGCTTCAGAACCTAACTCACTACGATTGCCATTGTGCTTCTATGTCCACTGGCTTATTAATACCGGGGACATGTAACCCACCAGTGTGATTAATATAATTCACTAGGTGGGGGTCGTGGTTGTGATTACAAATCCTATAACAGCTTGGCCGGCGCACTAACTAATTCAAATGTGTTACACACATTCCCTGACTGATTGCTGACTTTGAATATCTGAGGCGTAAAACCCACCTTTTTGACTAACTTTATCACTAGGTACGGATCTGGGTGTGACAAATAAAGTCTGTGATTGTCATACTAACGATTTAAGTGTGTTACCTATGTACCTAGACCGTTTCATAAATAAGTGTGTGTTACACACATACCCAGCCCGTCTTAAGTATGTTATACACATATCCGGACTGCTGTGCAACCAATTATCAAACGTATTTTGATTGACATACTAGACAACATACAAATCACTATTACAGTGACTACAACCATATACATGGAGTGTGGGGTCCCACGTCGTAAGGATATTTATATCCTTTTTATCATTTGTGTATGTTTTCATGTTTTTGTGTCTTTTTATTTCGCTATATTTTATCAATGAACTAATAAAAGTTACATTTTAATAATTCATTCTCCTTGGTGCACCACACAGCGACATTCTTTCCTTTCCAAATGATTCTACTGTTATAATAATGGACTAGGGAACATGGACCTTTACAGGTCCCCATTACTGCCGAGAGGTCCAAGTTATATGCCAGGGCCTGAGGAGTCATACCCCTCCTTGGGCGATATTTGGTCAATTCCATGGGCAAAGATCTATTTTGAGGGGTTGCAAGATCAAGAGTGTGACCACTTTTATGTGTAGCAGAGGGGATGACTTGTGTGAGCCCGAGAGCATTCATTGTGCACATGAGATCTTGGCCAAGGCATGAAAGCTCATCATCGATCCATGCATTGAAATCCCAGAGGATGAGCCATCTTTGGTGCTCCAGAACTAGCCCAGCAACAATATCTGCAAACTCTTGTAAAAATGTCTTTCCATCTCAAGGGGGAGGTAGATGAGAAGTACTCTGAAACCTAATTGTGCAGAACTCTGGGCAGCAATGCACTCAAATGAGTGAGTAATTTCCATTGGGCAGACCCTAAGTTAAAGTGCTATTTTAAAGAAGATGGCCACCCCGCCTCCCCTGTGGTCCAGTCTGGGGTTGTGAATGACAGAGTAGTTTGTTAGAACTGCAGCTTCCAGGATGCTGCATTTTTATCCAGCCAAGTCTCAGTAATACAGGCTAGATCTGACTTCGATAAGGTCAGCAATTGTAGCATTTTTATAGATCTGGCATTACAAAGGACGGACCTGATGGAGCATACCAGAGGGCCTGCAATTTTCTTTAAGTTGTGTGTGTTGGCAATTTGGATGTTATTCACAGAGCGAGAATTTACAGATCTGTACTTCAAAACACAGGGCCGTCTGTTTGGGTACTGCTTCTATTTTTCTCCTATTTGAAATTGGAGAGACTGAGGACAGGTTACTTAGATGGTTACAGTTGATAGGAGGTTCACGGCTTCGGTTCCCTCGACTGCCATGGTGAGTTTTTTTGATAAATGCCATGGGATTTAAGAATGGAAGCTTTTGCTAGATTAATAGGAACTGCCTTTCGTGGTGAGTCGATTGAAAGTATAAAGCTGGAGGTGTACAAATACATTGGGTCCTCAATGACAGAGCAAGTATGAATTGCATTTGATGAGAGAGGATTATATTGCTACATGAGACTTTTCTTTTCAGATTGTGATGTATCAAATGTGATATACAGCCTTGAAGATATAGCTTTGACATTATTATCATGTCCACTACAACATATTTGTGAAACACA
Organism: Crinia signifera; assembly: GCF_055691185.1. Lineage (NCBI taxonomy): Eukaryota > Metazoa > Chordata > Amphibia > Anura > Myobatrachidae > Crinia > Crinia signifera. The sequence goes on from NC_139223.1 coordinate 81,668,426, forward strand.
TTTCACCATTGCACAAGCTACTGTAGTAGCAAACAGCATATCTTTACTTTATTGAGTTAATAACTGCGTAGGAAGTACATGAAGCTGAAGCATGCAACTATCTGCCAAATGGAAATTACAGCATCTCATGAAGGCATTACCAGTGAAAAACAGAACAGTTTAAAAGATTTATCATTGTGACATTGCAAGTTTCAATTTAGAAAACAAGTAATTCAGCAAGATAATCTGATTGTGAGTGAATTAATTTATACTGTTATATCCATTTACACTATGGTGATTGTGGCCGGGCTTGCTTTTCATTATCATCACAAACAGAAGTTTAGCTGGGAACAAAGCAATTTCATATTAGTGTTCTTTAATTTATCAGCTATGCTATCAATGCTGAAGGAATTTTCTCAGGAAATAATAAGAAGCAACAGAAGGATAATATTTGAAGGTCAGCTGGGTGATATTGATTACATCAATTATTGTTATTTTAAATGAATAAAGAAAGAATATGTGGCTTTATGTTGTTGTGAATATAATGGGCTATACATTATGCTAGTACTGTTATCAGCTATACCATGCATTGTAAAAAGCTGATGTGATACATCACCACTTTAACCATATGTCTCTCAACTCTCAACCTGGGACTAGATTGTCAAAACTAAGGTCAACTCTCCAGTAAGTCGGGAATGCGTCTGTTCCTTAGAGGCTTGTTCATATGACAGGTATTATATATAAGATGTATGAATGAGGTGCACAGGGTCTATGTATAAATTTGTTTTCATGCCAAAGTCAGTAATCTCAATAGGACAAACAACAGCAGTGTCATTATTTTGATTATATAAATAGTAAAATACTGAGTTCTATGTTATTAGAATTTCATTTTTTTACAGTAATTTCCCAAATGCTTAATACAAAAAGAGCCACTTATTTTGTAAATGTAAAATACTGCATGCCATTGTTTTTCCAATTAACTAACTATAATGAAGAAAATATGTGACTAAAGGTTACATTCTTAGAGTAATATGTTTAAGAATTACATCTAATCCTGTATAACAGTGAATCCGTACTACCTTATGTCAATATGGATTATACTGATTAGTAAAAGAAGATGTCGGAAATGATTTATAAATGTTGTTGCATGTAATAGTAAAATTTTGCATAAGACATTTAAGCATTTGCAAATAATATAAATGAAAAATCCAAATGATATATTTTTGGGGTACATTTGGAAAGTGAGAGTTATTATCTGTTAAACACCACCCAACCACCCCTTGAGTTTAATTTATTCTCTAGTTACGAAAGAGCATCACACTATTACAATGCAACTGTCACCTGGATCACTTTGGTGACATTCTGATGTTCCAATCTAAAATCAATTCTCATTGCTTCCGTAGCTTGTGTTTAAATCACTTTTGTAAAATGATTTTCTTTTGAATCCTGACCTGGATGGATGCAATGCCCTTTGCCCTTTGATCAGGGCTGTCATTGGCCACACAGCCTACTCTATATCTGTGGACTTCTTGGGTAACTCAATTAATCAACAAACCTCTTTCCTTTTATTACATTCAAGCAATAAGAATATGATCCTTTTGATAGTTCAGTGATTTTTTTATTTTATTAATAATTACATATTATTAGGCCAGGTGATTTTGATTACATAGTGAAAATCAGCTAGAAGGTTAGGTAGAATTGTATGGTGTGTACACTGCAGACAAAAGCGATGTGTGGCCCTGTGGCTTTGTCTTCATATGACCAAGCAAACTGTGTAGGCAAGGCTATTTTGACGAAGCCATTGTACACACAGTTTATTTGTCCGCAACTGGGGATGGCAAGATGCATTTGCTGTTTGGGGAGCTCCAGTGTTAGACTCCAGGCACCGAATCTATTTCAGGTTCATTGCTGCAATACAGAAAATCATCCTTAAAAAACTCTGGCATAACATCTTTTGGATGTTGAATACCCTAAAGCCTTTTGATCGTATAAATTACAATTATATATCCTTGTATGAAGTGTTTGTATACAGTGTAACCCCTGATGGAGTCTGTGTAGACAAAATGCGTAGGGTTTGGATGCTGTGTTGTGATCTCTACCACCACTTTGAGCTGAACAAACAGACATGGATGTTGAAATTTTAAAACATTTAAGATTTTATTTAATGCTGTTCCGCATATCACATTCTTTATTCAACCCAACACATAAACATAAACCCAACACGTTTTGTCTCATTTGTGAGACTTAATCAGGGGTATTAGTGTTTAAACAAATCTTTTATATATTCGGTGAAGGTTCTTCTAATGGTATAGGATGAATTTTTGGCTGACCATCTGGTGAAATGAATGAACTCTTCTGTATTGGGTTGGTTTCCTGTGATATATTTAAGGTCAAGATAATGTTTGCCTTGGTCGGTCCTTTTTGAGACAAACCGTGTTGGCTTTATGTTTCATCCACAATCTTGTGAAAAAACACATCTGTGAAAAGAACTTTACTTGAAAAAGTGTTCTAAAAGCTTTTTAATAAATGCTTTATGTTTTAAAAACTGTTATTTGTGTATATATTCCAAAGTGAAAGAGAGAACACTAAAGTAACACTATTATGGGTATATATATATATATAGATATATATATATATCTATATATATATATATACACACAAACACACACAAACACACACACACACACATTTCCCAGTCATCCCAGCACTCACAGTGGATAAAGCAGTGTTTTCCTCTTTAGAGCTTGGCTCAGCTCATAAATAGATCCACAAAAGAAAGTGTCACTCAGGAGTCTTACTTGATGAGGTGAAAAAAGAATATTCCAATAGGAATTCAGTCCAACATGTCTCGGATATTATACCCATCCTCAGGGATATATATATATATATATATATATATATATATATATATATATATATATATATATATATATATATATATATATATACATACAGACTTCAGTCACGGCACTCCATCTTGAAACAAAAAATCTTTAATGTGACAGCAACATTTCAATACAGTGGTGTATTTTCATCAGGCTATATTCAAACTTTGCTGTCACATTAAAGATTTTTGTTTCAAGAGGATGGAGTGCTGTGACTGAAGTCTGTGTATTGCCTGGGGGATTACAGGCACCCTCCCTATAAATTTGAATTAAGTGGCTATGCCGGACCAATTGTGGATTGTGTGTATATATATATATATATATATATATATATATATATATATATATATATATATACACGTAGAACAACAGGGAAGATGAATCTGCGCTTGAGTGTGGTCACCAACCAGATGAGAGTAACAGGATAGATATTTTCCTGTGAGGCACTAAGTCCAGAAATATAGAGGACTGCAGCTTTCTCCACAAAAGACCTGGGACTCGTAGGGTAAAGAAGAATCTGTTTCAGAATGGAATAGAGAAGCGCTTCATAGTGTAAAACTGTATTTATTTAAAACACATACAGTGCTGCGGCACATAAAATCAATGAGGACTCGTACCGTTAGGGTAACCGCTGTGGGCTGGTTACCACAAGTTTTTCAAAGAAAGCCTCAGGCAAAGCTCCAACCTCCGTCAGGACACAGCAGGGTAACTGGACACGCTAGCCGCACGATGAGTGGGGGAAGCGCGCCGGGAACTCCAAACAGGAACGGACACGGTGGGGAAGCCGGGGCACGGGTACAGCAGACGTCACCAAACCCCGCCCTAACGCGTTTTGTATCAAACTTCGTCAGAGGGTGTGGTTGGTGACCGTCTGCCAGCGGCTTAAGAGTGAGCAGTGACCAATCAGGCTGTGGGTTTGCCGGAGGCGTACACTTCCAAGCATAACAGTACGTCTGTACAGACAACGAATGATATACAGACACTTACATATTAAAATGTATCAAAATACATAACGATAGCAATAAATAGCAAGTTGTACAATAAAAAAGGATAAATACAGTATATCAAATATGAATATAGTTATCATAATACATGTTCAAAAGGACAATACATAAATCCAATCTTATAAACAGTTTATGCGGAGCAAGGACTGAGAAAGAAAAATACATACAGATAAAAAGCCAATAGCATGAGGAAGAGACTGATAATATGATATACTCATAGGAACTATTCAGAGATAATTACCGTATATACTCGAGTATAAGCCGAGTTTTTCTGCCCAATTTTTTGGGCAGAAAACCCCCTCCTCGGCTTATACTCGAGTCAAGTGGAAAATACACATCTTTAGCAGCGGCGGAGCCGGCAGAACACTAGCTCCGGGCGCAGACATATCACAAAGCGTCGGAGCTGTGCACTGCTGCCGCCAGCTCCCCTGCCTTATCCGCCCGCTCTCCCAGCTCACCCGCCGGCTTCTCTACCTTGCCCGCCTGCAGCAGGACAGAGCAGGGGCCGGACACACGCAGGAGTGTCAGAGGTTGACACTTCCTGCCTGGTGCTCTGCTCCCTCTGCTCCGTCCTGCGTCTTAAAGTATTAAAGTACCGGTACTGTGAATAAAGTTACCAACATGAAAAGATAAATAAATTCTGGTGTGTGTGTGTGTGTGGGGGGGGGGGGGGGGGGGCAGTGAGGGGGCTCTGGGTATGTGCTGTAATAAATTACCTTTATGCTGTTTTGTTACACACTATGTGTACTGTGCATGTCTGTGTGTGTGTATGTAATGTATACTGTGCATGTTTGTGCGTGTATGTATACTGTGCATGTCTGTGTGTGTATGTATACTGTGCATGTGTGTGTATGTATACTGTGCATGTGTGTATACTGTGCATGTGTATGTATACTGTGCAAGTGTGTGTATGTCTGTGTCAACTGTGTGTATACAATTTGTGTGTTTTTGTCAGTATTGTTTGTATACATTGTGAGTTCTTCGCTGTTTGTATGTATACTACCGATAATACCGTATGTGTGTGTGTGTCAGATGTCTGTATGTATTACCGTATATACCGTATGTGTGTCACCTGTATGTTTGTATATACCGGTATGTACCGTATATTATGTGCTTGTGTGTGTCGGCTATGTGTATGTATAATATGTGTGTATACCGTATGTTTATGTATGCTAGGTGTGTTTGTGTCAGCTATGTGTATGTATACGGTACGGTACTATGTGTGTGGCTGTAAATTAGTTACCGTATATACAAGGACCAGTGCAGCATACCGTAAGTTGCGGTCATATCTGAAGATTTTAAACTACCGTAAGCAACATGCTGCGACATCATTTTGGAGGAGACAGACACTAGAGGTGAACATGACCTCTAGTGTCTGTCAGAGGAGCTCAGCGCTTTGATTTACCGGTATCTACCTATGCCTATGTATACCTACTGGCATACCGTATATGCCCTATATACGGTATGCCCTATGACTACCTTATATGTACTGTATCTCTGCTCCTACCTCTATACTGCTCTGCGTACTGTGCCCCTACCTCTATCTAGTGTGCCCCTACCTCTATACTGCTCTGCGTACTGTGCCCCTATCTGTATACGGTATCTAGTGTGCCCCTACATGTATACCAATCTAACACAGGCTGCTCTCTGCAAACATACGGTAGTTATGCTATCACAAGTTTTGTGTGGTAAAGTCTATCTGTCTTACTGCATTCTACTGCCACATACAGTATTTTGGGAATTACCGGTATACACTACGCTTTTTTTTATTCTGTTAGAAATGGATCCCACTACCTCTAATACTGGATCAAAACAAAAACGCAGGTCATACGAAGCTGGTTTCAAACTTAAGGTTGTGGCAAGAGCAGAAGAACGCAATAACAGAATTGCAAGTAGGGAATTTTGTGTTGACGAAAAACAAGTGAGGGAGTGGCGGAAAATGCAAGCTGACTTGGAAAAAATTCCAAAGGCAAAAAAAGCTCGACGTGGTTTAACGACTTCATATGGGGCTCTAGAGACTGAATTGCATAAATGGGTTATGGAGTGTCGTCAAAATGGCTACTGTGTAACACGCATGGGAATTCGCTTACGTGCCCTTCAAATGGCTAAAGACGACAAACTAAAAGCACCAGGCATTGAAAATTTTGTTGCGTCAGCAGGATGGTGTAGCCACTTCATGAACAGGTTTGGCCTATGTTTGCGGCAAAGAACAAAGATTGCACAGAAGTTGCCAAAAGACCTTGATGAAAAAATGATGTCATTCCATTCATTCATCATAAAACAAAGAAGGATCCATAACTACGACCTGGGAGATATTGGGAATATGGATGAAACACCTATGACCTTTGATCTTCCAAGCAACAGAACTGTGGCAAGTTTGGGAGACAAAACTATTTTACTCAGGACCACAGGAAATGAAAAAAACCATTTCACAGTCGTTCTCTCATGTTTGGCTAATGGAACTAAGCTGCGGCCTGTCATTATTTTTAAAAGGAAGACATTGCCTAAAAAGGTGACATTTCCACCACGAATAACAGTGCGGGCACATATTAAAGGCTGGATGGACGAAGAAGGAACAAAAAAATGGCTGGAAGAAATTTAGAACGGACGACCAGGAGCAGCCTTAAAGAAAAAACCTTCATTGCTAGTTTGGGATATGTTCAGGGCCCACACATCTGATAACATAAAAAAATTGGCAAAGTCTTCTCAAGTTACTTTGGCCGTTATTCCAGGTGGGCTTACATCTGTATTACAGCCCCTAGATGTGTGTTTAAATAAACCTTTCAAAGACCGTGTGCGAAAGATGTGGCATGAATGGATGTCATCTGGTCAAGCGCAACTGACAAAAGTTGGAAATCTAAAGAAGCCCGACATAGAATTGATAGCAAAGTGGGTTTGTGATGCATGGGAAGATATTCCAGAAGACATGGTGCAACGTGCCTTTAAGAAATGTGGCATTAGTAATGCTATGGATGGCAGTGAAGACAGCGCTTTGTATGAGAACGACAGCAGTGATGGCGATGACTGCGAACTCAGTGATGATGACAATGTCTACGCTGATACCCTCACACCGACTGAAGCTGAAGCTCTATTTGGAAATACAGATGATGAGGAGGAATCCAGTTTTGAAGGATTTTAACCCTTGTGTTTTAGCTTAGTTGCTGATTGAGCTGTTTTTGTACTTTTAAGTTATTGTTGATACCATATTGTTTAGGTTGACCCTCTTTTCTACTTGAAGAACAATAGTTTACCGTTTTTATTTGAAATAAATATTCAAAAACCTACTGATGCCTCAATTAATGTAGTTTTATTGGTATCTATTTTAATTTTGTAATTTACCAGTAACCGCTGTGTTTCCCACCCCCGGCTTATACTCGAGTCAATAAGTTTTCCCAGATTTTTGGGGCAAAATTAGGGGCCTCGGCTTATATTCGGGTCGGCTTATACTCGAGTATATACGGTATTTATAAGAAACATACTAAAATATTACAAGGTAGTAAAGATATATATATATATATATATATATAAGTTTCCTTAAAGAGAGAGTAAGTTTTAACGATTAATGAACGGCGTAATTTCATACCCTTCATTGAGGCCCTGGGGTACCAGGCTACCAAGGGTTGGATCCAGAAGGTCTCGCGAGACTTTTCTTTACTACGTTGTTTGGTTCGTTTGGAAGGCACCGAGGTAGATGCCATTGGAGGGGAGAGTGCCGGACCGTCATCTACCTGTGTATATATATATATATATGTATAAATATATATATATATATATCCTGACTGAAAAAACTTGGGATAATTACCCCATTGGACTTTCTTAAGGACTTGCGCACTTCAGCACTTCATTTAGTGTGTATATATATATATATATATATATATATATATATATATATATATATATTTATATATATATATATATATATATATATATATATACATCATCATCCAGCCGGCACTCTGCTCAATATCCACAACTTGGTCTGGAGCATGTCATCCACATAAACGCGGTAATATATCCAAGCACTCCGACAGCTACATACGGACACTCAAAAAAATACTCATATGCTGAAAGTTCTCAGCAATGTTTCAATGCTCATTTGTCATCATAGCCTTATGACAATTTTTGATGAGCATTGAAACGTTGCTGAGAACTTTCAGCGTCTGAGTATTTTTTTGAGTGTCCGTATGTAGCTGTCGGAGTGCTTGGATATATATACACAGTATATACATATATACTGTATATATATACGCACAGTATACAGATGTAGCCATACTCATCGATCCTGATGACCCACCATCCTGGTTTCGGTGTCCCGCCATGAGAAATGTCCCATTGTGGAGCACTTATGTGTACTATGGCGAAAGCATGTAATGGGTAGCGATTGCACCACTAATGAAAACTACAGTATAGTGCCACTGATGGATATGAGAAGCACCATTGCCATTTACCTGCCTTCTTTGCTTACTTATGAATGCCGAGCTTAGTTCTATAAGGGTGGAATCACTTTTGGCCGATAGTCTTAGCCCACCACTAAATATGCTACATAGTCAATCATTAAGCCCCAGGGACGCAGTGAGGAAATGTATGCCAAGTTAGCTCCGTAAGGGTGAGCTAAGCTTTGCATACATTTTCCCACGTCCCTAGGGCTGAATGAGCGACTACATAGCATACTAATAAAATGGTGGCAAGCAGAGACTACTTCTTGATTTACAACAACATTTACATTGAATGCAGTTTTTCTTCTCCTTCTCTCCATAGCAATGCTCCTGCCCCCAGACTTTAAACTGTATGCTTTGCCACTCAGCCTACATTGGATACTACACCACTATTTGTTGTACAGTAGCAAGACACAAATGGGTAGATCAGAAAGTGGTCACAAAACCTCATTTCAGCGGAAGAGATGCTATAACATAACCACTTACACAGTGAGCTCAGTCCAGCACATGCTCTGGGCCAGTGCCTCATTGCTCCCTCCCCCTTAGCACACCAAGGAAGCTCTATGAATATTGCCCCTTTTGTCTTCACCCTTTAGTCAGCCTCTGTCTCTTCTGTGGCACTTCTAATTCCACATTGCATAACAGAACCAAAGTGGACTCCTTGATTAAGTCTGATGGCTGAAACGCATAGGAATTTTCCTGATTGACCTGATTGAACAATAAAATAATATAAGACAATTAGGAGGTTAATCTTAAGATTTTTTAATAAATTAATTATTTAAGAAAAATATATATTTGCCAAATTACAAAGTTTTTAGAAAATGTGTTAAGTGATTTATAATATTGAACTAAATTCTCCCTATTTTGAATATTTTATATAAATGCAAATGTTTTATCTGTTTTTATATTTATTAAAAAAAAATATATTTTTTACATAAAACCAATAGTGGACAACATCCTGGGGTTTACAGTTAAGATAATCAATACCCAATGTGGTTTGTCTCAAAGAGACTTCATCAGGGGGTAAATATCTTCCATTGGACCAAGATGACCTCCAATTACTTTCAAGTATTGAGATGGTTAAGGTGATCTTTGATTAACAATAATTTCCTGATTAAATGATTGAATCAACATAAGGATAAACCAGGACATTTTAGAGCAACTGGGTTAAGTGAGACTCCATAAAAAAACCTGAAATGACCCCCAAATGGAGTAGTGGAGCTTCTACAATGGGCTCAAATCTTCAGTATGGGATACAGTATTAGGGTTGGTGTAGCACTTTGGCTTAGGATATTAGGCTTAGCTTAGGGGTTTTGGTTAGGGTATTACAGATAAGGACTCTGAGCGCAACAAATAATATAAGGGCCATGAATCAGGATTATCTTACCTAGTGCCCCATGAGGTCTAGATCTGGCTCTGACATACATTACCAGTCATTAATTAATTTTCAATAAGGGAGGCAACTAAAGAGCTATTTTGTGATAAATTTATATTTTTTAAGTGGTGTAATCACATTTGAATTCATTGACAGGGTTTTTAAACAAATGTAAAGATGATTTATTTACATTTTGCTTTCATTAAAGTATCTGACCTTAGCAGCACACACAGCAACGGACACTTGAGACATTCTAGCTACCAATATTTCCAAAGTTTCAGCTCCGATTGCTCTCCACTTCTTTTTGCAGTACCTCCCACAGATGATTTTTACTCATAATTTGCTCTTCTCAAATGCGCCTTTCAAGTTGATGCCACAAGAGTTCAACTGGATTACATTCTTGACTCTGGGGTGGCAAAACTGTGTTTTTCATCACATTTTGGTATTGTTTGGACTCTACATAATTTTTGCAAAGATGTGAGGTATGTTTTGGGTCAACTCACAGCTGGTAAGATGCATGCCAGAGGGAATGGCGAGACGCTGAAAGATGCTGTGATAGTGCTTTGAGTCCATGATTCCTTCTATTTTGACCAAATCACCAATGTATCCATTTCCAAAACAGCCCTAGACCATGATAGAATCTTCTCCATGCTTCACTGTGGGCTCAATGCATGCTATGAGCATGCACTCGCAATGAACGAACGTGCTCCTCCTTGACCCAAACAGCTCAAACTTCGATTGGTCCATGAAAATAATCTTCTTTCATTGTTCAGACAACCAGTCCTTATGCACAGAGTAACCTCATCTTTTTGCTAATGGGCCTCAGCAATGGTTTGCGGGCTGCTATATACCCTGTAAACCTTGCAGCTTAGAGGGATCACTTGATAGTAGTGATTGGTACGCTCATCTCTCATGTTTTCATGAGTGCAGTGCAGATCTGTGGGCTGTTTGGAACACTAACTGTAATATATTTGTCCTTTTTGTTTTGTGGTCACACAAAGTTGTTAGGTCGCGGGGCTATCATGCCCACTGTTGATTTTGGCATATCTCTTCAGGGTCCACTGCACCCCACCAAGGGAAATCTTCTCTTGCCGGGTGATTTATCATGAACTACATCCTGTCTTTCTCAAAGTGATGTTGGCAGATCATTTTTTTGATCAATAACTCATTATTCTTCAGATCTGAATCTAAACAGTTCCAGATGAGCACCAGGCATGGCCCTGACATCAGTGCACACAACCAGTTGTGGGGATCATATTCTGTTCTGTTCTAAACCTTGTCATCTAGCAAGTTGTGAATATTTTTTCTGACAAATATATGCTGATATGATATGAATGAGTGCAGACATCCCTTTCAATAGTAGTTTGACCCATTTACTGTATGTGTGGCAACCATTAATAATGTTTGTCTTTCCTTTAAAAAATCACAAACATGGTGGTGTATTGACATGAATGGCACACAGCAGATGCTGTCCTCACTTGTAGCTCCTGCTGTATCGTTATCTGAGTCCCAAAGAGTCGTATGAGTCCCTCTATAACAGCAACCTTCCAGCTTTTGTGAGACTGTTCCCTATATCCCCCCCACGCACAATCTGGCCTCAGTGTTCATCATTTTGTGATAATTTGATATGCCAGGTCATATATGTGTTTGAAGTAGAGCCATGGCTTGAATTGCTCCACTCAAGTTTTTTTAGATATAATGTTTAATTTGTGTTCTTCCAAAATAACACACAAATATAATACTGTATAGCAGATTTTCCATTCTAAATAGCTTGCCACAGGAGATTAATCTATATTGCATACTTTATACATTATCTTAGCTTCTGCTGTACTAAATTTGATTTCTATATAATAAAAAAAGTAAATATTCAGTAATACAGAGCTGGTCTTAAAAACATTTGACTCTGGTCAGGGCACTTTATAGGGGAAAGCCCATTTCCAATGTCTGTCCTACAACAACCGTATTTATACCATTGCTTCTAAGAGACATTTAGAAAGTGACTAATTTAAAAGTACAAATAAAATTCAATATATTTTGGTAAATAATACAACAAATCATAATAGAGCTAAGTTTTAACTAAGTTATATTGCAGTATTTTATAATCAAATAAATTATTTAGATTAATCATAAGAGATCCAGAAGCATGCAGTCCTTTTAATATTCTTAAATTGCTTATTTGTGTACATTTATTAAGCTATGCAGTTAAAATGTATCTTCTATATTGAAAGTTTTAATGCAAATAATGATTCCTGAAATATAAAAAATAGTTTTGAAAAAAAAAACAAATAGTTGTTAACCCCTTTGAGTGCCAACATCTCTGTAAGGGATGTGCTTAATATATGTGCTAAAAAGGCCAGCATATGTTACATTAATTCAATTAAAAAAAGTTGCTTAAAAAAGATTATTTTCCTATAAAAGGTAAACATTACAGGTCATTTTGATGAATAAATATGTTTGCTTGGTAATTTTCATACCTACAGTATTTTGACAAATTCACTCAAAGGGTTAAACAAAGAAGGATGATATTATCTGTGGTTCTACAAAGGTGGACCTAAATTGTAGATTGAGACTAATGATTATGGGTAATGTGGTTTCAGACCTGAAACAAGGTATGCCCAGACATAAGCAGAGCTCCCAGCAATCACTTATGCATGTGCATGGGCAGATTCAGGGGGGGGGGGGGGGCACCTGGGCATGTGCCCCCCCGTCATTTCCAACGAGCACATTGCTGTGTCGCTAACCCCCCGGGAACCGGAGATATCGCCAGACAAAGCTAGAACATTTTCCCCATAGGATAACATGGGACCCGATAATTCTGACCCCCCCCCCAGTTCCGACAGCTGCCATTTCACCCCACAATATCACTGAAACTTGTGATCTCATTCGATCCCACATGGGCCTTCAATTTGATACCAGGCAGGTCCATATGGGTCAATTGGTTCCGGAGATATTGTGGGTAAACAAGTTTTTTATTTCTGAAATGTAATTTCATGGCTGTTCATGTTATTTGAGAGCAAATTACTCTGGAACCAAGCACCCCAGTTTCATGGGACCAAAATCATTTGAAGCCCAATTAAAAGTTCTCAATATGATACTGATGATACTTTCATGTAAATGGGTCAGTTGGTTCCAAAGATATAGCCGCTTAAACGAGATAGCCGGTTAAAGGGAGGGGAGGGGGTGGTTTTCTCTCCCCATCACACCAGAAAATGCAGGGACTAGGCTGGTGTAAAAGGGGCCAACCCGGAAATGTCCTTGCATGATTCTGGGACAACATATCTTGGTAAATCCCTGCCTTTTCTGGTGTGAACGGGGTATTATTTCAAATAGCTGGGACCTGCAGTGCTCTGAATACAGCCGGGCAGACCCTCGATCTCTACCCTTCTTTCTCGTGCTGTGGACAAAAATGAGATAAAGATAGAAGCATATGTTGACATGATTTTAGCTTCTCTCCCAGTGTCTCTTGGACGACAATAACAGATTACAAAAGAAACAGAGACAGAGAAAGATTACACAATGAGATTGTGTTACATTAATTTATTCTGTAGAAATGACCAGCAGAAAAAAAAAAAACGCTTGCCCACCATAATTGGATGTACAAAAGGGACTTCATTGTAGTCAATGACATCATTACAAATGCAATAGATCTGTCATACCGGCATGACCAAGAAATACTATGCTGTGCAAGATACATGAAGGCCACTTAGGAGAATAAAAATGGTGAAGGGTGCAAGAAGTGATGTATTTATCAAGAAGACATACTGTGGCACAGATGACAGCTACTGTACCTGTACATGTGATTTATGCCTTACATACTGTATGAACCATAGCGTCAAATCAAGTCCCTGAGTTCAAACGCAGCACCAGATAAACCATACCAGAACGCATACAAAACTTGTGTGATTGAAATCCGGAAATGTCAATTTTTCTGACTATTCATTATTATGCTAATCCCCCCCCCCCCCAGCCTAACACACTACATACAACTACTAGTTAATTGCATCAACTTAGTCTTTGAAATACATGGGATAAAATGTAATAGGGTGAATTTTTTTTTCATGTGCGGTTTTTGGCAAAAAATGGCATGTACAGATGGCATGTACAGGTAAGCCAGCCGACGTGGACTCACAAGCAGTTCACTCGCTCGCAAGTCCCTGTCAGTAAGGTGGGGAGTGGGAACAGAAGGCTTCAATGCCCTTCCCTGTTTCATGGATACAGGCAGGGAGCTGGGGCAGGCAGGGGCAGAGCGGACAGTGAGGCGGGAGAAGGGTGGAGGGCTGCTGGGCTTTCGGGAGAATGGATCAGACAAGCATCTCGTGCACACACGCCCTACTCTGTTAGACTGGCAGGATCCGCTCTAACTGCACGTTTTGTGGTAAAAATCTCCTCAAGTTTTTTTATAAAATACATAAAAATTGCAAAGTCCAACAAGAAATGAACACATCACTTTGCTGGGCTATAAGGATATACTCTTTGCTGTTCACATTTGAAGGCAGCATTTTCAATGTTTGTTATTGAAATGGAAGATTGAGAGAACACCAAGGATATACTTTTTCCGCTTCTTTTAGATGGCAATTTCTACTCTATACGATTGAACTCTGAATATTCAGATTTGCCATAGAAGTCTATCCCGATGGTGATACAGAATTTGACTAAAGTACCTTGGCCCATTGATTTTTTTGAGATTGAGAACCTGGAGCCAAAGGGAGTGTGCAATCTCCAAAAGAGTGTAGATAGACAGATACAGAGGGATACAGAAGTACCAACACACTCACCATTCCTATGAATGGGGTGCAAACATCACCCATTTCCCAGGATGGGGTGCATTGGCCTGTGACCACACACTCTAGTAAATACAAAAACAGGGGGCCCAGCACTCACTACAACAAACTAACTCACCTTAACATTCACATAATAAATTACATTTATTTAATTTATTATGTGACAGGGGTAAGCAGCTCTTACAATGCGAAACACGTTGTATAGAGTGGCTCAATACTTTGAGTCCATTGGCTCTTAATGACCAATTGTTCCTATTTAACCATTTAACCATTAAGGGTTACAGCCTCATAAAAATCGTATTCCCCTACTTTCTAATTTTTATCCTGCATATCATTCTTATCTAACATATGTTTTAATATGACTCTGATCAGTTATCCCGAGGTGATACCATGATATGTTTTCATATTTGGTTTGATGCATTTACTTGTGTTACTATTGTATCACAATGTATCTAACAGCAGAGGTGTTGCTAGGAGACGCAAATAGCGTCCTCAGGCCACAAGTATTGCCGGCTGATGATGTCATCACATGAGCCCTGCTAGTAGAGGGAAACGAGGTGACGTGCCAGCAGGGGCGTAGGGAGGGCAGAGCGAGCAGAGCATGAGATCTGGGTGCCAGGACAACTAAGGGCGCCGGAGCCATGTAGCCCTCTCCCCTGCTCCCTCCCCAGCCTGCTCTCTGCTCTGCTCGGGGGAAGCAAGCACCATGAGGGACGCAGGGTTGTGATGTTCCCTCTGATCTGTGAAACTTGGAGGGAGACTGTGGCTGCTCTCCGGCTGCTTTTACAATGTTGCCACTCTGCTCCAGCCTTACCCCTGCACACAGGTCTGGCAATGAGCAATTTTAGTCCCCCTTGGCAAGGAGCAATATTAGTCCCCCTTGGCAATGAGCATTTTCAGTCCCCCTTGGCAACAAGCTATTTCAGTCCCCCTTGGCATCATGCATGAAGCCCCTTGGCATCGTGCATGAAGCCCTTTGGCATCGTGCATGAAGCCCCTTGGCATTGAGTATGAAGCCCCTTGGCATTGAGCATGAAGCCCCTTGGCATTGAGCACGAAGCCCCTTGGCATTGAGCATGAAGTTCCTAGCAATGTGTAAATAGGTAAATGGCATTACACAGATGTGTGTTGGCCATTACAGTTTATATAGCATGTAATGGTCATCACAGTTTGTTATATAGCATGCAATGGTCATCACAGTGTGTTATATAGTATGTAATGGTCATCACAGTGTGTTATATAGTATGTAATGGGCATCACGGTGTGTTATATAGTATGTATTGGGCATCACGCTGTGTTATACAGTATGTAATGGGCATCACGGTGTGTTATATAGTATGTAATGGGCATCACGGTGTGTTATATAGTATGTAATGGGCATCACGCTGTGTTATACAGTATGTAATGGGCATCACGGTGTGTTATACAGTATGTAATGGGCATCACGGTGTGTTATATAGTATGTAATGGGCATCAAGGTGTGTTATATAGTATGTAATGGGCATTACGGTGTTATATAGTATGTAATGGGCATCACGATGTGTTATATAGTATGTATTGGGCATCACAGTGTGTTATATAGTTTGTAATGGGCATCACAGTGTGTTATATAGTATGTAATGGGCATTGCGGAGTGTTATATAGTATGTCATGGGCATTGCGGAGTGTTATATAGTATGTAATGGGCATCACGCTGTGTTATACAGTATGTAATGGGCATCACGGTGTGTTATACAGTATGTAATGGGCATCACGGTGTGTTATATAGTATGTAATGGGCATCAAGGTGTGTTATATAGTATGTAATGGGCATTACGGTGTTATATAGTATGTAATGGGCATCACAATGTGTTATATAGTATGTATTGGGCATCACAGTGTGTTATATAGTTTGTAATGGGCATCACGGTGTGTTATATAGTATGTAATGGGCTTTTCTGGGATTTTCTATTCTGAATGCCGGTTCTTCTATCTCTCTACAAGGAGGGTGAGTTTCAATATATTTACTGCAATACAGATCTGTGCACCATAAGGCCATCTATACACCTTAAACTTCTGCAACTGAGTGCTGTCTTTCCATGATCTATATATATAAATATATATACATGGCTGCAGCTTAATGGCTGCTCAATGGGTTCGAATGCCACCCCGGCATATGCCAATACATATATATGTTCTCCATTAAGCAGGCATTATTCTTTCAGGACCCGTTATTAGCAGCCCGAATTTTACTTTATCGTAGATTTATCAATGATTTACTCATTGTATGGTCTGGACATATTGGTGATTTAATTGCACATATAGATTGCCATAAGGCAAGCGTAAGTCCTTGAAATTAACCATGACATACGACCAAATCAGGATTAGTTTTCTTGCTGTTTCTTTATCTTTGTTGAATGGCGAATTGCATACATCCTTATTCCAGAAGGACACTGGCATCATTTTGGATCCAGTTGAGGCAGAACAGCAAATCGATGAACTTGTTCAAAAATTTTTAGTGAGAGGGTACAAATTGCAGGACCTACATGCAGCTAGAAGCAGGGTATCTTTATCCACACGTGAACAACTTCTTGCCCTGAAAGCTTCTCCACCACTTCCAAAAATCATCCCTTGGGTGACTAAATTTATGAGAGAAAGTCCCATGATTAATAAGATCTCTAAGAAGTTATGGCACTGACCGTGACATTAACATCCCTGACACTAGACTGATGGCTTGTTATCAAAGAGGCCCGAATTTTCGAGACTTGCTCATGAAAACGGACATTACCGGCTTCAATCTCCCAGACAAACCTCCCCCCGTGGATGCATACGATGCACCTGTACAATTTGCACATGTATGATACCGGGTAATAATTTTTATCATCCACCATCAGGGGCTAATATTATTAATAATATTACACATGATGACCTTTGGTCTTTTAATAATAGCATCGAAACCACTAAGGTAGACATGTTTTTTTTGTAGTGGACACATTTACACATGTTGTAGATCGAAACAACAATACATGTTGACATAGACAAGGTCTTGGTCAACCACATCAGTCACATTCCATAATACATAAGGCATTCTTCCCAGAGGCCTAACTAGACCTTTGTGGGCCCCATAGCAACATTTTGAAAGTGGCCCCCTGCACTCCATGAAAACAGGGGATGGGAGGGAGGAAGATTGTGTGTGTGGGGGGGGGGGGTTTAGCTGAGGGGAGAGGGGTTTAGGGTTAGGCACTTACTAGGGATTCTGGCTTCCTGTAAATCAAGCTGCAAGTGGATTACATTCCATATGCATTTTCAGTCACTTTTTCCTCTTGCGTCTGCGCAATACAAACAATACGCAAGCGGCGTAGTCTGATAATTGGTCAATTAGAGGATATGCAGATGCAATACATGCTGAATTAGCCTAAGATCCACTTGGGCAGGGACTGATATTAATGGGTAAATATTCTCTTTAAAGTGCGTTGGAAAGTGTGTGTGCTACACAAAATAATTGGTGGTAAGATTATTGCTATTTATTTTCATCTTAATTAAATGTAATATTTTTAACCTTGTATTTGTTGAATATTTGCCATGTGGTGTTTTTGTTATATACCGGTATGTTTCTAAAATATACAAAAGTAGCCATGTGAATGTTTCCTGCGATGCAGCATGCTACACTGGGCTGTGACTATTCACAGCCGGTGATTGCACCTTTAAATCCTAATGGAGCTATCACCGCCTGCGAATAGTCACAGCCCGGCAGTATCCCGTGTCGCAGGAAACATTCACATGGCTACTTCTGTATATACTAAAATCATATATTAAACAAATATTTTATATACTTTTCTGTAAATAAATCATCTTAACAAGCATATGCTACACTTATTAAAGACTAGTAGCCACATGTTGCCCAGCTCACCAGCAGCTGCAGGACTCACTCACACTGCAGTCACACTCCAGACTTCTGGACAGTCTATCTTCCTCTTCAGAGCAAACAGGCGCCGAGTTTGACATGCAGCGCTGAGTTCATACAGTATACCAATAAGGCTCCTGGGGCTCTGGCAGACAAAGTAATACACCAGCTCCACTACTTCCCTTGTGGCACCTAGCACGCTGCTCCAGCTCTGGAGTGTCTCTCTCCGTCCATCGTGCTATGCTACACCAGCTCCTGCATTGCGCACTACTCTTCTAATCTTCACCCCCCACCGCTCAGCCCGCTATTATGACCTGCTCCCGCTCGGCGCTCTATTATGTTCTGCTCCCACTCGGTGCTCTGTTATGTTCAACTCCCGCTCGGCGTTCTATAATTACCTGCTCCCACAGCCGCTTGGTGCTATACTCCGGCTCCTGCCTGGATCGATACTCCGGCTCAGTCAGTACTCTAATATTAATAATAAAATCATACAAAACTGTGCAGGGGATTGCTTGCTGTGCCTCGGGCCCCCCGACCCGCTGGGCCCCATAGCAGCTGCATCCCCTGCACCCACGGTAGCTTTGCTACTGATTCTTCCCCCTCCATGAGTCCCTACACATTACTCCATTGTATATTTATATAGAAAATAATGTGGGATGTAAAAGCACATAATAGTACCTGAGGACACACGTCAACTAACAATTTCTAAAATTTTGGCATGGTGAGCTTTGGACTCTGTATTTGGAGCACAATGAAATACTGTTGGGAAAAAAATTAGGAACAGTTGCGTAAACACATGTGCAGGATGTAAAGGATCAACATTGATTGATGTCCACCATGAGTCAACTAATCAAAGAATTTCCACCATGGTTTGGAATATATAACCACAATATAATGTTAAGTATGGATTAGTGTATGTCAATGTGTCGGTCATATTTATATGTGCACATTAAGGTTTTTGCATATATGCACAAACATACAGATGTAGTGCCTCTAAGCCAGACCAGGGAATTGCCAGAGCTGGCATTCGTGGGTGGAGCAGCGTTGCATCTGATGGGACGCATGAGCATCTCACACGCACACGCGTCCCCTTTACTTGGCGGCAGATGGCGGAAACCCTGCCTATTTCTGCTTCAAGGACAGGAGGGCAGTAGAGGGGGAGTGGTGGGGAGGCAGCAGCAGTCTCCATCAGAATGGGGCATGTGTGCATCTCATACGCGTGTGCCCCCTTCTGCGGGCAGGTGAACGGATGCAGATGGCAATAGAATCACCAGGAGCAGCTCCAATAAGAGCTGCTCCATCTGTATATTATATATGAAGCATGAAAGGGATAAACGTTTAAGGTACTAAACCAGGCATTTCCAACATTGGCCCTCCAGATGTTGTGAAACTACACATCCCAGTATGCTTTGCCACAGTTTTGCTATTAGAGAATGCTAAAACTATTGCAAAGCATGCTGGGATGTGTAGTTTCACAACATCTGGGGGGCCAACGTTGGACATGCCTGTACTAAAGTGTGCTTACCATGGGCCTACATTGAGTAGATGTGGTTGGTTAATTGGTCAATGATAAAAGCTTGTATGATGCGTGAGTATTGTGTGCAGGTGCATGTATTTAAATTTTTGTGCGTGGCCGTTGCGCATACGTAATTAACAGAATTACGCCTCGTGTGCGAATTCGCATGCAAGCGTATCAACCTCCTTAACCTCCTTAATCCGGCCCTGATGCCAGCCCTGTGTACACTGCATACTCTTACCACTGCCCAACTTTCTGACCTCTCCAGTGTTAAGGAATCACAAGTCTCAAATGGATATGAGTCAGTTTATGTGCCTATACATGTTTTTTTTTTTTTTTGCAGTACCAATTATCATGTTTTATTCTAAACAAAAATAGAGGTCTAATGCTGCATCAGCCCTTTAATGTTTAAAAATGCAAAAAAAGTCTAGTTCTTTCATTGCTAAATGAAAAGAAATGTTAACAAACTGATGCTACTTCAGGGAAAACATTACGATTCCTTGGCTATTATTAGAAATGTCGCCTTTAGTTAAAAAAAGTGCATTCTTGTTTTGTTTCCTTTATTGAATAAGAATTGGAACTTACCGGAGGCTTATGAAATAATTAGTATTATAGTACAAAACAGCCATTTCAGAAAGTAGTAATTTACTCCATATGCAGCTTCTCAGTAGGAGCTCTCATTAATCAAAGAAGGACATGCACATCAAAGTGTTCCTTGCTTGCTACAACAGCATCTATCATCATGCTATTAAATGTACAGTGGCAACCCTTGATAAATATAATGCCTTTGATGTGCTGATAAATTTTTGCATTGGCATATTGCTGCTTGGAAGAGCTTGCTGTATAGGGAAATCTAAACCTTTTCTAGCCTGTGATCTAAAATTATTCTCAAACTTGCAATGAACAGTTTTCACATACATCTGCTCCTCTGACATGCTCCAAATAGTGCAGAGAGTTGGTTTTCTCCCTCTAGAGATCCTTATCTTTGTGGAATCTTTTACTCACTGCAGCTCCCTAGATAGGTATCCTTTATATTTGCAAATACGCCAAATTTCAGAAAAACGTCAGCACCATCTTCACCACAACTTGCGTTGTGCAAAGTCCAATATCAGCTCTATCAATCATTGTTGTCACTTATAATTCCTTAACCCTTTAAGTGCCCAGGTTGCGGTGAGCGATCCTCAAAATACCCGCTAAAAATGCCAGCATGGCTTACAGAGACTGTTCTTTCAGTATAAATAAATACAAATACAGCCAAGTCAATTAATTGAAGTTTAGTTAAAAATTGAACCCCAAAACATATAACAGTCGCCGTGAGCGGTGCTGGCAATTTTTACGGATATTTTTGAAGATCTTTCACAGCACCATTGGCACTCAAAGGGTTAACTTTTAAACTGCGTTATTTAATATACTGGTAGTAACTGATAAGTACTGGGGTATTTTTTTGTTTTAACTTACAAAAATGAACAAATACTTGATTATGTCTTCATCATGACTATCTCCAGTTAATGATTTATAAATACTTACTGAGAAAGTGAACAGATGTAGTGTTATATCAAGGAAAAATATGTGTTTTTAATATTTAATTCTCTCAGACGATAGGTTTTGGTGATTCATGTAAAAACTTTTAATTTTACATTTTTGTGATTAGTAGTCAGAGTTGGAATACTGGTCTCGCTTAACGTTTTCTCAATGCACCATCCTATAGATCAGAGTTTCATCAGCATAAGTATTCTTGACATGTAGATACAATGGGCCTGCTCGTGTTTGACTTCCTAATTACAATAGAACCTTTGGTACTTGTTTCCTAGCACGGCCACAACGATTAGGATCTGGGGCATCACAGGTAAGAAAATCGCGTCGGTCGCATTGCATGCGGCCATAAAAATCGCATGCGATGCGACCGACAAGATGCCCGCGATTTCCCATAGGGAACAATGGAAAATGCCTCAATTTACCCAAATCAACATAGGGATCAATGTTAAATGGCCCAGAGACACCAAAAAAAAACCCAGAACAGTGAAATGGCCCCCCAAAAATTGTTAATGCCACCCCACGATCAACGTGAACCCTAAGCGTGGCGGGCGCAGCGAGCCCGCGAGGGGCGGCGGTACGCGTCCTCCGACCTTTTCATACCCCCACTATCCACGTCAGCGTGGAGTTGAGAATAGAAAGTGTGGCGAGCGTAGCGAGCCACCGAGCCCGAAGCGTGGCGAGCGCAGCGAGCCCCACGAGGGGACGCGGATACCTTCACAGGTATCTGCGTCCGCTCGCCACGCTTCGGGCTCGGTGGCTCGCTGCGCTCGCCACACTTTCTATTCTCAACTCCACGCCGACGTGGATAGTGGGGGTATGAAAAGGTCGGAGGACGCGTACCGCCGCCCCTCGCGGGCTCGCTGCGCTCGCCACGCTTCGGGTTCACGTTGATCGTGGGGTGGCGTTAACAATTTTTGGGGGGGCCATTTCACTGTTCAAGGGGGTATTTTGGGGTCTCTGGCCCATTTAACATTGTTCCCTATGTTGATTTGGGTAAATTGAGGCATTTTACATTGTTCCCTATGGGAAATCGCGGGCATCGCGTCGATACCATCGCATGCTCTTTTTGGCTGCATGCGATGCGACCGACGCGATTTTGACTTTTTCAATGCATTTCAATGGGAAATCGCGGGCATCGCGTCGGTCGCATCGCAGACCATTAAAAATTGTGGCCGTGCTAGGAAACAAGTACCGAAACTTTATTTCTGCTATTATTGGCTTTGAGCCCAATTCAGATCTGACCAATTACCAAATGGCCGTGTATGCACAAGTTCTGCAGCCGTCCGTGAGAACAAAGCCAGCGATGGATAGACATGACTGGCTGTTTGCAAGGTGATTGACAGGGGGCATTTGTAGGCATCACCCAAGTGTTTTCTTTGTGTTGCATAAAAATGCAGGTAGGCTCGGCTGTGGGGAGGGAGGGCTGCTGATGTAAGCAGTGGTCTCCATCTTTCTACTGTGATCTCTTCAAACATGGGGTTAACCATTTCATGGTGAATGATTGCAAATGGTTTTCCCCTTGTGTGCACAGCTGCAAACGTACTTGGAGCTGTGCACAGGGGTGGGGGAGACCGTGGCAGGGTGTTATTTACCTGATCATTGGTGTCCAGAAAACAGAAGTACAGGAAATAGGTACGTGATGTTACACTCAGAGCAAGGTGTAATAAGTGATAAAATAAAGTGATAAGTGATAAACCTCCAACCAATCCACTCCTGTCATTTTTTTTAAACAAAGTCTGGGACATGACAGTTAGGAGCTGATTGGCTGGTTCTTTATCAGTCTGCTTTTTATCACTTGTCAGCTTAGTGCAGTGATTTTCAACATTTTTACCTTGCGGTACACTAAATAAGATTTTAAAATAACCAAGGCACACCATGAAATCCACACAGGGCAAAACACATTTGCACCCAAAGGAAAAAAAAAACATATTGGCCCCACATAAAACACAATCACACTGGTCCCCACAGGTATAACAAATAAAATACATTCTCCTTTTACATGAAAAGAAGAGACCAGTAAATAACAATTGAACTGGTGGTGGCTGTAAACTGGTTTGGGCATCTCTAGATCTGGGGGCACAGTTAAGAGCAGCCACGGCACAGTGGTTGAAAAACACTGGCTTAGTGCATCTGGCCCTGAGTCAGTGCTGTACCATAGAGCCACAACAAAACCACCCTCCAAGCACTGCTCTCTGTGTAATGTCACTGCTTGCACATCCCGATTATGGCATTTGTTGCTCTCTACTCTAATGTTGTATTCCCATTGATCCACCTATCTGTGTACTTATGACTATAATAAATTCTGCAAAGAAAAATACCTACTGTTACGTGTGTTGTAAGGAAGCATGATTTCACTTACCTACTATATCAGTTTACCCATTCCTCCCAACTGTATCACTTTTTGTTGGACCGTACCATTTTTGGGGGATGGTCCACGTCCGCCCGGGGCTGCCAGTTCCCCGTGGTGTGGGTGGGGCAGTTTGGAGTCCTTTCTGCCCGGTGCTGCAGAGGGGGAATATATGCACACAGCATCTATTCAGAGAGGCAGAGGGGCTGGGGTCATTGCAAGCAGCTTACACAAAGCTGACCATGCCCCCATAATGGCGGGAAACGGGGGCCACTTCACATGCGTGCGCAAGGATATGCTGAGCGAGTGAGGGAGATATGGTTTACCTGCCCAACTCACCTGTAGCTGCAAATAATCTCTCATCAACGGACCCTTAGCCACTATCATTTCACAATGTTAGGAGATGATATTGTTTATATTACTAAAACTGAGATTGTACAGTATGTTATATAAAATAGAAGCTGTTCAATCAATGTAATAATCTTTCTGGTACCTGTAAGGAAAAGGTTATTCTAAATAAGAAAAGAAGGAGAAATATTCCCCGGCACACTGAAAAGTATCATCAATAAGATTTGAATATGACATGCTGTGATAATGGAAAGACAGAGATCTCAGTTGCATATATTTGTAACAGTATGATTAATCCAAGTGATCATGTCAAGGCATTGTATCAGCGACCATATTTCCAGCGATATTTGCTATAATCGCCCCCGTGTGTACGCACCATTATAGGGATAAGCCATACTACAATTTCTCACAAGATCATTTTCAGTAAAACCTCAAGTGAACTAAGAAGTCGTACAGGTCTGAATGACATATACATCTGTGATTCCAAAGTGTGATTGCTTGCTGCCAAAGAGAATGAAAAATAGCTGAATTACCTTATGAGCAGGTTAGCACATTAGTTTTACAGTATGACAGCTACTACAAATAGAATAATGCCAGTAGTAAAGATGGCTCTGCCAAGTTGCAGTAATGTAATCCCTTAACTGAATGGCACAATAGGAAAATAGAAAATCTTCATGTTAGAGAAAGAGAAGGTGGATGAAACACAATAAACCATAGTGTACACATTTTTGGAAAGACTTAAGGTGCCCATACACAGTTCAATATTTTGATGCATTTTGAACTAGATCGCATCACATGAGATTTGCATGCAAAGTGATGCATTCCGAAGCTAGTTAAACAGTGCATCACATTGCACAGCACCCTCGTACCTTGTATGGGCACCTTTACTCGCGCCTAATGCTTAAAGCACAAAGCAATATACAATATGGTTTGTACAACCAAGGCCGGCCCAAGCTAATTTTTTTGGGAAGCAAAAATAGAATTTCTCCTCCTCACTCTGGATATTGTAGGAGGAGTTACAGTGTGGGTGTGGCATAAATTGGTGCAGAAAACTGTTTAAAAAATTATGCAGAAATATACAGAGAAATAGCCGCTGGGTGTAATGCGGTCCACTTACATGGGCCATCCAATTAGTAGTAGTAGTAGTACGTTTATTTATAAGGCGCCGCAAAGTGTCCGCAGCGCCGTACATAGCAAACAAAAAACAAATGACAAGGTAACGTACAGGGTGTGTTGAAAAATACAGTATAAATAGGGGTATAGCTGGTAGAAATAAAATCAGCATCAGTTCAGAAGTAGGTGTCAAAATTGTCGAGGAGACTGAAGATAAAGCAGAGGAAGAGAAGAACAGGAAAGGAGGACAGGTGAGGTAAAGAGGTAGGGTGAGTACGTGAGGCAGGAGGACCCTACTCATAAGAGTTAACATACTAAAAATAGGTGGGTGGACGAACGAAAAACAACAGGATAAGTAGGAACGGAGGGGAACGGAGGCAGGATAGGAGGATCAAAGAGGTTAGGAGGAGGGATAGGCTAGTCGAAAAAAGTGGGTTTTGAGGGAGCGTTTGAAGGAGGTAAGGGAATCAGAAAGCCTGATGGGTGGCGGGAGGTTGTTCCAGTGCAGGGGGGCAGCGCGAGAGAAATCTTGGACACGGGAGTGGGAGGAGGTGATTAGGTGAGAGGTCAGTCGGTGGTCAGCGATGGAGCGAAGAGGACGGGAGGGAGTGTGGATAGAGATCAGTGAAGAGAGGTAGGAGCGGTGGAGGAGGAGAGAGCCTTGTAGGTGGTGGTGAGGAGTTTAAAGAGAACTCGGAAAGGAATGGGGAGCCAGTGAAGAGATAGACAGAGGGGGGAAGTGGAGGTAGAGCGGCGGGAGAGGAAGATGAGCCTAGCAGCAGCGTTAAGAATGGTTTGGAGAGGTGCGAGGCGGGTGAGAGGTAGCCCAGAGAGAAGGATGTTGCAGTAGTCAAGGCAGGAGAAGAGAGTGAATGAGAATTTTGGTCGCGTCAGTGGAGAGGAATGGTCTGATGCGTGAGATGTTGCGTAGGTGAAAGCAGCAAGACTGTGAGAGAGCACGAATGTGGGGGGTGAAAGAGAGGGAGGAGTCAATGATGACACCGAGGCAGCGCGTTTGGTCGGTGGAGGTGATCTTGGTTTCACCAATGCTGATGGAGATAGTGGGAGAAGAGGGGATGTTCGGGGGATGGAAGATTAGAAGTTCAGTTTTAGCCATGTTTAGTTTCAGGAAGCGTTGGGTCATCCAGGCTGAGATGGCCGTGAGGCATTCGGAGACCTTGGACAGGAGTGATGGGGATAGGTCAGGGGAGGAGAGATAGATTAGGGTATCATCAGCATAAAGGTGGTAATGAAAACCATAGGAGCTGATGAGGGTGCCCAGAGAGGTGGTGTAGAGGGAGAAGAGGAGAGGGCCAAGGACTGACCCTTGGGGAACACCGACTGGCTGCGGGGTAGTAGGAGAGGAGGAGCTCGGAGTGGAGACGGAGAAGGAGCGATCGGAGAGGTATGAGGTGAACCAGGAGAAGACCGTGCCAGTGATGCCAAAGGAGCGGAGGGTGTTGAGCAGGACAGGGTGGTCAACAGTGTCAAAGGCTGCCGACAGATCAAGCTGGATGAGGATAGAGAAGAGGCCTTTGGATTGTAAATCGTTAGTGACTTTGGTCAGGGCAGTTTCAGTGGAATGTAAAGGGCGGAACCCGGATTGGAGGGGGTCTAGAATGGAGTTAGCAGTAAGGTGGCTTAGGAGACGATTATAGGTCAGACGTTCTAGGAGCTTGGAGGCAAAAGGGAGGAGGGAGATGGGCCTGTAGTTGGATGGAGAGATGGGGTCCAGATTTGTTGTTTTGAGAATTGGGGAGACAAGAGCGTGTTTGAAGGAGGAAGGGAAGATCCCAGAGGATAGGGAAAGATTAAAGAGGTGAGCCAGGTGAGAGCAGACTGACGGACTGAGACGACGGATAATATTGGAGGGGATAGGATCGAGCGGGCAGGTGGAGGGAGAAGCGGATTGAAGGATAGAGTGGACTTCAGCAGCAGTGGTGGGGTAAAATGAGGACAGGGGTTGGAAGGAGGGGAGTGGAGATGTAGGAGGGGTGGAGGGAGTGGGTGAGGTCATGGCAGCAGTGATGGCAGTCCAGAGAGAGGAGATTTTGGTTGAAAAGTAGGTAGCAAAATCAGCGGCTACGATGGAGGACGGAAGAGCTGGAGGAGAGCAAGGAATTGAAGGTGGCGAAGAGCCTGCGGGGATTGGATGATTGGGAAAGGATGAGGGACTTAAAGTAGGATTGCTTGGCCAGAGCAAGGGCAGAGCTGAAGGAGGAAAGAATGAATTTGAAATGGAGATAATCCGCAAGGGAGCGTGATTTGTTCCAGAAGCGCTCAGCAGTGCGAGAGCACTTTTTAAGGAATCGGGTGATAGGCGAGTGCCACGGTTGGGGGTTGGAGCATCAAAGGTGGATAGAGGAGGGAGGGCAGGCAGAGTCCAATGCCGAAGATAGGGTGTCATTATAGAGGGAGGCGGCGAGGTTCGGGCAGGACATGAGGGCGATTGGGGCGAGAAGAGGACACAGTGTGTTTGAGAAGGCAGCAAGATCAAGTGTGTTGACGTTATGCCGTGAGACAATGCGCTTGGGAGGGGGGGGTGGGAGAGGGGGAAGCAGTGAGGGAGAAGGAGATGAGGTGATGGTCAGAAAGAGGAAAAGCTGAGATAGTGTAGTCAGTAAGGGAACAAGAGCGAGAGAAGACGAGATCGAGGGAGTGTCCTTGGATGTGGGTGGGAGAGGTGATCACAATTAGTGATCACAATGGAAAAAAAGGGTGCATGAAGTGCTAGGATCTCGTTTATGTATATACACATGTAGCCAAGAACATTTTACACACTTTGAACTCAAAAATATACGGGTGCTCTATCACATATACACATATAGGTTACCATGGTCTAATGTATTATAAATTGGCACACCAACAAGATTATAGTCAAAAGTAGAAAATGCTTTATGTAAGAAAAGTCATGACAACAAGACAGCTTTCAAAAAGTCCATGCAGTGGGAAAACAGACATCTTTGCAATACTTAACAGGATCCCCTGCATGCCTCCCTGAGCATAAGGGATACTCACCCTGTATACACACACACACACACACACACACACGTATATATACATATATATGCAGTATTAGAAAGCCAGCAACATCCGATTTTTGAAAAAATATCAAAAGAATTTTAATGGCATATTAAAGTGCAAAAAAAGACAGACATAAAAACTGTGCAAGGATGGGATGGAATACTTAGCAGCATTTCAAAGTCAATAATGAACCATCACAGCATCCTCCAATGTAGTCATACCGACAGCTGTTTCGGTGCATGAATGATGCACCTTCTTCCTGGGCATAGACCACTGACCCCCAGGCTGCCCTATTTATACATGCACAAACACATAATCACATGAATCATACTCACCTGTCACCGCCGTTTTCCCGCCGATGACGTCATAGAAGCGCGTCAGTTGTCCGGCGTTGTCACAGCAACACCCAGTCCTAAGCCGGAGTCTGTAACAGTGGGGCGGAAGTGCGTCACCATCTCCGTTGTCACGGCAAGGTCGGAAAACTTCCGGTTACTGCCGCAGCACAAGTAGCGCTGTGTACACCCGCTGGTTACCACTGTTCACGCACGGGGATAGATGCACAGGCTGGTTGCCTAGACAACTATGACGCGATCCAGACGTGACAGCGTGGTATGGGCGGGACAGGGAGGCGAGCTGGCCAATCAAAATAGCTGTATGAAAAAAACGAAAAAGACGAAAAAAAGATTATATGATATCATGTGTAAAAACGTTATGCGCAAGATAAGCAGAGCAGTCTGAAGCAAGGGTCAATAAAGAAAAACATACAAAGTAGAAAAATAGTACATGGAAAAGACAAAACGTAAATATCCAGAAAAGAGCACAATGACCAAGAGATAGGACATATAAAAAGAATAGAATAGAATGAAAATATAGGGTACAGGAGAAATTACAGGAGAGGGAATGCAATTAAGTACAGACATAAGTATTAGGATATAAAATATGTATATACATAGTGGGACACCACGATTACCCTATGATGGCATACAAGATAAAGCAATTTAGATAAAGCAATGTAACGACTGATACTCATTAAGACCTAATGGGGTGGTACTTTTAAGGCGGTTAATCCACTGGCACTCACGCTGGAGTAACAATCTATTACGATCTCCTCCCCGTCTCAGAGGAGGGACGTGATCTATAGGCATAAAATGGAAGTCCCGCATAGTGTGCTTGACGGTGGCAAAATATTTAGCCACAGGTGGAGTATTGCAATCTATGGTGGCATATGCTTTTTTTATCGATGAACGATGTCCCGCAATTCGTTCCTTCAGGAGTCGTATCGTCTTACCGACGTATAATATGTTGCAAGAACACAGGATTATATAGATAACATATCGACTGTCACAGTTAAGATGATGTCGTATGGTATATGTGACACCATCCACCGGATTAGTAAATGTGGTTCCTGTGTTAAGATATTGGCAGTTGACACAGTTATGACATTTGGTCACACCATCCTTGGCTATAAGCCAGTTTTGATTCTTGATGGGTCCAATATCTGAGCTTGCCAGAATGTCTCTCAAGTTGTTGCTCCTTTTGAAGCAGAAAAGGGGAGGAACTTTGCATAGAGGCCCCATTATTTTGTCTGTCTGCACTATATGCCAGTGTTTCAAAAAGACTTTGCGTATATGTTCAGACGCAATAGAGTATGTCGAGGAGAACACCAGTCTTTCTTTCATGGTGTCCTTGACAACCTGGTAATCCGCCCATCTGATAAAGGTGGGGGGATCGTGTTACTTAATAAAAGGGACTATATCTCCGAGGTTATGCGTCAGGTCACTGACACATCATGCTACAAACTCCTCACATATGATCCCACTTATGTTTACAAGAAAGAAGTGGATGCTGTTATTACATTAGGCCTGCGGAATCGCTGGCTGGATGAGCCTACATCGGAGTTCCTCACACAATCCCATCCGAGGACTCCGATGTTTTATGTATTACCTAAAATACATAAGACTTTGGTAAGGCCCCCGGGGAGACCCATAATTTCCTCATGTGGTTCTCTCCTACAGCCGTTATCTCAATACATTGATTTCTGGCTACAGCCTGTAGTCCAGAATATGGATTTTTTTCTTAAAGATACTTCTGACTTTATTTTAAAGTTAGAAGCACTTGGCACGTTACCCGCTTCTAGTCTGTTGGTCACACTCGACATTACTAGTTTATACACCAACATAGAACATGAGGATGGAATGGACTCGGTCAGAACGCTGGTTGCCTCCAGCCCTTTCTATTCAGGACCACCAGTTGATTTTCTTTTACTGCTCATGGATATTGTTTTGAAAAAGAATTATTTTTTGTTCCAGAATTCTTTTTATTTACAGCTAAGAGGGACTGCCATGGGCTCAAACATGGCACCCTCTTATGCTAATTTATTTATGAACATGTACGAACACATTTTGTCACATTCTACTTTTTCAAAACACATCTATTTGTATGTTCGTTATATTGATGACATCTTTATTGTTTGGACTGGGGGACCCCAGCTCCTGACCGAGTTCATTGACATCCTCAATTGTTTGGACACCACGATTAGATTTACCCTGGCATTCAGCTCTGTAACTATAAGCTATCTTGATGTTAGCATTAACTGTACCAATGGGGTTGTTTCGACAAGTATTTATAGAAAAAGTACAGATAAGAATTCTTATTAGCATCGGACTCTTTTCATCCATTACCTCTTAAAAGAGGTTTACCATTGTCGCAACTACTACGTGTGGTAAGAATTACCTCTGATCCCACGACGGTTCAGACGGTTCATTTCAAGAGGATATGCGCCTAATGACATCGAGGAGGCTGTGGCTCACTGTTTACAGTTGTCACGTAAACAGACGTTTGAATCCAAGACCAAGGACACCATGAAAGAAAGACTGGTGTTCTCCTCGACATACTCTATTGCGTCTGAACATATACGCAAAGACTTTTTGAAACACTGGCATATAGTGCAGACAGACGAAATAATGGGGCCTCTATGCAAAGTTCCTCCCCTTTTCTGCTTCAAAAGGAGCAACAACTTGAGAGACATTCTGGCAAGCTCAGATATTGGACCCATCAAGAATCAAAACTGGGTTATAGCCAAGGATGGTGTGACCAAATGTCATAACTGTGTCAACTGCCAATATCTTAACACAGGAACCACATTTACTAATCAGGTGGATGGTGTCACATATACCATACGACATCATCTTAACTGTGACAGTCGATATGTTATCTATATAATCCTGTGTTCTTGCAACATATTATACGTCGGTAAGACGATACGACTCCTGAAGGAACGAATTGCGGGACATCGTTCATCGATAAAAAAAGCATATGCCACCATATGCAAAGAAAAAAATGCGGGGCGCTCAAAGGTGAACAAGAAAACTGAAAGTTTATTAAAAACAACACATAATAATACCAATAAACATACAATGCATTAAAATCACAATAAATGGTGCACCATTATTCCTATCTCTGAGTTGTATGCGTAACCAATTGTTGGGGATTTAATCTCATAGGTCAACCAATTGAGTCCCAGTGCAATTCCTGATATGGACTACAAACGTCCAAATGGGCAGTTGTGGATCTCAAATGTAGACTGTAAAGCGCATTGGTTGTTTAGACAGAAAACGCTGATGGAATCTTTTGGTGCCCGTGCGGGTGGAGGGCAAGGACTTCTGTCGGGTAACTGAGTGACAGTGTCCGTCCTGCCTCCACTGTGTGCTGGTTGCACGGCAATGTATACAGTTAGTGCAGTCAGTAATTGACAGAGTTGCGCCGCAGCGCTTGCTCACCCCTGGATGCCGTTCGGCTGTCTCAGATGTGTATACGGGATCAGCCTTTAGAAATGTCCCGACAGCAGCCGCCTCCTTCGTTACAGACTCTTTAGGCTGTGTAGCCCACACGGCGCTCTGTCCCTGCGTCCGCGAAGATGGTGTATGTCTGCGGCAGATGGATGAGGCAGGATCGGCGCTGATATTGTAGGTGAGTCGGTGGCAGGGGTGTCCTTCTCTGATGTCCTTTGGGGAACGCGTTTCGCCGCACACAGGGCGGCTTTCTCAACCAGGATTGCAATACTCCACCTGTGGCTAAACATTTTGCCACCGTCAAGCACACTATGCGGGACTTCCATTTTATGCCTATAGATCACGTCCCTCCTCTGAGACGGGGAGGAGATCGTAATAGATTGTTACTCCAGCGCGAGTGCCAGTGGATTAACCGCCTTAAAAGTACCACCCCATTAGGTCTTAATGTGTATCAGTCGTTACATTGCTTTATCTAAATTGCTTTATCTTGTATGCCATCATAGGGTAATCGTGGTGTCCCACTATGTATATACATATTTTATATCCTAATACTTATGTCTGTACTTAATTGCATTCCCTCTCCTGTAATTTCTCCTGTACCCTATATTTTCATTCTATTCTATTCTTTTTATATGTCCTATCTCTTGGTCATTGTGCTCTTTTCTGGATATTTACGTTTTGTCTTTTCCATGTACTATTTTTCTACTTTGTATGTTTTTCTTTATTGACCCTTGCTTCAGACTGCTCTGCTTATCTTGCGCATAACGTTTTTACACATGATATCATATAATCTTTTTTTCGTCTTTTTCGTTTTTTTCATGCAGCTATTTTGATTGGCCAGCTCGCCTCCCTGTCCCGCCCATACCACGCTGTCACGTCTGGATCGCGTCATGGTTGTCTAGGCAACCAGCCTGTGCATCTATCCCCGTGCGTGAACAGTGGTAACCAGCGGGTGTACACAGCGCTACTTGTGCTGCGGCAGTAACCGGAAGTTTTCCGACGTTGCCGTGACAACGGAGATGGTGACGCACTTCCGCCCCACTGTTACAGACGCCGGCTTAGGACTGGGTGTTGCTGTGACAACGCCGGACAACTGACGCGCTTCTATGACGTCATCGGCGGGAAAACGGCGGTGACAGGTGAGTATGATTCATGTGATTATGTGTTTGTGCATGTATAAATAGGGCAGCCTGGGGGTCAGTGGTCTATGCCCAGGAAGAAGGTGCATCATTCATGCACCGAAACAGCTGTCGGTATGACTACATTGGAGGATGCTGTGATGGTTCATTATTGACTTTGAAATGCTGCTAAGTATTCCATCCCATCCTTGCACAGTTTTTATGTCTGTCTTTTTTTGCACTTTAATATGCCATTCAAATTCTTTTGATAATTTTTCAAAAATGAGATGTTGCTGGCTTTCTAATACTGCATGTATTGTACCATTTTATGAGCCTGGCACTCCGTCTATCACACCTATTGGGGTGTGCAAGCTAGTCTCAAGATCTATATATACATATATATATATATATATATATATATATATATATATATATATATATATATATATATATATATATATATACATACAATCCATGGAGGACCGGCACTCCCTCTGCTTAATCAAGCTTACGCTGGTGCCTTCACAGCTCGTGGTTGAGCATGTCATAGAAGTAGCGGGTGGTGCGGCACTCAGATCTGTCAACATGCAAAAAAGACGACAGGACACTGTCGGTGTGTCAACGTTTCAGTGCTTTAATCGGCACTATCATCAGGATACAAAGGACATACAGTCAATGTGAGCTTTATATACTATCACTCATGTGTGGGTTGTCCCTCCGGCGCCTCCCCCCGCCCTACAGGGGGTGGGTGACGTCATAGAAGCACAGCCGTTTAAGATTACATTGCACCATTACATGTCTAAAAAAGTCATACTATATAAGTATAATTTATCATGAATAAATATACAATGTAAATAAGGTGATTCCATACAAAAATATATAATAATATACAAGTGTAAAAAATTGTGAAAAAATGCAAAAAGGTGTAAAACCTTGAGGAAGACTTCAGTGTTGAAACACGTTGGTGTTTTTTATTTGAATCTCTGTGGAAGGTACCCTTCACTTGTGTTGTGACTGTGTCTGTGTTGAGCCACTAGTGGCGCCCTCGTTGCTCCCCGGGCCCCTTTTTTTGTCACTCACTTACTGTTTTCCATCTGTAAGAAGAGCCTTCCATTTTTATTGTTACATCAATAAAACTTTTATTTGGATTATTCAATCTGCTTTGGTGCCATTTCCTTGATGTGGAGAAAAGAAACCTTTATGGGTGGACATATCGTTTAGAAGAAGTAAGATCACGTGAGCATCAATTTTAAAAGATACCTTTATATGCTTTATGAAATACTGTGAATGTAAGCTTGCTGTAAGCACCTTATAGTTGATTCAGCACAAAGGGTGACCCTATAAGAATTTATTATCACGAAGACCCATACTGGACGGATCTCATCCTATTTGGAGTTCCTGATATAAGACTTAAGAACATTTTAAATAGTATTACACTATGTATATTCTTTTTTCTTTTTTTGTATGAGAAATATTGGAGGAGTTGGGATTGTACTACATCTCAGTTTTCATCTCGAGTTACCATACAAGAATACGTAACTATACTTCCCATATCTTTTGTATGTGCGCAATTATTATTTCACCTATCGCTTGTTCAGAATTGTCATTTTCTGGGGGTTGGAACTTCCTCCTTTGGGTGTTATTACTATTGCTGCACTAGGGCGCAGTAGGGACTGTGAAAATTGTCTTTTTTTGGTTGCAGTAATACAGATGAAACCTTGCACATATGTTGGCTTTTAACAAAGCCATTGTAAGCCAAATTAGATAGAAATTGTCTATTTACAGTATAGCTCTTTTTGCCTATACAGTGAAATTAGTTGAACACTTGCAACACTGTTTTAAATGTTCCATGGTTTCCAACAGTATCCCAAGCTGTAGATAACCCTATCTACAGTGTATACTAGTTCCCTACAGTATTCCAAAGTATAGATAACAAATCTTGCTCATGTAAAGTTTCACCATAGTTGAAAACCTTGGTGCTGATTTCTCTGTGAGGTGAAGGAGGAGGTAGTGTACTCCATGTGGTAGGTAAGGGGGTATAGTATTCAGTTTTATCATTTCAGTCTTGTTACACAGTGCACAATGCCCCTATCTGGGTAGTTTTGCAGCAGTGGGTATAGTCACAATAATAAAACTACCATGAACCATGTTTTTGAACAATTGAGGCACATTTACAGTGTTTGGAGTCAGGAGTAAACTTCTATATTTTGTGTGCCGCCAATGAGAGAATACTGTATGCAAATATATCACACTGTCATCCTCAATGCAAGGTAAAAGTATTATGATAAAAGGTCACAGTATCCATGAAAAATAACATTTATGCAACAGTACACATAGTTGTAAGCAATGCCAGCATATACTACTATGATAAAAACATAAGTCAATCATGATCCAAATCTAAACTGTACAGTGGCAAAATCATGATAACTATAGTATTTTTTATGACATTCCGATGATTTTTTTCAGCAATTGTCTATTGCACATTTAAAAAAAAAACTGACTTTACTCCTTCCCAAACAAAAGTCAAAATAGAGCACCTTTGGGAGAAGATATCCAGTGCAAAAGTCTGCAGTTTTCAGCCACCATTATTTACTATAAATAAAATTAGTTAAAATTATTTTACTAAATTAAATATTCTTAATTTAAAAGTAAATTGATTCAATAATTCTAATCTGGGTATACAGATGAGCAGAACATAGTATCCTTATTCTGGTCCGTATGCTCGCATGGTAATTTGCATGCAAGCTTGATGTTTTGCGTATGCACCTGCACAGCTGGGTGCATGCATACAACATTTCAGCCAGCTAGGGCGGGGGGGGGGGGGGGGGTGGCGGTCCAAGGTACACACCAATGGGAACAACCAACATTTCATTGGTGTTCCCATGAAAATGCTGGGCATTCCCATTGAAATTGCCCAGTGATGTGGGCTCCAGGGGCGGGTAGCTGACTTTACTGGATCTCAGTTGCCCACTCACTTCCTTCAGAATGCCCATGCACATTTACGGTTGCTCTGAGCAATCGCAATATGTGAGTGTTCCCCCCGCAGGCTGTGAATGGATGTTTATGTAAAACATCTGTTCACAGCCAGTGCATGGGAACACATGCTACAAATGTGGGGTGACCATTCGCAAGGTGGGGTTGGGTGGGCTCACAATGCTGCAAATTTGCAGCCTTACAAAGCATCCAGAATAACCCCCTTAAAGTAGGTAGTAATAGGAGAACCAATAGAAAATGTAATTATTATAATAGCAACACAAATTATTTAAAGTGAGGAGGCTAGGCTAATATAGTACTGGAACTACAGTATATCCACTACAGAGGGTGCAGCCACTACTGGAATTGTTGATTATAATGCCTGGCTGTACCATCTCACCATCAGAGATGTTCTCCTTCTGAGTAGGAGAAGGTGCAGCATACTGTAAGCCCTGATTATTTAAATATTCATAAAACCACCCATCCTTGATTTTTTTTAAAGGACATTGTATTTGAATTTATGAACCGTTGTTCTATAATGTCTTCAATAATGGAACAAGAAACATGTCATGATAAAATGATTGATTATTGCATTTTTACTTGTATTGTGCTCATTTATTCATATTTTTGACAATTATTGATGACTTTTAGTTCCATATCCTAACACCGATCTTCATAATTCCTTTGGACTTTTTATTTGGGATTTAATAAAAAAAAAAAAAAAATTAAATATTCCAAGTAAGCAAGGTAGCATTGAATTGGTCAAGAGAAATGTTAACTTAATTATATAGCCAATTACCAGTCTTCTTAAAGTGGGTAGCCTCAGTATGATGAGATGAAAGTTCCAAATAAGACATGCCTTATTAAGTTAAATCATTAATTTGATTGTTTACATAATCAGGGGGATCAATTTAGAGTTAATAGATTCTAGACAGCCAATAGAGTGCAGGCCTTTGGGTATTTAAAATTAAATTACTATAGTTTGTTTAATTGAAGCAGACATTATTAGTTCCCACATGAGATGTGATAAAACCAATTGTATATCTATTAGTGTGGTCATAATTCAGTAAGGGATAAGTGGTTGTTTAATAATGTATTTATGCTTACAATGCAATTAAAATAAGTGAGATATATATTCTTTATTTGTTTTCCACTTTTGAGGTTAAGAAAATATTCAAATTTTAAGGATTGCACCTGCAGTCTAATTTAATTTAAAAATATACATCATATCAGTGTCATTCAAATTTAAACTTCTGGTTTATTGCCATTGCAAATACCTTTGGTTGTAGTCCAACTTAAGTTCCTCCTAATATGTGCAGAAATAATTAATATATTGATATTGTGATCTTATGAATTTCTTTGGGTTTTTTCTATGAGGAAAATGTCAGAGATCTCTTACACACATAAAAGCATTGCCCTTTTGATGGATTCACCTATCCAGGTGAAGCCTACTTCATTTGTTTTAGTAATATGTTTGTTTGGCCCACATGACCAAACTGTAAACCATAACAAAATTTTTTTAACATGAACAATAAAGAAGATGAAATTGTACCCCAAAAGACATCAGCAAAATGAAAAACCTTTGTTTGTTTGCAACATTCTCAAGCATGGATATCACTAACACTTGGACTGTTAGTTTGCCTTGAGAACTGAAGCAAACTAACAGTCCAATTGTTAGTGATATCCATGCTTGAGTTCACGTGACAATTAGTACCTTAGTTATTTTGATTTAACTATCAGTGCTGAAACATGGATATCACTACAACCTGCACTGTTAGTGTGCCTTGTGAACCAAGGTTGGGAATGCCCGATCTAGATGATTGAGCTTAATCATGTTTTCTGAACTCCATTAAACCTAATGAAGCTGATCCAATTTCCTCTCCAAACCATCCAATACTTAGGTTCATACAATAATAACACTAAACATGTATAGAACCCAGAAATCTATTATTTTTATATATTGTCAATATAAACTGTATTTTAACATTTTCTTTTTTCTTTTTATTATTATAGAGACACCTCTAGATTAATTAATATTATTATAGCTCAACCCCCACAATAGCATTTCTCTCTTTTTAAGCCAGATGTGCTAAACTTCAATAAAATGGACAGTGATAAACAGCCAGCCAATCAGCTCCTACCTGCCACAGACTGTGTTTGAAAAATGTCAGGCAGGAGCTGATTGGTTGTTGTATCACTTTCTATGTTTTTATATCATATATATATATATATATATATATATATATATATATATATATATATATATATATATATACAGTATATATATATATATCGAAAAGAAGGGTCCACACAATGCGCTCAGTGAAGTTAGCTAAGCAGCAACCCTGAAAGGGTCCCCTGTTAGATAGGACCCAGTATAGAAATGGGGATAAAGGGGGTTTTCACGGTGCGCTAAGACCTTAAATTATTTGGACAGTGTTTTTAAAATAAGAAAAATTTAATAAACATTTGCTCACAGAGCATAGCAGTATAAAACAAAGGTCGAATCAATACAGTTACAATGTATAGAATGATGGTATAACAATTTTGACAGTGGTCGAAATGCGCCCAATAGGACCAACGCGTTTCGTCGTGAACACAACTTCCTCAGGGGCACAATACAACAGTAGGCAACGGTGGTCACACTGTGAATTACAATATATATAAATAAATACAACGTCGATAAATTGGATAGAAACATATAATAAGATGATAAGGGAATGAGCAGGTGTAAGAAAGAGAGAAAGGGAAACAATTAAATATTGATCCATTGGATCACATACCAGTCAATGGTTTGAGGTTTGGAAACCTTCTAGATAGAGAAATTTCACGAAATAGGATGTCCTTAGGTGATTACAACATAATGTCCTAGAATTAAAGTCCATAGAATCCTCAATATAACATTCACTTAATTCAAAACAGATTTTTTCTTTCGAAGTATGAAGAGAAAAAAAGTACATACCAACAGCTGTTACAGATGGATAAATAAATAGAGAAACCACTCAAAGTTAAACGGCAATAATGGCAACCTTCAATTGTAGGTAGGTAAGGTGAAATCTGGTGAAGTGAATAAAATTGACACTCTATTATAATAAATCCGCAATCACTGCATACAATGCAGAGATTAGCAGATGGATACATATAATTGTTTCTGACAGGAGAAATGTACATAAAAAAATTCCTTTTATATTTTTACATAAAAAAAGTTTATTTATAGGAACAATACCATGTTTAATATGTGAGTGGAACATGGTATTGTTCCTATATATAAACTTTTTTTAGTTGGAAACTAAATGGATATCTGTATTGAATACAGTTCAGCCACATGGGCTGAATGAATACATATCCTTCATGAGTTTCATCTGATCTCACAGTGTGTTACTTGATAATTACAGGAGCAACAGGGTGATAGTGTATGTGATACTATGTCACAAAAATCACTTGTTGCAATTTTATGAATGTTGCTGGCGTTTAGTTAGCATTAATTCAATGTAATTGTCATTTTATGTATATACATGCGGTCTGGAGTTATATTGATACGGTGTTTTTCACTAATTTGAAAGCTTTTAAATGAATTCCTTATTTATAATATTACAGTTTGAATTGTACATTTTTTTCAGCTGCAGTGATCCATGCTTGTGCATACAAAGGAGGTTACCATGGTGATGGTTACCATGGTGATGGTCACAACACATTTTTTTTTGTTCTGAGAGTCTGACTCCGGATTGTGCAAGTCAGAAGTAGGCGTATCTTTTTGCTAATTACGTCATCACCGGAAGTGGGAGGCCACAGCTGATAGACACTTTTTTTGTTAGTTTGTAAAAGCATTTAAGACGTGTTGGTGTGTGTATTTTTATTCCTGATGAAGGTCTTAAAATAAAAAGACCGAAACGTTGAAGTGAACTCGTTTTAAGAGTGATTATTTGTTTAAGCCCGAGAGTGCCGCTACAGTATATTTATCCTTCTATCTTATCCCTGCATGAAGGCACCCGGCATCAGCATTACAAGGGTTACAGGAGTGCCGGTCGACGCCCGACTATATATATATATAGAGAAAATGTGTGGTTCAGAGTGCGCTACCAGAGATTAATCCACAATTGTAAAAGACATATAGTAAAATTTAATAAAATTTAATAACACAATGCCAACATTGGGCAGCATATAATACATAAGAACTTTTACAGCGTATGTTTGTCAATTTCATAAATTGATGATATTTCTGTGATGAAACAAAGGCCCAACGCGTTTCGTCAAAAATGTTGACTTCATCAGGGGCTTACAGGCAGAGTTTGACAGTCGAATGACACTGTAAATTTAATATAAACAGTCACAAATCAATTTTATGACAAGAAAGGCTAAACATTTAAGCTAATGAAGGAATGAGAGGAGGAGAGAAGGATGAAAAAAGAGGATAATGGTGGAAATCGGTAGGCCATAAAAAGGCTTTTTATGGCCTACCGATTTCCACCATTATCCTCTTTTTTCATCCTTCTCTCCTCCTCTCATTCCTTCATTAGCTTAAATGTTTAGCCTTTCTTGTCATAAAATTGATTTGTGACTGTTTATATTAAATTTACAGTGTCATTCGACTGTCAAACTCTGCCTGTAAGCCCCTGATGAAGTCAACATTTTTGACGAAACGCGTTGGGCCTTTGTTTCATCACAGAAATATCATCAATTTATGAAATTGACAAACATACGCTGTAAAAGTTCTTATGTATTATATGCTGCCCAATGTTGGCATTGTGTTATTAAATTTTATTAAATTTTACTATATGTCTTTTACAATTGTGGATTAATCTCTGGTAGCGCACTCTGAACCACACATTTTCTCTATCTCTAAAACTTCAGGTCCTGTCTAACAGGGGACCTTCAGAAGTGCTGCAACCCTATAGGTGTGCGCGGTTGGGGTTCCTGTTTTTTCTTTATATATATATATATATATATATATATATATATATATATATATATATATATATATATATATATAGCCACTTTGGCTGCATTTTGATAAAAGAGATCACAGTGGAATGCCAAAAAACACACATGACACTCCCATAACACACCTATTATACCTCCTTTTTTGCAAAGATTTTAGTTCACATCCCGTCTCCATCCTGAAACAATCAATGATTGGTTAGTGCCTTCACCATCGCCAGTGGCGGCTCCTGCCTTTAGACTTAAGGGGGGCTGCAATTGCCTGGGTACTACTCATTGCAAATGGAACACAACATACACATAATCTACTTTAAAACTATTGAATAAAGTAACCTTGATTGTGATTGCTCTGTACCAGTGTTTTTGTGCATATACTGTAAACACATGATGTACCCATATGCACACAAACACAGATACAGAGCAAAATACACACTTTGATTAACTTTAATATTAATCAAAATACAGAAAATTATACTACTATTAAAGATCTACACACAAATAATAGTTTAAATAAATAGGCTCAAATATTATAAAAAAAAACAACTTCCTTCAGCTGCATCACACTGAGTGACTCATTAAAGTCTGGTCATGCTCACTGCAGATGATTTGCTTCTGCTGTGCTGCACAGGAAGCAGCCCAAGGAAGCACTGCAGCTCTGGTGATGTGCACAGACTGGCTTCCTGCTGGAAAGCTATTGCTCTCATCGCTCCATGTACTGGCAGCCCAAGTGGGGGAGGAGTTTTCAGTCCTCTGTATGATGGGACTGGGAGAGACACAGACAGCTAGCAGAGTGCTCCATAGGTAGATCTTGCACCCTCCTCCCCCCCTGTGGGTAGAATACGCACCCCCCTCTTGCGCATCTACGAACATGAGCGCACACTGGAGATCTGATGCTGGCTCTCTGTTTTACAGTGGAAACCTCCTGATTTTCACTGGAGAAGCTGCAGTCCTGCAGCTCTATAACAGGAGCCACCACTGACCATCGCGCACCTTGGTTCAGGTGTGTATAGTTAGGATTTTGTAGACTTTTCATGTATACACAGTAGCAAATAATTGCTATACTGCTCCAACAATGGTACTGCTTTCACCTCTGATTCTGAACCCATTTGTTAAACTCCAGAGAATGTTTGAATGGACAGAAGGTTCAAGATTGCTTGAACAACATTGCTTCTAAAATATAAAGCTCATTCTTAAACAGATTTAGGAGTGATTCAGGTTGGTTTGCAAAAAGGGATGCGATCACTAGGTCTACAAGCATTAGGTAGGCAAGCATTGATCGACACAATTAGGTCTAAATGCATGAAGGTTGAGATGACTGAAGGTTGACATGGGTTAGGTCGACATGGTCATTAGGTTGATACAAGCATTACGCCAACATTGGGAAGGTCAAAGTCAAAAGGTCGACATTTGTTTTTCACCTTTTTTTGAGGTGACATGTGCTGACAGGCGGTTTTTCATGCTCTACCATACACTATGGCATGGTGGGAGAATAAAATAGGTTACTTGTTTCCTAGCACGGCGCCCGTCGGGGTTGATCGCATGCCTTAATTTAAGGTACTTAAGGCATGCGATCAACGCGATGGACGCGATTTTCTGTCAATTACCAGCTTTAATTGGCAGTAAAGACAAAATCGAGTTTTAAAGTTAAAATCGCGTTGATCGCGTCGGTCGGATGCCATTATAATGGCATCCGATGTGATCGACGCGTTCAGCGCGATTTTACATAGGGAACAATGGGAAAAGGGCCTCCGACTTTTTCATACCCCCACTATCCACGTCGGCGTGGTGTTGATCTTATATAGTGTTGTGAGCGCAGCGAGCCACCGAGCCCGAAGCGTGGCGAGCGCAACGAGCCCCACGAGGGGAAGCGTATACCTGTGAAGTTATGCGCGGCCTCTCACGGGGCTCGCTGCGCTCGCCACGCTTCGGGCTGGGTGGCTCGCTGTGCTCGCCACACTATATAAAATCA
This sequence comes from Crinia signifera, assembly GCF_055691185.1. Taxonomy (NCBI): domain Eukaryota; kingdom Metazoa; phylum Chordata; class Amphibia; order Anura; family Myobatrachidae; genus Crinia; species Crinia signifera. Next base: position 81,711,442 of record NC_139223.1, read on the forward strand.
ACTTAACGCCGACGTGGATAGTGGGGGTATGAAAAGGTCGTAGGACGAATACCGCCGCCCCTCACGGGCTCGCTGCGCTCGCCACGCTTCGGGTTGGCGTCAATAGTGGGGTGGCGTTAACAATGGAGGGCCCTTTCACCCATCAGGGGGGTTTGCTATCAAAATGGGGGGTTTGGGGGCTTTTTAAATTGAAATCAATGTAAAATTGGGTCTCAGGGACCATTTTACATTGATTCCAATGTAAAAATCGCGTTGATCGCATCGCATGCGATCTGGTTGGCATGCGATGTGATCGACGCGATTTTTGCGGCCCCGATCAATACAATTAAAATCGGTGGCGCCGTGCTAGGAAACAAGTACCTAAAATAGTGTGCCGAGTCACCATGCCCGAAGCATGCGAACTATGCGAGGGGGCGAGGTGTTACATTTCAGTGTCCATTCGATTGTGTCAACATCCAGGTAAAAAGTGAAAAAAAAAACATGTTGACATTTTGACTGTCGACCTTCCCCATGTCAACATAATGCTTGCGTTAACCTAATGACCCTATTGACCTAACACATGTCGACCTTCAGTCATGTCGACCTTCCTGCATGTGTACCTTCAGTCATGTTGACCTTTATGCATGTCCACCTAGTGGTGACGACCTAATGCTTGTTGACCTAGTTGGTGTCTATCCAATGATACATAACCTTGCAAGCACATTTGGTTTGCTAATGGCCAAAACCATGTGCACTGCAGTTGGGGCTGTTGAACATGTGCAGAGAGACAGTTAGATTTGGGTGGGCTGTGTACTTCAAACTGATATCTATATTGCAGTGTAAAAATAAAGCAGCCAGTATTCACCCTGCACAGAAACAAAATAATTCACCTAAATATTACTCTCTCTGTACGATAAATTTGCCACAACTGCAGTGCATATGGTTTTGTCCATTAGCAAACGAAATGTTCTTTGCAAACTAACCTGAATCACTTCCATTAACACCCCCCACACTAAAAAAATAGCAAAGCTAAATGGTTTTATAGAGGGTATAAAAACAAAAATTAAATGAGTTATTCTTTCACTTTATAGTACTTTCTTGAGTTTACAACATTTAAATATCATATAATGTGGAAAACTCTGTATGTGCATCTTGCTATGTAGTTTGTAATTCATTTTAGCATTTGATATAATTAGTAATGGAGACATTATAGGCCAAAAAAACACTAAGCAGATGTTGCCTTTGCTAGACCAGCTGAATTTTTCATGTAATGTTACATCTCTAGAGGAAAAAAATTGTCAATGAGCTGCAAAACTTTACTCTGTGCCAAAATTGAACTTTTATTCAGTTATCGAAAGAGATAAATGAAAGACATAAACAATAAAATATTCTGTTACTGCAAATCTTTAGGGTCTCCGAGTGGTTATTGCAATATATTCTATTCAGCTATATATGTGTAAGCTTTGTGAGTTCATCTTTTCTCAATATCTTCAAACTGTGATGAAAACTAAAACAAGTGAAACTTTCATGTGTCAAGAAAGTATTTATGTGCAAATTATAATAATAATTTTATTTTTCTTTTGTAAAACTTCAGTCTTACTCTGTGCTTTATTAAGAAGATAAAACATTTCAGAAACAGTGGCATAGAATATCAGAGTAATATAGAGTACTGCACAAGAAAACAGAAAAAAACTGCATTATGTAGAACAAAGATCCATTAAAGAGAATTTAAAATGCAGGCAATATGGAACAAAGACAAATGTAGGTGAAAACAAAGCGTACTTTTGAACTTGAAAAATTATGGTGTAATATTGTATGATTACCAGCAGGTACTGCATTTCTTTAATGTTGTATCTTCTGTGTAGAGTGCCTAAAGGCATTTTAGAGCTTCTTACAAACACATATTCCTAGCATTACATACATAATACATCCTGCTATCTGGAACACTTCAGTTTCTACCTTTTCAAGGGTCATTTACTAAACACCATTAAATTGTGTATGGTGCTGTATTGCTATTTTTATATTGGAATATTACTATACCTTCAGAACATACATGTGATAGCCTAGACACTTATTTTAAGATCAAAACAATTGACAACCTCACATACCTTGTATTTATCTTTTGCTTCTATAATAATGAAACTGAATTGAATCAGACTAACCAATCATTGCAATTGTAGTGTATTAATGCACTATCAAAATATTTTATATGGGAACCAGATTGCAGATAAATGTATTGTTTACTAATATTTTTTACAATATATACACTTAACATCGGCACTCAACTTTCCTAGTTTTGGGGTGCCCTATGGCTTGTGACCACATTGTTTAAACAGACATTGTAGGGGCTCTGCACACACTAAATTAACTGATAATAAATAGTGGAGATTTGGTTCATGAATTGATCAATGCATTTAAGCCTGCAGCCCCCTTTACGGGACACCACCTTTCTGCAGGTCCTAACACTATCGCTGAAAATGGCTACAATACACATAGCTATCACATCAATGTTTGATTCCAGGCATGCTATCTGGTCTGAAGCTCACAGCACACTTTGCTTTTATAGGTGAGCAGCTACCAACACACCTGTCACTAATCATCTGGGGAAATGGTTAACATAAGCTATGGAATCTTAGTTAAAGCAGGGTGCATGAGAGAATGTGACCACAATAAGACTAATTTAAAAAATTAATCTAATAAACAATATATACACTTAACATCGGCACTCACCTTTCCTAGTTTTGGGGTGCCCTATGGCTTGTGACCACATTGTTTAAACAGACATTGTAGGGGCTCTGCACACACTAATACCCCTTTCAGACAGAAAAGTCTGAAAATCCCGGCAAATACACGGCATTTCAAATGCCGTGTCAATTTGCCGGGAGCAGCCTGACCCCCCTTCACACAGAAGAACAAAATTACCGGGTTGAAAATTTCTACCTGGTAATTTGCTGAATAACACGGGTAATTCTTCTGTGTGAAAGGGTCAACACGGGTCATAAATCCCGTGTCCTCGACCCTGGTCAATTCCCGGGTCGGAGACATGGGATTTACGACACGGGTGTGCCCTTTCACACAGAAAAAGGACCAGTGTATTTAATGAAATTCCCGGGTGGAACTGCTTCACCCGGGTATTTCATTTTCTGTGTGAAAGGGGTATTCATTAACTGATAATAAATAGTGGAGATTTGGTTCATGAATTGATCAATGCATTTAAGCCTGCAGCCCCCGTCACGGGACCCCACCTTTCTGCAGGTCCTAACACTATCGCTGAAAATGGCTACAATACACATAGCTATCACATCAATTTTTGATTCCAGGCATGCTATCTGGTCTGAAGCTTACAGCACACTTTGCTTTTATAGGTGAGCAGCTACCAACACACCTGTCACTTTATTTTTACCTAAAATAAAGACACAGAGAATCATAAGGAATCCAACATACTGTAGGTCAATCTTTAATTTAAAATGTATTAAACTAATGGTGGAAAAAAGAACAGCAGCTAAACAGTGACAATTTTTATAAAGCAAACAAGATAATAACAACAAATATCCAATCAAAATACTGTTTAAGATTTTATTACATGGCTCAAAGTTTAGCGACTCTTACCTTTCTTCCCATATGTAAGGTTAATGTGGTAGGTAAAGAAAAAAAATACACTCCATGAAAATACCAGACATAGGGCCAGATTCTCTTAGCTTCAAAAGTGATAAAATGGAGAGTGATAAACAGCCAGCCAATCAGCTCCTTCCTGCAATGTCACAGACTGTGTTTGAAAAATGTCAGACAGGAGCTGATTGGCTTGGAACTCATTGTAGCTAGTGATATAATTGGGAACTATATACTGTAGCTGAGAGAAGTAGGAACACACTGAACAAGGGATAATCACTGAAGCAGAGCCTAGGCTTGTAGGCTGGAGTGAAACTCCTTCTTATGACTATTGCGGTTAGCTTGTCAGCCAGGGAGAAGGGGGTGGATCTGAGCCTTAGGAGTCTTTATTTGTCAGAAGTACAGCAATTCAGGCCTCTTTGTTTGTTTGCTCAATCCAGGACTGGGAATCAAACATTTATCTCTGTGGGGTTGTTATTTCTGTCTGTGTGTATGTTCTTGTGTCACCACCAGGGGTCCTCAGGCACCTTTGTACTTGCTGTTCTGTCTCTAGACTGGGCATCAGGTGCCCAGGGATTGAGGTAATGAACTCACTGTGGACACCTGTGAGCTGCCTTTTTAGTCTGCCTAATACCAGGACTCTGGGCTGGTCATTGTTTGTATGTTCCTGGTGTTGGAGGAAAGGTTTCCAGCCTCTGTTTTGCTCTCCAGCTGATGCTATGCACTCCAGCTCTGGGATATCGGTCCCTACCCCCTGCATCTCCCTACTGCCCTGCATCTCACTCTCTACTGCCGTGCATCTCCATATCCTCTCTTTGCTTCTTCTTATACCCTACCTGCAGCACGCTACTTCCTCTTAACCTCCCTGCATCCCCTATCCCCTCCCTACCTTCCTGGATCCTCCTATCTCTTCCTGACCCAATGCATTTCCTTATACCCTTCATGCATCCCCCTATCCCCTCCTTACCTCCCTATGTCCCCCACCCACTCCCAACCTCCCTTCACCCCCTATCTCATCTCCTCACAAACTCCTGGCATCCATCTATTTATTTCTGACCTTCCTATATCTCCCTATACCCTCCCTGCATCCACTTATCCCCTCCAGACCTCCATGAATCTCCCAATCCCCTCCATGCATCCACCTATCCCATCCTGATCTTCCTGTGTCCTCTATCTCCTTCCTACATTTCCCTATCCCCTTCCAACCTTTTCGTGTCCCCCTATCTCTTCCTAACCTTCCCAAACTCCCTGCATCCTCTATCTCCTCCCTACCTTCCTGCATCCCCATATCTCCCCCTGACCTCCCTGCATTTCACTATCTGCCCTATACCACCATGCATCCTACTATGTCATATTTACCGTCCTGGATCTCCCTAATGTGTTTTTTAATGGGGTGGGCTTTGAAATTTTTAGTTACATCCTTGTGCCTTCACATTCTGTAGTTGCTCATTTGTAAGAGGGGCTTATGCAGTTTCTGACATTTTACATGGTGATGTGGGCTCTCTCCTTGCCAATGTTACACTGCAGTATAGCCTTTGGGTCACTTAGTATCCTGTGTACTGTATGTGTTTGTATATGGTTTTTAGAGTATTGTAACTAACTTGCAATTTTAGTCTCAGGGTTCAGATTTAGGGTTTTGGTTCAGTGCCATTTATTTATTTTTCTCGCTCTATGTTATGAATTGATGTTTGTGCTTGCATATACTAAATAGCTTTTTCTATTTCCATAAATGCATAACAGGCCATGTAAGTTGTTAGTAATGGTAAAGCAATTTTATATAGGGGCTCAATGTTTGTGTTTGGACTGTGGAGTGTACCTCCAAACCTGACCCCTAAACTCTATTGCCTCTCCCCATGGTCGGTGGACACGTGCGATACTAAGCTTCACCTCTAACAGTCGCATTCAAAGGAGCTGGTTATGCCGGCTAGAACCCCAATGCCACCAGGCGTTACCTGGGAGTCCACCGAGGCAGAAAGTGCACAAGAGGAAAGCTAACTAAAGAGACAAACAGGATGGGGTACCCCCAGAGTCTACTAAAATGCGGGGAATATTCCCCACGGGTGCAACAATGCACTAAGGTGGTAAATAAACAATACAACTCCAGACTACTGCACAGGGAAGGAATGACCCCTAGAGGGCAAGCCTGACCATCAGTGCGAGCTGCTGCAACAATGCAGAGATGGTACCGTACAATATAATAATAAAAGAAGCAGCTGCAAGGAGAAGCCCCTGACTTATCTGGAATGATGGTATTACAGCAGACATATCTCTGGAAACTGCAGCACAGGCAGACAGGACTGCTGACTGGGACCAGGAACACGGACACTGTAGCACAAGCAAGGCTTTGGGTTTCAAGATGCATGTTGTAATACACAGGACTGTATCAGGGCTATGACAGACCAGGCTCAGACAAGACTAGAGAGAACTCCACTAGGTACTATAACCGGCAGGGCAGTGCTGGTAAGAATGCCTTAAGAAGGGCTCAGGTGATCAACACACCTGTGACAGATCCAGCCCAACTCCCAAGCTGGGAAAACGAGGTCATAAAATCTCAGACTTGTGCATTAATCAGCTCACAGGAGATTGAGCTGCAATGGCACTGACCTACCACCAGAGAGTCAAACACCAGCAAAAACCACAGAACTGACAAGACAGAAATGAGCCATTTATAATGGCTCCTAACAGTTTGGCTATGTGCTTCTGTACTCAGCGGCAGACTTCTTCCTTTTTTATCTATGTCACGTTTTCTGATCTTACTTAGGGGACTCTGCAGGCTGATGAGGTGGGAGAGGGGTTGCAGAGTTTGAATATTGACATGCTGCCAACTTTTATTCCTACTAACCCTCTTTGGTTATCCCATTATATGCCCTACTCAAAGGTTATATAACTAGTTTTCTCCACACCACCTTTTTATTTTCCCTAACCTTGATACATGATTGGCACTATTTGTCCCATGGTCAGCAGTGCTGTAGGACAGGTGATTTATGGGTTATTATACCTTTTCTATCCTGTGTCATACAGATGGAGCCTTCTTCAGCTAGCCTTTTCTGGATAGCCACGGTGAGCCAAGGCATATTCTTCTCAGATGCAATACAATACATTGAACAATACAGTAGGGGATTAGCATAGGATTAAATCCAACAGCTCTGGCTCACTTAATCCTATTAAAGGGCTAGATGAGAATGGCTCTATCTGTATGTGTGTACCCTGTACATTGCTTGTTTCAGCTGGGCAGCTGGGTTGGCTTTTACAATTCTACTTTGCTTTTCTATTATCCAGCAGTTGTTTACAAAATGCCATCCTATTTGTTGGTTTTATATTGCCAATAGATTTGTTGCATAATAGCCACTGCTTGAAGTATGAACTGTAATAAGTGGGACTGTGTTCCCCTAAATAGATTAAGGTCAATCCCATTAAATTTCCTTGCCTTGTACTTTCATACACTGTCACAAATATTGTATGAAGTTTTTGGCAATGCCCTGTGTCCCCTGCCTCTCTTGGAATTAACTTGTATAGTGTTCTCATTAGCATTTGGAACTGGCCTATTCACTATACTTGTATAGTTTATGTCAATTGCATTTTACAAATGACATAAGCATTTTACATTTTTGCATTTTATATAAACTATCACACAGTCAGAATCCCAAGTCATACAGGCTATTTTCTTTCATGGGGGTCTATGACCCCCATAGATGGAGAATAATATACACAGGGCCTGTAGTGTGATGAGCCTAAATTTCTCCCTAGTGTATAAAGTTTGATGGACCCAGCTGTGGCTACACTCTGAGTAAGACTGATCGCATGTAGGATGGATTAGACTGCTAAATGCATATTGTCCTTTATTCCACTGCTCCTATGGCAGCCTCCACATGAATGGACTTGATTGATATTTTATTTACAAGTTTTTTGCCCTACTTGAGATCAGAATTATGTCCCTTTGGTACCCACATAGGTTTTTTGGAAGTTTTTCCCTTCACTGCTCTCTTACTGGCTTGTGCTATGGTGACTGGTTCACTGATTTCCTCAACTACTGCTCTCTTATCCATTGCAGCTTACATCTGCTTTAACTCTGTGTTTGCTTTAAAAATGTGGGGAGTTTTCGGTACTTGTGTATTATCTGGGCGCCCAATTTTATTCATTGCATGCCACTACTTAAGGCATGCGATGCAATGCAATGCGATGCGATGCAATTTTTCATTGTAAAAACCCGATTTTTAATTGTATAGTCAACCATGGGTGATTTCATACCCCCACTATCCAACTATGCATGGAGTTGATTCTATATAGTGTGGCGAGCGCAGCGAGCCACCAAGCCCCGTGAGGGGAGGCGGATTACTTTACATGTATTCTGTGTCCGCTCGCCACGCTTTGGGCTCGGTGGCTCGCCACACTATATAAAATTAACTCCATGCGTAGTTGGATAGTGGGGGTGTGAAATCACCCATGGGTGACTATACAATTAAAAATTGGGTCTTTACAATGAAAAATCGTATCGCATGAATTATATGCCACTATTGCACATGTGATGCGATGCAATGAAAAAATCGGGCGCCCAGATATTACACAAGTACCCAAAATACAATCCACTTTCTACATAAGTAGCTTAGTTAGATAGAAAACTTATGTTTTACCAGCAGTTTCACATAGGAATGTAGGTACAAAGAACACAAATATAGATTGTATAAATAATAATGAATATGTATTGTACTCAAAACAGGGTGGGTTCTGTAGCCCACTTTCTTTCAAAGCAAATATAAAAAGTGTGCATGTAAATAGATTTATGTAAACAAATGTAAGAATTTGCAAACTGCTGCATGGATTATTTTTTGTTATTGTATTTTGGTACTGTTTCTATTTAATAATAACAGCCTGTATTTCCTACTCAAAAATTCATGAAGGTCGGACTAAAAAAGAGCTGTTAACGGAGAAGCAAAGCTATGGTGGCCATTACATTTTGGTTAATATACAATTTGTTTAGCTTTGTTTTTAGCATTTGGACCTTTCATTGTTGAATTTATGTTCATTCTACTGCCAAAGTGTTTTTGGTAAACAAAATCTTTATTCTGTATTCTTTACGCTTTCATTGTTTTATTACACTTTAAGCAGGCTTGAAAAACTATATCTACATTACTGGATATGAAGGTTGGAAAAGAAAAGTGGTCAAGGCAATATAGAGAAATCCTGTTTATATTTAACTGTAAATGGATATGCATCCTGAGTTATACTGCTAAATATTCTCTAAACTCAGTACTCATTGATGTTATACTTTACACAAATGATGTTTTTTTTACAAATTAAAGATCTTGCTATTTTAGAACTACTGTATTTACATTTGAATCATTGTTCTTGATACATTATTTAGTTATGGGAAAATCATAGGTTATACATTTAATTAGTGTACAAAAGAAATCCCCCACCCCTCACTCACAACAAAGTAAGCAATAGCTTGAGAATAGGTGATGTACAGTTCCCAATTGTACTATTAATGTGTCTAACCTCTTCAAAAGCATTACACCCTGGGAGAATGATAGGAAGCAAGTGTTACGACGCTCTTTCAATATTTGATCTGCCAACTTAAATTACTCACCATGGTACCAATTAGTTCATGCTCATGATTTTCAGTTCAATAAGGTCTTTCTGTTGGGAGATGCTTTCCCACAATTATCTCACCTCTGCCACCAGAATGATATCAGAATTAAACATTTTACAGAAGCTACTGGTTCATGATAGAATAAGTCAAATTCACATTGATAGAAATATTTGCTATCATCTATCTATCTATCTATCTATCTATCTATCTATCTATCTATCTATCTATCTATCTATCTATCTATCTTTACTATTGAATATACAAAAATGTTACTCCACTTTTGTTGAAAGCAATATGTAAAGTAAAAAATCCACCATCGTGCTTGCTTACATGAATAAATGCAAAATATCTTAATTATTAATTTTGTCAATAACACCTTTCCACTACATATCTGAAATGACTGGAAGTGAAGATAATGGATTTAGATATAAAAAAGTCTTTATTTGCACAAGCAGACATTCAGGATGAAGATTACCAAACTACAGTTTTGCAATTTGCATGGTTATTTTACGAAGATAGTTAATTATTATAGTTGCACCACAAGTCCTAATAAGCATGCTGGTGAATGCAGCGCTAGCATAATATAACACTTATAGGCATACCACAACATGTTGCACAATATATTTTTACACATGTTACTGTATATTAGCACTCAGAGCACCTGGTGAGGCTTAGTGCTAGAAAGCAATAGCCTTTTACTGCCAGGCTGTGATATAATGGAGAGAGTATTTCTTTAAAGAAATTTTTTTATTTATTGCTGACAAAAGTGGGCATGGCATGGCTGCATTCAAAGATCTGTCAAAATGTGGACAGTAAAATTCAAAAAGAAAAAAAAATGTATTCCCAAATCGAGGCACTCGTTGGACTGATATATTGTGTAATGGATCCTATATTGTCCACCCACAAATATCAATAATTAAATTTAACTTTTATTAAAATTGTCTTAAAATTGCTGAAAGCCAGCGAAGTATGAACAAACAAATATTTGTGCAGAAAAGTAGAAATAAAGGTGATTCAAATAAAAATGCCCTGTGTTTGTGTTTTAATACGTTCTATCCTCAGTAAATGTGTATGTGTAATCAGAATTAAATTGAATTGATAACCAAATAAAGAATTATCTGTCTTTTTTATAGGGTACCATTGGTACACAATAAAAAAAATTCTTAACGACCCTGTTTATCTGGTTTTACTATATTTGTACCAGTCTTATTGAGTTAAATTGATATGTTGCTTTGAAATTGTATGAAAACACTGATATACAATGTAGCTATAATTAGGTTCATTGAAATAGTTCACTCCCTGTCCACTGCTATGTTCTATTAGATGGAATTTCCTGTAGATTAATTATATTTACATATAGGTACAGCAGATATTATTTCAAGATTGCTGAACAATTATGAATATATTAGTAAAAGGAACTTTCAGTATCAGTTTTATGAGTGTTGTCCTTATTGCTCTCTAATGCAAATTTGGTTCGGGCAGGGAACTATAGAAGTGCATTACATTAATAGCGTTATAATTAGTGCTCAACAGTAGATTACTCAGCCGAGCATGCAACAGTATGCTGCCACAGAGGTGCGCCAATATCAGTTATATAACTTGGAACATCGGATAGTTTGCCCTGGCTGCACCAGCAGGCAGGTGAATTAGCACTGTTATGCGCGCTGCGATGCGCTGCTGCGCTTATAAGCCAATCTCAGTTTTGTAAATGTTGCCTATGTTAATCATTAATACAATCACAATTCAGACAAGAATTTATAGAAGTGCATTAAATTACTGACATTACAGCTCAGATGTGGATATAGTGAGATTTACTCAGCTGGGCACGCTGCAGTATACTTCCACATGTGCGCACCAATATCATTTATATATGTTTGAACAGTGGTGTCGCAACTGAACAGTATACTCTGGCTGCACCTTCGGACAGGTAATAAAAGGACACAGTGGGGCAGATGTATTAATCCTTAACAAGAGATAAATGCAAGGGTGATAAAGAGAGATAAATGTCCAGCCAATCACCTCCTAACTGCTAGGGGCTGATTGGCTGGCTGTTTATCTCTCTTTGGGCCTTATTCTGATCGGTGCAGACTTTTCCGCATTCTTTCGGATGGCGTTTTTTAGCCGTCTGCGCATGCGTGGAGAACGCGACGCGCATGTGCCACGCATGGTCTCCGTACTTGTTTTCACTAATCGCGTACAGAACTGTGCACCGCATACATTCGGCCAATAGGGGTGTGTTATGGGCGTCATGCGGAATGACACAGGGGTGTAGTTTCAAAGTGGGCTAAACTGGGCGGAAACATGGGCGGACACGCGGGAGTACACATATATTGGTAGGCGTGCATTCAGACAGCACACCGAATGCACGCGAACAAAAAGGGAAGAAATGTGCGGTGTCCAAAAGGTTACTTTTGCTTTGCGGACACCACTCGGTCATGCGCTAGGCAATCGGAACGCCTAATCAGGACGGACGCACCTCAACCAATGTCACCTGAACCCAATACTTTACCCATTACTTGTTAATTACACGCTTCTCACTGCTACAATTGGAAGCATTGCAGCTTAAAGGGAACATTACATGCTGCACTTGTCACACACTTTAACACTGCAAATAATGCACACAACTTAATAATATTAATACTAATACACATGCCACTTCTGCATGTCTAAATTAATACAGACATTTGTGGGGCCAAAATAACATTTATTAAACAAACTTTGCCAATAATTGAAAATACATAACAAAACAAATGGTACCATACCAGGACAAAAATTACATAATAAAGAATAAATAGCCACAGCAGAATCATTGGGAACACATCAGGTGGCTTCACAACAAAAGTACAGCACCAATACTTCAAGTACAGCACACTGAAACAGGGCAACAGAGGAACCAAACATGACATTTGAGCCGCGGGCAAAAGTGGTGACCCTGGGCACGGATTTGGACACAGGATGCTGACACACACAGCTCAATGGAAGATTTGGGAAGACATAACGGAGGAGATTAATGGGGACACAAGTTCATTTGCGAGCACGTTTGCCCCTGGCAGGCTCCTTGCCACGTGCAGCAGCTCTTCTGCCTCGTCCACGGCCAGAGTCAGATGGTGGCTCATGTGGAGCACGTGCTGGTGAGGGGGTGGATCTTCTTCCCCCTCTGGCAGCAGGGAGTGATGAGGTTGGTAATGCACCCGAAGCGGGTGACATTAGGGCCCTATTGCTGTTAACTAGCTCCACCATAAGTTCATTATGGCGGAGGAGGAGGTCGTTTTGCCGCAGGGCTTGATCAGCCAGCACCTGCAGGCTACCAGCAATAGCTTGGTGGCTGCCAGCCATAGCTTGCTGGCTGGCACTCATAGCCTGCAGGCTCTCAGCAATACTCTGCTGGCTGGTGGTCAAACCCTGCAGCACCTCCTCGGCCCTACGCACCCGCTCGAATGCCGACTCTCCCTGCTGCACAATACTATCCAGCACACGGCCCCACATGGACAATTCAGCCGCAGACAATCTTGGCAGCTGCTGCACGGGCCTGCTACTGGGGCCAGGTGGCACAGACTCCACAACCTCCTCAAGAGAATCTTGACCAAGCGGTGGCGATGCTGTTGAACAAGAAAATTCAAAATACCACACATTCCATGCAACATTTAAAACATCTACTTATGGCCTGGCAAATAATTACCTTCAAGAGTAGAAGCCATCACTTCCGCTGGGGACTCGCTGTCTATAGTGCTCACCCCCCGGACCTCCTCCACTGCTATACAGCACTGGGCCATCTCTTCCAGGGGGGTGAGCTCCAGCTTGCCAGGCATGGGGCCAGCCCCAGAGGTCTGGCTGTGTTGCCAACGGTCGGTCAATTTCTTCTTGAGGTTGCCTTTGAAGTCGTGCCACCTGCAATCAAAGTGTACATATTAATACATGTAACTCCTCATGTTTGCTGTAGCACCCATTGCAATCTGAAACATAATACAACATGTGCCTACTGACACCAAACGTACTATATTCTTTTTTCAAACCAATCCTTAGAAGATACAAAAACAGTCACCCTCCAATAACTATCAATTCAATGTCATGGCCTACATGTCTGTGCGTCCAAGCAACGTGAACACCCATTGGCCAACTCCATCTAATATTGAATGTAAACATTACTGGACTTGTCCTACTCAAATTTTACACACATGTACTTGCCTCTTCTTAACGTGCTCCGTCTGACGAACTTGTGGAGCCACTGCATTAATCTCCGCCGTTATCTCCTCCCAGATCTTCCATCTCCTTGTGTGTGTCAACTTCACCGCAGGACACTCAATTAAATCACGTGCCCGGGTCACCAGGATGTCAAGCTCCCGCGGTTCAAATGCCATGTTTCGTGTTGTTGGTTCCCGTGTTGCCCCACTGCGGCCACGGGCACGGGCACTGCCACGGCCACGGGCACCGGTTGCTGTACCTGAAGTGCTGGGCTGGCTACTCTGTTGGGAAGCCACCTGCTGGGTTCCCAAGGATTCTGCTGAGGATGGCCCAGCTGCTGATTGGCCTGATGTTGATGGGCCAGCTCGGTCCTCTGGGTTGAGGGGTACATATGTGGTGTTGGCCTCCATGCGTGCCAAGAGATTCTGCACCACCTGGTCTTCCTCTGATCCTGAGCCTGGCATGTTAGCAACAACTGTTTGCCTTTCTAGGTCAACTTTAAATACTATTTCTGTAATTGGCGTTAATCAGCTGCAACCTGCGTTCCGTACGGCCGCGTCCCGTACGCCAGCGTCAACCGTGCGGCTCATACGTCCCGCCCCTTGGTGTAGAGAAATATTTCCAAAAACCTGGCAAACTCAGTAAGTCAGATTTATTAGCAAAATGCAGATTCCAACACCAATGACCAAATACAACTGAGGTCATACATGCAATGTATATTTGAATGTACTTCTGTACTGTGCACTTGTTTGCAGTACAACTGACACTACCCATTCCATATGTCAATCCAGTCCACCACTTAGCCACAAGTAATCAGTGCTAGCATCCAAATCACATGTGAAAGCACTCCAAATTCAGGCTGGATGCTAGCTACTTTTCATTCCACCTCTGTAGTAGGGGCCAGTAGAAGGTAAGTGTACACATGGCAGCATGGGCTAATTTTTGGAAAAGGTCTGCCACTATTTGCTATGTTTCTGTTGCATAGCTTTCATTATAAAATAGCTGTTTACTACCTTGTTGAGTTAGGTGTTAGTGTCTAGTGATGCAGACTATTTCACCTGGTGCTTATACCCATGTTTGGTGAATGTTATAGATTATATATAATGTGTTTACATCTTAGTTTAGACTGTGTGTTTAGGATGGGGGTGCGATGCAATGGGTTAGCCGTCTGTTCGGGCGCATACACGCTGTTAGTGTACAAAGGAACAATAAAGTTAATACCAAATATCACTCTAACCAACCAATGACAGCACATGATTGTTTGATTAGTGCCACTCCTAAAATGGCTGCCTACCAGCGTGCAGAACCCTTCTCCACTGCGGAGCTACTGGCGCTGGTGGGAGTGATGGAGCGGAGACTGGGGCAGGCAGGCCCCTTCATCTCGAATAGGGATAAGCGCCGGGCATATGTTGCGGCCCGGCGCCGCATATTCGCCCGCACTCATGTGCGGAGGACCATCGCCCAACTGGAGAGCCGATGGTCCGACCTGCGGAGGTGGGAGCCGGAGCGTCTGCAGGCTCTGAGGCGGCGTCTGCAACGCTGTAAGTATTTTCGCCAAATACATATAAATGACAGTGGCCAGGATTTGGTCTGCTTCAAAAGTGTTCAAATGGAGAGTAACAAACAGGCAGCCAATCAGCTCCTACCTGGCCTTTTACAACTACAGTCTGTGACATGACAGGAAGAATCTGATTGGCTGCGTGTTTATCACTCTACATTGTATCACTTTTGAAGGCTAGTGCATCTAGGCCATTGATTGTTAGCATTTTCACATTATTTAATATTAATATTTACATGAGGTCAATTGGGTGTTTATGACATAGAAAAGCCATATACTATATGTGTGATATATAACACATATATAATGTGGTTATGAGATGTACTTGTTAGAGTAATTTCAATGTGAAATGACACTCACCCATTTTGTATGTTTAACCCACAGCGCGGGAGAGAGCAAGACAGGCCCGTCAGGAGGCCCAGGAGGTGGCCAGTGCGGAGGCCACAGAGGAGGTGGGCAATGAGGAGATGCCCATTGAGGAGCCCAGACAAGAGGTGGGCATTGACGAGGAGTCACAGGCCCAGAGTTATGTGACAGAGGAGGATACAGAGGAGGCACAGGAGGTCGGGCAGGAGGTGGAAGTGGAGGAGGAGGAGGTGCCCCTACCCCTGGAGGATGTTCCACCACCTCCCAATGTGGAGGAGGATGACCTGGTCGAGCTGCCTGCCAGGGGTAAGTAGACATAATGCTTCATTAGTGAGTTAGGTACAGGTTGTTATGTCGCACAGCTGATTCAATTTTCCTATAATATAGTAAAGAGTAGTCCCAAAAAATGGAAAACAACAGACACACTTTGGTCTTATAGGCCCATGCTGCAAACGTGCAATCTTGATGCTCATGTAGGTGATGAGTGTTAATTTATGGATGCTCTTTGTATAGAAGCAACAAAAACACTTCAATGGAATATGGGCAGGCCTGATTTATACTGGAGTCCCATGTGGGCAGTTTGCATGGGCCCCCCTCTAGCCAGTGTGCCCGTGTTGTTGTCATGTATTTTTGTAAGGTATTATGTATGATGGATTGAGCTTAGAAATTGTTAGTTGGATGGAAGCGGATTAGTTCTGCCCTTTCACCTATGTGTCAAATGTGACAAGGAATCATGAAGTAATGGGCAGAGGAAGTAGCCGAGCATTTTCCTGTGGTATCTATTCTATCTATCTATCTATCTATCTATCTATCTATCTATCTATCTATCTATCTATCTATCTATCTATCTATCTATCTATCTATCTATCATGCAGTTTAGCTATTAAGCAGTAACATGCAGGTATATATGTATGGGTCAATGTGGCATGTTGTAGTGGGTGTATGTTTTGAGTTGAGTGAGGAGTCTTTGGCCCGGACAAGTGTGAGTGATCCTCAAGTGTGGTTGTGTTTTTGATATATAGATTGTGAAATGTATATGTCACACAAGTGTGTGGGTGTGGTGGCAGCATCATGATCATATATTTGATGACATAACATACAAGAGTGGATAAGGTTTTTTTGGTATGTATGATTTCGCATGGTGTAGGTCATGGGTCTTCAACCTTTGGCCCTCCAGATGTTGTGAAAGTACATGTTCCAACATGCATTGCCACATTTGTTCCTATAAGAGCATGCCAAAAAACCTCAGGCCATGCTGGGACATGTAGTTCCACAACATCTGGAGGGCCACAGGTTGAAGACCTGTGGTGTAGGTACTTAGGATTGACTGTACAAGGTGTACGTGAGTAGCATAATTAATGTTGTACCCCCTTTCTCATGCACACAGATTACCAGGAGCCACCCCAGGGAGTGAGAGGGGCTCTGATGAGCTTGAGAGAGGACCTGAGGCGGATGACGGCCCATGTGGAGGACCTCTGTGTCCTGCTGCTGGACCAGTGATAGTGGTCCTTTTGTTATGGTTATTAATAAAAGTTTGCACTTGTTTAAGAAGTTGTCTGTGTGTTATTTTAGTCTTTAACATTAAAAGTATAAAAAGCATTTAACACACAAACATATGGATGTTTAGATATGTACACAGCAAAAGGGTAGATCACATTTTTATCCCCATAGGGAATGTTAGGGTTAAAGTATAGTGCTTGTAAGTGTTTAAGGATCAATTAGCTAAATAACAGATGCCCAGGAGCAACAATCTGTTCTCAAAGTGGTTTGCTAATTGCATAAGTGTGTCATGTGATCTATGTGGGAACTCTGATAACAGTAGTCTTGTAGTATGCGGAAGTACACCGCATCTGTGCGTAGTGGCCGGTTCGCGTCCGTTCTGACGCGGGAAGGCCTTGCATACGCGGTCAGACCGTGCAGAATCGGAGTGTTTCCCCCGCACACGCATGGTTTATATGTCGTCCGTACACACGCCCTGTTCTTACAGAGTGAGTCCGTCCGAATGCGGAGGACACGTGGGCGTTTCTACGGACGATGGCCGCACTCTGCCGCACAGCGATGCGTGCGGCCCGCACCGAAAGAATTCGGGAATATCCGCACCGATCAGAATAAGGCCCTTTATCACCCTTGCATTTATCTCTTGTTAAGGCTTAATACATCTGCCCCAGTACAGTATATCATGTTATTAATCACATGTGCCGTGGAGCATATCTAAAAGTAAGTTAATCTATAGCTGGGGTAGCCAACTCCAGTCCTCGAGAGCTACCAACAGTTAATGTTTTCCAGATCTCCTTACTGAATCACAAGTGAAGTAATTAGCTCCACCTGTGGATCTTTAAAAATGTGTCATATATATATATATATATATATATATATATATATATATATGTATATATAAGTTCATGTCGGCACTCTCCAAGTTTCAATTTACAACAATGGCCCCGATGCCATGAAATGTGTTTTCACACATATAGACAATAGCCAGGCAGGATACCAGCACTCGTGGGACTTATATAAATGAAATGCAGCAGACATAAAAGTCTGTCAAGCGACGTTTCGGTTTATTTCAACCTTTATCAAGCTCATCTGAGAAGTGCACATATACACATATATATATGCATAACAATACCATTACCTTACCCACCCCGTGAGTCAGCCGCCAGACTCCGTCCGTGCCACTGGATCCTCTGACGTCATCAGATGACATCAGAGGAAAGAATTAGAGACGCCTTCCTCCTTAACTAGCACCCCTCCCACCTGTCCCAGATTGTTTTTAATTAGGTTGGAGTCCAACACTCAAGACTGCACACTCCAGCTTGGCACTATGAGGGTAAGTCCTACTATACATATATGCTGAGTGTTAGTCTGTGGGACTGTGTTTGGGGCGCGGGGCTCTTTGGGCTGCTGCTGCTGGGCTGCTCCATGGCATCATACTGTACACTTTCCATCACCCCTTTAGTTTGTTTAGTATATATGTAACACCCTTCACATTTATTATTACCTCTTACTTAGGTAAGTCTTATCACATATAATTTCCCCTATCCCTTTTACTATCACTTTAATTTCACACTAATGTGATGCCATGGGGTGTTTCTGCTGGGCTGGCCTGGGGGGGTCCCGTGCCCTGGACCTGTCTCAGAGTAGTGTTAGGGACTTGTCCTATTGAGGTAACCTGGACGCGGTGGACAAGTGGCCATCATTATGCTAATGACCTCAGAAATGCAATATAGCAATGCTAAGGTCTAGCATTTGTATTTAGTGTGCACCTGCAAACTCCTCCTCATGCTTGCTGCACTACAGGTCTCAGCAGGTAGCACCTCATATGTCCAGAGTGTGCAGTTTAGGGCCCCTCCCCGTAATGCTAAGTGTGCCATATTAGTCTATCAGTCTAGTGTTTGTGCCGCACACTTGTGAGGCTTAGCATAGTTATCCAGCTACCTCGGTGCAATGTTTTGGCCTAAAAATAATATTGTGAGGTGTGAGGTGTTCAGAATAGATTGGAAATGAGTGGAAATAAATGTTATTGAAGTTAATAATAGCGGAGGAGCAAAAAAAAATATATGCGATTTTAGCAGTTTTTATGCTTTGAAAAAAAAAAATTCAGAACCCAAAACCCAAAAAGTATAGGGGTTGTTTTGGCAAAACCCATTAGAACCCAAAACCTGAAGGTAATCAGAACCCAAAACCCAAAACGCGAAAAGTGTCCAGTGCACATCCCTATATAAAACACCAAATACAATGTAAGGAACTGCACTTACCATCTGTGGACATGTTGGTAAGTCCTGTTGAATGGACTCACTTTGTTGATTTCACCAATTATTTGTCGCCAAAGCTTCTCCTTGCTAGCAGTCCTGTGCTCTGGGTATCAAGATGGCAAGTTCACAGGGTATAAAAGCAGGATTCCTTCTTTTGCATCCAGATTCTTGGCTTACTTCAGTTCTCGGACTAGGACATTGAAAATTGGCATGGGCTGGCACTTCTTCAGGTGCCTCTTGTGCTGCTGCTGATGATGGTGGCCTGTGATGTTGCAGGTTGCTCCTCTGCCAACCTCCTCTTCTGTGCCTCCCTCCTTACTCTTTGTGTGATTGTGGTTAATGCCCACACAATCCCTTCACCCTCAGTAGAAATGGCACATGTGTAGAGGTTGCTATTTATAGCCAAACATTTCCAACTATTTGGCTCATTAATACATTAATTTGCTAAAATCATGCCACCCACAATCAGATGAACAAGCTAATGCACACACAGATGTAGTAGTAGAAGTTCCTTGGAAAATGTTCCCCAAGTAACTTATCGGAAAATTACGTTAAATATTAATGATGTGACAGTGTGCATGATTGTTTCATTTCAAAATGTAATGCTCATTGTGTATATTCACATTTTGTTTAGCAACCTATGGACTTCAAAATCACATTATCCAGATTTTTACTACAGCACACAGCGTGCATGGCCAAATGTTTTTTAGTGCATAACAGGTTAAAATATGCAAATTAACACATGGCAGATGTAATTATTGCAAATTTGAAACCGGCCCATAAGTTCCTAAAATGTTAATATTGTGGCTGACATTGGCGGATGGTGCTGCTTTTTTATTTGCTGCTACCCTGATAACATAGTATAATCGGTACTTGTTTCCTAGCAGGGTGTCCACTAAGCAAATTGCTTAGTGGGCGATTCTGCGTAAGAAAATCGCATCGCATGCGTTTTTTGCATGCGATGCGATCCGATGTGATTTTCCTATGTAATATATTCACTGCTCATTTTCTGCCCTGGGCGGTGCGATGCGATCCTGAGATGCATCATGTCTGCCATGTTCCGGCATAAGGGCCACTTCATGGCAATGCCATTTGACCAGGAATCCCGAGATACTGTAGGTGTAAGCAGCAATTTTACTAACTTTCTGGTTTCCCTACTGTGATAGGGATTGTGGATGGGACACACATACCATTCGTTCCACCATCACACAGCGAACGCATCTTCTGCAACCTGAAAATGTATCATTCGCTGAATGTGATGGTAGTGTGTGGCCCATCCATGGAAATTCGGGCATTTAATTCCATATATCCTGGAAGTGCCCATGACTCATTTGTCATCAGGCAATCTGGGATTTGGCAGAGATTACAAGAGCTTTAACGACGTAATACATGGATTCTGGGTAACTATGGTTACCCATGCACCCCATGGCTAATGACTCCTTATAGCTCTCCAACACCAGGGCCACAAGAGACCTACAATGCCAGGCTTACTTTCACCAGGCAAGTGGTGGAGTGCATGATTGGCCTGTTGAAGGTTCGGTTTTGTGTGCTTCACTGCACTGCTGGCGACCTCGTGTTTGCCCCAGGAATGGTGTAGAAGATTGTGTACAAAAAGTAATGTAGGAAATGTAACTCAAACACTAATATGTGCATATAATATCCTACTTTAATGAGCAGGACAGAGGGAGGTATTCAATTCCCACTGCTATTTCCGACATGGGAAATGGTGGTAATTGACTGACAGCATTGAAGAGGCACATTGACAGAACAGGCCCGACTTCAATAGCTGTTGTGCCCGTTTTGTCAATAACGCCTGTGAATTGTTGCAATCATGGCTGAATCTCGACAATCCACGTTTGTTTATGCGGACACGTCCCCTTTTCACCGATCACCAAGTGGGACATTGTATCCTGTCTGGCTAAATGCTGTCGAGCAAAATGAAAACAGGCCAGGGTCACAGCTGTTGGGATGGATCAATAGTTGTGACCTGGGATTGAATACCCCCAGAGTCTTGCAAGCAGTATGCTAAGAAGAAGACAGTTCAATTATTGCATTTGTTACTTACATACTGTACTTCACTATGTTATCAATGTTGAAGATAGAATGAAATGCATTATAAAAAATTCAATCAGTGGTTTTTTTTGGCACATTTAATTTTAAGGAGTTTATTATTGTGGTAAAGGGATATAATACAATACTGATATGTCACCAAGATGATGAGTAAATTAGTAGATGCATATATGCACACTGTAATGATTCAGGTGTGAACCCACAGCCATGACTGCGGTTTAGGATGGCCCTGGCGGACCCTACACAGTCTCTTTTGAATTCCTCCAAAAGATGACTGGCACTTGCAAGGCTAGGTCTTCGACTATAATAGCCATGTCTGGAGGGGCAAATTAGGTTCGCCCCAACTGCTATGCCACCAGGTCTTAAGGCCCATACACACTTTGTGACTTTGAGCCGAAAGTTGCTCAAAACACCCAGTTTGAGTGGCTTTCAGCTCAATGCCGCCCAGTGTGTATGCTGATGCGCGCTCCCGCATCATCGCCGGAAAAGCCATTCATCTGCTGGTTATACCAGCAGATGAGCGGCTTTCAGGACTGCTTTACATAGCGCTGTTCTATGCAAAGCTGTCCTCCCCCCTCCGTCGGAGCCGGGCAGGGGGAAAGCCGCTCAGTGTGTATGCACTGAGCGGCTTTCCCCACAGGGATGATTGACATCATAGCTGTCCATACACGCTGGGCATAGTCGCCCAGTGTGTATGGACCTTTACTTTGGGACAAAATGCCAGAGATCTTTTGGAAAGAGACAAAAGGATAAACTAGCTAAATGTCCCTAACAAAACTGGAAAAAAACTGCAACGGCCAACCACTGAAACCATGAAGAAAGCAAACTAATCATACAAGTGACCTAGTTGCAGAAACAAGGCTAAAGCAATGAGTCACATACAGTACACAATGAAACAAACAAGACAAAGCACAGCAAATCACACAACAGATAAACGCTCCACACAGAATACCAAAATATACACTGAACCAGGTTTCCAGAATGAAAACTCACGGACACCTGAAGGACCCAGGAGCTGATGGGTGAATCTCCAGCACAGCTGACACATGCCCACCTGGGACTGAGTGGAGCAGACAGGAGGCAGGATAGACAACTAATGGAAGCTGGAAGCTGGCTGCAAGCTAGCTACATGCATAGGGAAACAAGCCTGGAACATAGGACACCAGATGGCACCGACTGCCTAGACTACTGGATGCAGTAAGCAAGAGGCTAGAAGCTGAAAGCTCATACCTGGAAACTGTGAACAAGAAGCTTGCAGCTGGTCACTGGAAGCTAGAAGCTATAAGCTGGAAGCTAACGCCTGGGAAATAAAGCAGAAACTATAACCGACGTCAGTGTCAGGGTCTGCAGTGAATATAAAAGGAGCAAGCGCCATTCAGCACTGCTGGAAAGGCACAAGCCTCTTGAAGCACAGATTAGCTCCAGATGAGCTAATTTACGCAACAGCCTTGTATGCAGAACAATCACACTGGAGCTGCAATAGCACAGACTCTCCACAGGAGGTCCCCAGAAAGTCCCATACCAAAAACTTGAGAATCTTGGCAAGCACACAAAAACTGCCATGAAAATATCAAGGAGGAATGATCCACCATGGTGGCTCATAACAGTACCCACCCCTTGATGAGGGGTCAAGAGACCCCAATATCCACATTATACTGAACAAGGACAATTAAGAACCTGGAACACTGGTAAAAAGGAAACAGTAGCAAAAATCCAGACCAAATAGAAAAAAGCTGTGACTAAAGCTTGTAACACAGGCAGGCATATTTACAGCGACCTACAGGTGCAGCATAGTGTATTGAAAGCAATGTGCAAATGTTGAAGAATAATAATGTTAATACCAAATATCATGTAACTGAGCAATCACGTTTTAAGATAGTAGAAATATAGATGTGAGTTTATTAGCTGCACCATTGCCAATATAAGAGTGGCGGCATTTACATGAAGGGAGCTGAGGGCCCTGGTTGAGGTCATGGACAGGCGGGGTGGCAGTTTAGGCCCCTATGTGCCCAATGCCATCAAGTGCCAGACCTATGCAATGGTGCACCGCCAGATCAGAATCCACACTGGCACACGCAGGACCATCCTGCAATTGAAGCAGAGATGGTCTGACCTCTGCAAGTGGCAGCCCACCGTGCTTGAACATTTGCAGACCAGCATTAGGCATGGTAAGTAGCAACAATTCACATTACACATCAACAGTGAAATATGGCATGAGAATGTTTGCATACATGAGTGTGTTTGTGTGTGTGTGTGTGTGTGTGTGTGTGTGTGTGTGTGTGTGTGTATGATGTAATATACTGTAGGGTGTAGATGAAATATCAATATCATTCATTGTATTGATCAAATGTTGAAATGCTATGAAGCAATATGTGCAGATGATTTTGAGTACATCCTGTTAGTTAATGACTCATGTGTTTGCTTGACCCAACTATTTGGTTTCTTAATAAATGTGAATGTTATGGTGTTTTTTTTAAATATAATGATGATAAATTTAATGATGTTTTTAATTTTATCCTTCTTCTTTTCAAACTTTTTAAACACAATGATAAATTACAGACCGCGCATGGAGACGTCAAAGGCGTAAAAAAAATGGGCAGCAGCGGTGGGCCAAGATGAGGATGATATTTCCCATCCTCCCCCTCCCCCCAATCTCTTCATTCCCTCACCCAATCCCAAACCTTATCTTCAACCCTTCCTCCCACTCCCCACCACCTCTATATCTCCATTCTTCCACCCAATCCCCAACCTTACCAGTCTCCTTGGCCCCTCATCTAACCCTCCCGCAAGTGATCCCCATCCATTCTCCATCACCAACCACTTCCGCAAGTGTTTCCTGGCTCTCTTCTCCAAGCAGTTCAGCTAGGCTGGTGACCTTTCAAGTTCAATGACTATAAGGACAGTGGCTCCATCTGTAAATGTCTGAATGTTTATGTTACATTAGATTACATTATATTACATTACATTAATAACATAGTGTGTTATGTGCCCAAGTAAGGTAATAGGGGGTGTTTAATTACAGTAAATTATGTTTAACACAAATAGGGTAGCAAAACACAATTACACATGGGTACAATATTAAGAGTAAGTAACGCAATGCCATATGCTATCCCATTGTAGGTATGTATAAAGTATACACACGTACAGGGACAAAAAAAATATGAAATGTGCATGTGTGTGTGCACATTAATAGAATCCACTGAATGGATTGCATATTACAATTGCAGATGACGGCAAAGATTCAGCCAAACAGTGAGGGTCGCGACTAATGTAGCATGACTGCTGCATTTTGCAGTGACTCTCGCAATGTTGATAGCCATACTTGCCATTTCCACCTCGCTGTAAGAGCCCAAAGAGGTGGAAACAGCGAGTGCAGGGGGGTCAGTTGAATACTGACCCACAAGCTGTGATGGTGATCAATAGGCACTGCTCAGTGTCACAGCTTGTCATGGGGCATTGAATATAAGTATCTGTGCTCATAGGGCTTCCATCATAAATTGTGAGTTCTGGGACTGACATAATAGGCAATGCCAAGAGAAGTGGAAATGGATGGTGCAGTTTATTGAAGACACTGGAATACTAGAGGATATAAAAGAAACTGGAATGGGCATGGGATGTGGGAACTGTGCAAGGGAGGAAGGGTGTAGGTGAGTTGGAGTTAAAAGGGCAATAGGAGGAAGGCCAAAAAGGGAGAACATGGTAGAAGGCACAAAAGTGAGGGCAGAGAGACATACAGTGATGCTTGGGAAAAAGGGAATGAAGAAAGAGAAGAAGCAGGTGCAGCAAGAGTGTAGAATATCCATTTTATGTGCTGGATTTAGATCCACAATTTCAATGGGCATGGCATAGAGAATTGGAGGGCAATGACAAATGGGGAGAAGAGGACTTATACAGTATGTCTAGTTCAGTGGTTTCCAACCCTGGTCCTCAAGTACCCCCAACAGTGCACATTTTCCAGGTCTCCACACAGAATCACAAGTGACATAATTAGCTCCACCTGTGGATCTTTTAAAATGTGTCTGAATAATGAGTGCACCTAACGGGTGACCTGGAAAATGTGCACTGTTGGGGGTACTTGAGGACCAGGGTTGGGAATCACTGGTCTAGTTGTTTAGTAGATTTGATAGAGTAGCGTGAGTGGGTGGTGAAATAATAATGACAGTAAGGTAAATTAAAATACTGTAGGTACTTAAGTAGATGGTGAAATTTATTGATAAAAGGAAGGAAAGTGGGACATTTTATGGTCATATGTGTAAATAAGTAGCAGGATGATTAATTGGGAATAAAGATAGGATGTATGATAAGCACGGGTAAGGCATGCTCTAATGATAAAAGGAGGATTTAGTGAAAAAATGGAATTAGATTCAGTAAAACAAATTGTTGGTGGGATATAGAAATTTGAGCGGCTTTCAGCTCAAAGCCGCCCAGTGTGTATGTCCCAGCGATAAGTGGTGATCGCTCCTGCAACATCGTCAGGAAAGCCGCTCATCTGCTGGTAATTCCATCAGATGAGCGGCTTTGAGGATGGCTTTGCATAGCGCTGCGCTATGCAAAGCCGTCCTCCCCCTGCCTGCACCGGGCAGGGGGAAAGCCGCTCAGTGTGTATGCACTGAGCGCCTTCCCCCCCCAGCGGCGATTGTCATCATCGCTGTCCATACACGCTGGACATAGTGTGTATGGACATTAAAAGTGATGGTCAAGAAGTGCACATGTAGACACCTTAAGGGTTATATCTTATTTATTTTCTGTGTGTATAACATTTTGCACAAAATACTGAATGTCTACTACTGTTTTAATGTTACCGTAAATGTTCTCCTTTGGTTGTAGAAGGTGTTACTTCTTCATTAGCCTAAATTACTTCTCCCTTTGGGCTCGTACACACAGGCATTAACTTTATGCATTTAATGTGTGCTTTAAAGCTTATTAAATGGGCTTTGACGCTGATAGTAAAAAACAAGAAAAAAAGTTTTCTACACTTTGGGTCAATTTTGATTGTGCCAGCAGCACTTAAAAACTGTAATGCATTTAAAAGTGTTCAAACTTGATACATTGGAGTTCTCTATGAGTTCCTATTAAGTACAGAGTCACTGTGCTACAGGCAAACTGTAAGAACATGCTTCTAACACTATGTTAAAGGCCAGTACAAAGCATACATTTCTGTCAATTTGCTTTTCAACATTTCTTTGTATAGTTCTTTTCTCTAAATGAAAAAAAAGCCACATAGAGTATATACAAAAAGCAAAACTTCTTTAAGTGACAGCATAATAATTATAAATAAAAATGATGTTTATATTTTATAAGACTCAAACAGTTGATTTTTGTTTGTTTATACTGTTTTGAAAAAAACATGCTTATAATTGCTTAAAAAAAATAGTTCAAATGGTGCCCATACGATTATAGATATAAATGCACACAATGTGCTAAAGCAGCGTGCAGTGTAAAGCAGGATTGCTCTGTGTATGGGCACATTTATTTTTTGACAGTAAAGCAATGAGCAAATTCAAAAGACAAATATTTAAAATACATTGTGACTTTTGCCTGATGTTTACAATACAGGTGGAGCAACTCTTCAACTAGCTTTCTCTGGATAACCATGGCTCACCCATGCCTATTTTTCTCTTCTGCAATACAATACATAGAAAAATACAGTAGGGGATTAGCAAAGGATTAAGTTCGACAGCTCTTGCTCATATTGGGCCAGATGTATCAAGCTTCAAAAGCTTTAAACTTAATCCCATTAAAGGGCTAGATGAGAATGGCTCTATCTGTACATACAGTATACTGTATATTACTGTGTCTTTATGCTAATGAAACTACAGTCCTTCCTGGCTTATAGCCATGTATCAGAATGTCATACCTCATAACTTTTTTATCCTTAGAATAGGACAGCTTCTAAGTTAGAGGCCTGACTTGCCTGAAAAGCAGTGGATCTACAGGAGTAGTGGGCATGACCTCAAGTGGACCTTCATCATAAATGAAATCGTCATGATGAAAGGCACTTTCAGAATCTAAGGCCATTATTAGAGAAGAAAACTTGGGTATTTTCAATATATCTTCAATAGGAATTGTGGCACCAACAAATTTTTCAATATCAACCCAGCCAGTCACATATTCAGTGTTCAACATTGAACACTTGGTCTCACAGACCTCGCCAACCTTGAGGGCACCTGCCCAATATTTCCTGGAGATCGCAACCTCTAGCGATGCAAGACACCCGTGGCTTTATTAACATCCAGCCTATAACATCAATGGGTCCCACTTAAGTGGTCGTACAGTCGCATTCATCTGAGGACATCTCTACAAATAACTACACTAGGGATTGAACATTCCAAAATTACAAGTGGTAACTATCAGCCCAGTGGGCACCCGCACTTTACTTACCAGCTGTACCCCTTATTTCATCATTATATATCATCCATTGGTCCTACTAATTTCAGCCTCCGGTCCAGATTTTTTCTTAAATCACCATTTTAATACATTTTTTATTTATTATTGTGTCATGTATGTCATGTTTTTAAACTGTTATTAAATATTGTATGATCTTTCATCAAAACAGCGCCATTTTCTTTCTTTTCTTTATGACCTCAAGTGGAGGATGAATCCTTTTGCCACAACACTATTTTTGACATTTGTGGGCATGCCCAGCACTCTCTGTGCTGGTGTGCAGCCCCTTGCTCCCCTCCCTGCACTGATAGATGATGATACCAGCAGCTACTGTATTCAGTAATCACTAGTTGCTCAGAGAAGAGAAGCAGTGATCTCCACTATAATTAGGACAGATCTGAGGTGCAATATGTACAAGGACTTAGAAGCCTACTGTCAATGTCAGTAGACTCACCTTTGGTCACACCATCAAACTTCCACCTGCTCCATGGAGTATAGCCTATCTATCCTATATGGGTGGTTTAGAGTTTGTGTACGCAACTGCTTTCACAGCTGTCACACTCCCAATATGCAATATGCCCATACATCCTTATAGCTACCCCTTTTGGTACATTTTCCACTAGGCATATTAGGTGTGCACCTGTTGGTCCACCTTCTGGGGCCAGCATGCGTCTACCCCTTTGCAGTGCACTGCACCCATTGCCGAGTACACTCATTGGCCCTGATTCTGGTTGACTCTGAAAGCTACAAAGTTTGCAGCTTACCGTGTCCCAGAGGGCATGTCTAGGCGATAGATCCATTGCGCCTCTACTGGTTGAAGTTTTTCCCCCTATTGCCTGATGTAGGTCACCATGGGGCCTGATCAGTAATTTTATGGCACATGGTGGCTATACTATGTTTCAGTTTTACAAAGTGATGAATGACCAGATGGTCACTGTCACCTGTGGCCAATACTTCCCGTATGACAGTTCTATGCTGGGCCATACATTCTTTGAACTGACATACAGTTTTGCCCACAAAGAACAAACCACATGGGCAAAAGAAAACATACACAACAAATTTTGTGGTGCAAGTAACGGGTTTATTGATTTACATTTTTTTCTCCAAGAATGGGTGTGCAATGGTTTCCCCAGTTATCAAAAAACTGCAGGTGGTACACCCAATACATTTATAATAACCATTTCTATGACTAAGAAAATGCGTAGTATGTGGAATGGCCTCAAATCTGGTAACAACAGCCTTGACAACCATATCCTTGATATTCTGACTTTTAGTGTAGCACGTCATCAGTGGACTGCTCTTGAAGTATGTGTAGTGTGGAAAATACCACACAGACAAGTCGGGGGAAATTTACTAAGATGGGGGTTTTATTTCACATGGAATGTTGCTATGGGCAACCAATCATATACTATCGATTTCTTCTGGAAGGTGCTAAATATATAAGAATTGATTGGTTGCCCATAGCAACATCCCATGTGAAATATAACTCTCATCTTAATAAATTTCTCCTGTAGTGTCAGGTCCAGATCTGATGTCAAGAGCAGCCAGAATAGTTTAGCGGTTTTACTATAGGCGTAACTCTTGGTGTTATAGTGGTGCATCCACAGTGTCGCATTATTTTTTGTTTTCTGCCCCTCTCAGTTTTAGGTGGACAAAGGGCGATGGAGTAAGTATGGACAGTGGATGTTGAGACAGTGCAGATGGAGGGTTTGTGATGAGTGGAGTTGGGGGTTTTATAGACAGAGATGTTCAGGAAGGCAGGGTTAAGCATCAGTCAGCTGGGTCTGAACATTGGGGTTGTGGTGGACTGAGGTGCCATTGGCCCTTATTCTGGTTCACTCGCAAAAGGAAAATTCCTTCACACATGGACAAAACCATGTGCACTGCAGGGGGGCAGATGTAACATGTGCAGAAAGAATTCGATTTTTGTGGGGTTTTACTTAAAAGTGAAATCTACAGTGTATTGCAGTGTAAAAATAAACAGTCACTATTTTCCCTGCACAGAATCAAAATAACTCATCAAAATGTAACTCTCTCTGCACATATTACATCTGCCCCACCTGCAGTGCACATGGTTTTGTCCATTTGAGAAGGAATTTGCCTTTGCAAATGAACCAAAATAACCCCCATAATGCTAACCATTTGTGCTACTTGTGATGGAACACTGAAATATGTAAAATATATAATTCAGAAATCATGCCAACGTTTTGGGGTTCATTGGAACATCCCATCTCTTGTGTACCCCATCTGCCTTTTGCACAGCTATTTTATGCTATATTTTTTAAAATATTGTACTGTACACCTTCAAAGGCTTTTATTTTTACAGCCTGTAACACTGCTAAAAGTAATGACTACGCTTGTAATTGTGTAATAAAATTGGAAGGATCATAAAATAAAAGTTTTCATACTGCATAAATAAGCCACCCTCAATGCTATAAGCAAAAATGTTAAAAGCAAAATTTACTTCAAATAGGGGAAAGGTTATATCGCCACAAGCAAATTGATATTGTGGTAATATACAGCTTCTACCATGAAGCACATTCTTAAGAGTACATAACTCAAATAACTGAAACGTAGTGCATGCATTGACACTGGAATTTTAAATGTGTGATAGCTATACAGAATTAGCATTATTTTATTACACTTCATTAGATATATGTGCCTTCCACTATAATTGACAGTTCAGTCATTGACACTGGTAGGCATATAAAATAATCATCTATATTCTGGCAGATCTAAGGGAGAAAAAGCACAGCCAATATATTTTAGAAACTTATATGTCATTTACTAATACACAATTGCTCTTATTCTGGTTCACTCGCAAAGGCAAATTCTTTCTCAAATGGACAAAACCATATGCACTGCAGGTAGGGCAGATGTAACTTGTGCAGAGAGAATTAGATTTTAATGGGGGTTTTACTTCAAAGTGAGATCTATAGTGCAGTGTAAAAATAAAGCAGCCAGTATTTACCCTGCACAGAAACAAAATAACTCACCCAAATCTAAATCTCTCTGCACAAGTTACATCTGCCCCCCCTGCAGTGCACATGGTTTTGTCCATTTGAGAAGGAATTTGCCTTTGCGAGTGAACCAGAATAAGGACCAATATGCAGACATGCGATGCGTTTAGGACCTGATTTTAGATATGGAAGAAATGTTGATTTTTCATACCATGGATTGATTTTGTGCTGCTGTGCAATCATTTAAGTTTTACTACCTACAGTATGTGCCATTTTGGTTTCGGGTAGTAGTCACAGTCATTTATTTGCACAGCAAATGACAGTCAAGGAACAATTGGTAGAGGAAGAGGCAACTTAAATGCAAGCGTGTCATGTCAGTTACAGATTACGACTGAAATATCATACACAGATTCAGTACAAGGGCTCTAGCATCTCACTTCCTGCATCCAAAGTTACTCAGAAGGTTTATGTTTGAAGTGGTTTCCAATGGATGCATCACTGTACACAAAGTTCAAAGATGTCACCAATGGTCATCTCAATGCAAATCCCAGCTGCTGTGTACATCTATTTGCATATTTCATAAAGCTGCTGTGTACAAATTAACAGCTAAAGTTATTACACTGAAGCTTCTCAAAAATGTTAGTGGTATTTAGGAGTTGACAGTCACCAATTTATTTAGGAATAGTTGTAATTATTGTAAAATACAATAATAATTACTAATATAAAACAAGTAGAGAGAGAATTAGGGAGTGTCCATATCTAAGTTTGGACTTGAATGAGTACAGGAAACAGCAATAGACTGATGTGTGATGGTCAGTTGTACATGTATAAAATTTGGAGTAGGACAACAAAACAGGTAAGTCTTCAAAGCATTTTAGGTTTAGAATTCAGTCAGTTGTTGAGTATAACCTTTCATGTCAATCTTGCATCTTGTCTTTGAAGATATTAGGGCA
This sequence comes from Crinia signifera, assembly GCF_055691185.1. Taxonomy (NCBI): domain Eukaryota; kingdom Metazoa; phylum Chordata; class Amphibia; order Anura; family Myobatrachidae; genus Crinia; species Crinia signifera. Next base: position 81,742,848 of record NC_139223.1, read on the forward strand.
TGATGGATGAGTATACAGTATGAGTTATGGAATTGAGAAAATATTTAAATGTAATAAAGGGACATTTATGTTAGGAACCTGATCGGAGAAGAATGACTGGAAATATGATTGTTTGGCAGTATCCAAATCTTTCAAAGAGATGTAGATGTAATGCATTTGAGAAATTCATGAGTTATGAAGATTTACATCAATGATGTTTCACTTTGCAGAGAGGAGCTTTGAAGGAAGCTTATTTCATTATTGTGTAATGACTGAGGTCATGGTTGAAAAACAAGAGCAGATGCAATTCTTAGATCAAGATCTGTGGAATGTGTTTGATTAAAATGTGAGTCTGCCTAATAAGAACAAAATAATGTAGAAACTGTGGAATGATTTTGTTACAGAGAGGTTACATTTTGACCCCCAAAAATAGACAAATACAGACCTACAAGTACTACAGCAACAAGCTACTGGTTAAAGCAATATGCAATGGTAGTAGCCAAATGGAATCCAGGTATACAAAGTGGGGCACATACATGCTATCAAGTAAGTGTAAATATACTACTGATATGGAGAGGTTTTTAAAAAAGAGGAAGAGGAAGAGGAGGAAGAGGAGGAGCAAGAGGAAGTGGAAGAGGAAGGAGGATTGATGAACTAATTCTCCACTATGTATTAATATCAGTTAATTTAGTGAGTGCAGAGCCTCTACAATATATACAGTATATATATATATATATATATATATATATATATATATATATATATATATATATATATATATAATTCCATCTCATCACCAAAACTGCGAGAAGTTATTAATAAAAACTGGCATATATTGGAAACTGATCCTATAATTGGGAAATTCTGCCAAGAGAAACATATGTTCGCATATAAAAGGAGCAATAATTTAAAGGACTGTGTAACCTCATCAGACATTAGTCCTAGAGGCAGGAGCACCAACTGGTTGGGAACAAGGAATGGAGTATTCAGATGCAAGATATGTGTCAATTGTGTACACATTACAACAGGAGACGGATTTGTGCATCCGATAATGGGTACCAAGTATCCGATAAGACATAGGTTAACTTGTGAGAGCAAATATGTTGTGTATGCAATTATGTGCCCGTGTCCAAAATTGTATATCGGAAAGACGATCAGGATGGTCAAGGAACGAGTTGCAATGCACCGTTCGTCGATTAAACGAGCCCTTACCATCAGGGATACCAGTACACCACCTGTTGCGAAACACTATTATATTTTTTGAGGCTGGCCACAGTATACAGGACTTTAAATTTATGCCGCAGGACTGTGTGAAACCATCCAAAAGAGGTGGTGATTTAATGTTGCTTAGAAAGGAGACTGAATACATTTACAAACTAAACGCAATGCAACCCACAGGACTGAATGAGGAATTAAACCTGAATGTTTTCCTTTAAAATTATGAGCGAGACATTAAACTACCCTAACCATGGAGAACACCTTATAATACCTAATTTTCAGAAATCTGGGAACATTATTGTGATTTTCCTGTTGTTCTCCTTGAGACCTTTCTTTATTTAAAAAAAAAATATTTTCCGTTTTTTAAAACACAGGATTTTTCTATGCCGACTTTTTTTGTATCTTTCCTGTGTTTATTTATTCACTGCTTTATTTGTATGTCTTTATATTTATTCATTAATTATTTCTTTATGTGATATGGAGTATGATTCCATGATTGAATGGAATTATTATGAAACTTAATGAGTTTATGTGCCTAGAAATATTATAAGGCTCATAGTGATGTAGGAGCTGCTGACACCTATATGACCTAGGCGGTAATTTATGATTGTATTGTATGGGCTTATGTGTTTGTATTGATATTCCATAGAGAGGATCAGGTGGATTTGAACTGAGCAGATTTGTTGGATTGATCCAATTCTTGCATTGACATATACGTGTATGTGGAGAGGGGAATGTGGGTGCCAGTCAGGCGGCAAACTGCACCGACAGAACGACTGCACGATCCAATGTTGGATAAAGTAATCTAACAGGAGGAGTGCAGGTGAGTCAGAGGTGCGGGGTGATTTTTGGCGGGCATCCCATTCCCTATTTAACCATCACTGCTGTTTAGTATACCTTATGCCCTTGACAAAGGAGGAGGACCTCTGAAACAGCTGTCGGGCACTAAGGGCCACAGGGGATAAGTTGCTGCACAACTCCCTCCATGATTGATAAGTACCTGTTTACTCAGTATGGAATGTTGCTTTGTGGTGTGCTGGTTCCTATGTTCTAAGCCTTCTTCTGGAGATATATATATATATAACACATCCAATACCCCAAAACGTTCTCCATGCTTAATACAACTTACTGATTTAAGATGTATGTCTCCTGAGTGCCGTTATTCCCCAACCGGGGATTGGATTGGATGTGTATCTGTTAGTTTTTCTGTCACCAGGAGCAAATTGCTAGATTACAGTGCCGGCAGTATTGGAGCAATGTATATATATATATATATATATATATATATATATATATATATATATATATATATGACAAGGATCTCACACATGTGGACTCAGATGAAGATTATTCAGATTATTTCCAAGGACAAATGCAGTTACAGGCAGTAGCATACAGGTAATCCCAATATAGCAGATGCTTGGAAGTGCTCCAATGGTCGCTATCATAGCCCACACCCCGGCCTATCACTTGGGTGGCTAATATGCCATCAAGAGCAAGATCACTCTGCAGTGGGGATAAGCGACAGGAGGGGGAGCGACAGGTGGGGGGTGGCACTACTTTCTGTGGTGGGTTTTGTGGGGGGAAGGACAAACCTCGCCTGGCCAAAAATCCACTGGGATTTTCTTATATAGCGCATACATATCTTGCATCGCTTTACAGAGAATATTTGTCCATTCACATCAGTCCCTGGCCCAGTGGAACTTACAACCTATATTCCCTACCACATATACACGCACACACAGACATACTAGGGTTAATTTCGTTGGGAGCCAATTAACCTACCAGTATATCTTTTGATTGTGGGAGTAAACCAGAGTACCCGGAGTAAACCCACGCAAGTACGGGGAGAATATACAAACTCCACACAGTTAGAGCCATGGTGGGAATCAAACCCATGACCTCAGTGCTGTGAGGCAGTAATGCTAACCATTACACCATCCGTATTGCCCATAATAAGATAGATTACATATTAGGTACTAAAGGTCAAAGGGTATTTAATCAAAATGGGTTTGCACATAATAGGATGACAAAATGAGTCCTCTCTGATCAACTATCTCATTACCTGTCCATGCAGCAAAAAATAATGAGTAACCGTCTAATAAAATTCCAGTGGAGTCATCTAAAATTAATACAGATAAACTATTAGTAAGATCTACCAAGATAAAAATTAATAATTGCTCGCACCACAGTAACATTGAAAGTAATTAGTTTAATGTAGAAACTATAATTAATTAAGACTTGTTCTTGAAAATTTATTAGACACTGATTATAGCATTACAATCATCCTACCAGGGGCTAGGACCAGTTAATAGAGAATAATTTTGATATTGAATTTTAACCTGCTAAGGAATATATTTTTAACAACCATAATTATTTTATTGTTAATGTATGTTACCCTTGTTTTAGTGTTGTATTGTTAAACTATTATAAAAACTGTAGTAGCATTTGTACCACATCGCAATATTATCATAGTACTACTGCAATAGTGTAATACTACTGCATAGTGTACAGCAATCAACTCCCTTCTGCCTCTGACAAAATGGCTGCTCGATGTAAATAACTTTCAAATTAATCCTCATACTTGTAATTAAATCACTGCTGTAGCAGTGGTACTTGGGTGGTCCATTGATCATCGCACAGCTGTGAAAACATCAACATTGCACACAACTAATGGGCCATACACAAGGGGTGATTACAGCTCCATTTCTAAGCAATCTGACTAGATTGCTTAGAAATAAAGAATGGATCGCTCCATGTGTATGGCCCTTGGCAATGTTGATGCGCAGTCCTGCACGTCGCACTTGACTAGTTTTTGTCTGCATGCAGTGTCAATCTAGTCATTGTCCGTGTTCTCTCTATTGAGAACACAGGCAGTGATAGATTGCACAGCACACATCACTGGTGCAGCGCTGTGTGCTGCGCGATCTGTGCTTAACTAGATCATTCAGCACAAAGCTCCCGATGCTCTGTATTTTCAGGGCATTAGAATCAGGCCCAATATGTGTTTCCATTGATGTTTTCCTAGATGAATGAGCAGAATGCTAACAAAACAGAATCCAAATAGCTGGGATGGCATAAACTAATATACATCATAAACACAATTTATGCATACTAGTGTTTGTTTTTTACCAAAAAATATATTTTGGAATCGTCACAAAGTGGTTCTATTGCATTAATGTTTAATGGATGAGATTTAAAACTAAGCACATAAACTTCACATTTGTGACATAGTTTACATTTTATAGAGTGATTTCTGATTCTTTAATAGCAATATTTTATAAAAAGGAATTTAAATGTTCTCCTAACTTATCTGTGACCTTTTCCTTTCTTACACTCCATATTCTGTAATATTTTATGGCTTTTCTTTCTGCAACTTTTTGCTCTTATTATGGCAATGAATATAAAGTGGGTGTGGTTTATTTAATGTTACAATAAAACATCAGTTTATAGAATATACATAAAGTAGTTGGTTTTTATTACATTTTTAAGACTGACTATAAAAATGTACAAAACTGTCACGTCTGAAGAGAACTGTAAAATTTCCACGATCTTTACAAATCATATCAAATAGGAACTAAGGAACAGAAAATATAGGCACTTATTTTAAATAGTTTCAGTATTCAGTTTATACTGTATTAACAAAATGTATACACTTTCATTAAATAATTTTCAGTTTTTTAAGATTTCCACAGTAGTAACCGTTTTTGGGACTATGGACCTTATTCTGGTTCACACGTGTAGTTTGTATCACTGCATGTGATTTAAAGTTTGTGTGCTTTGCCACCCACCCCCGTTGCACGGCGAATTTGCCCACATGACTGCAAATGGATGTTTTGCATAAACATCCATTCTCAGAGTAGGGGGCGAGGACCACATCATTTATTATTTTATTAAAAACCTAAAAGAGGGGGAATCTCCTTCAGTTAATAAATAAGGAAATTCATCATGAGCACGCCCAGCATTTTGATGGGAACCCCCATGAAATGCTGGGCATTCCCATGGGTGAATCCCTTGGCCCTCTGTCCCATGCCCCCCATCTGCACTGTTCTATGGGAGCACCCGGCAAACAATCTATTAGCTGTGGTCCATCTGAGAAAGCCGCCGAGCAAAGTAAGAGGCGGAGAAATGTGTATTGGAGCCCTGCACATCCCGGCCACTGCCTATTGCATCATCACACAAGCGGTCTCCATCTTATACATACACCAGCATCTGGAGCTTGTTCCCATGCCAAAAGGAGCATTGTGCTACACATTGCAAAGAGGGACATTTGAAAAGTAGCTCTGAGAAAGGAAACGGGGCCCAATATCAACTAAAAAAGGAGATCTGCCTAATAATGGAACTCGTAATTATCACCTTACTTACAGCCTCAGTATAAATATCTATCTAATTGAAAGAACTTGTATAACAGCCAAAGATTAAGCCTCACAAAGGAACATTCTAATTATTGCCTCAGAATTTTTTATGGTATGTGTTTTTGTATGTCTTGTGTGTTTTATTAATGGAAGTGTAATTATATATAATGTGTATGAATTGTTTTTGTTTTATATTAAAAGAAAGAATATTCTTTTAAATTGGCATTATATATTATTTGAGTAAAGCAGCGCCACCTAGAGGCATCAGTGTAAGCTGATATATTTCTTGCTTTAATCTACAGGGGTACACACTTCCACTGATAGGGGGCAGCAGCTAAACTCAAAGTATATGTATCTGTCCACCAGTGGTATATAAGTGCTACTGAGTGACCAACGGTCACTTACCCCTTTCTATTAGCTGTGGAATCTCGCACACAATGTATGCACATGTACAGAAATGCACATGCACAAAAGAAAAACATTGATCCCCCATGCGAAAGCTCAGGAGACCGAACCAACCAAAATAACCTCCTACAGATGGAGCCGGGCTCCCTCTTGCTGGCAAATCACCAGACTGTCACCACTGGCGATCCACCAGCAGCCCTGCTCTCCATCTGACGGAGACGCGCGTGCGTCTCATGTGCACGCGCGTCTCAGTTTCCGTGCGGCAGGGCGACGGGACCCTGTCCGTCTCCGCTTCAGGGAAATTGACAGGGTTAGGGGGTGTGTGGGGAGGCGGTGGGGACCCCGGGTGACCGCCGACAAGCCGGCGGGGACCCGGGGGGAACCGTGCGAAAGCGTCCCCTTTCGCAGATACAGATGGCGGGTGGCGGGGGATGGACACCCGCCATCTGTATGTGTAAATTACATACTAGCCTTACAAATGGAACACGTGGTTCAAAAAATAAGTTATGGAGTGGGAGACAAGGGTCATCAATGTGAGGGTAGCAACACTTGCTAGGATCAACTCTGCTCCAATGTTATTTGTAAATAAAATAAATATGATAAAAGTATATAAGTTATCATCTGGCAAGTATTAATTAAAAAGTGAATATAAAAATTGCATTTAAAACTCTTTATTTTCCCAGCAATAAATACATGTTAGAGCATTCATTTTTCTGTAGCCATTACCAAAAACACTAATGTTAAGCTGCAACATTAAAAAAACTTGTGAATTTTTTAATGTGGCTAGTAAGAGGCATAAGAAGGTGCACAAGTTCCAATACATGGAGAATTATAAAACCAGTATAAAAATACAGTATCTGATTTTATGATCTATCACCTCACTAATGTAAGAACTGTAGATAACAGGAGTAAATTGTTGATCTGATTCAGAGATGGACACAATAAAACAGTCAGGAGTGTAACTAGAACTTTATAGCAAAATTTTGAAAGGGCCCCCTCATTGTCAATACATTGCCCTTTAGGGAAGCAAGAATGAGAGTTAGGGGATTGAAAGACAAACAGTATATTTGGGGAAAACAAAGAGAAAGATAAATGAGACAGAGAAGTTTCCTCCCAAAGTATTGACGACAAAGCACTGGTGTCTGTTTGATCCAGGAGGACCAGCTTTATCCCCCTGGACCTCTTCTGAGAGGTGCAGCACAGGAGGAAACCAGTGCTATTGGCCGGCTACAGGAAAATGGCAGCATCCAATGGGAGACCGAAAGCTACCCCTGTTCCCCCGCTGGGAGCACACGCAGGATCAGCACAGAGGAGGACGGATGTGGCCGAGATGGCTGAGCTGCCGCACTCACCCGACCAGCACCCAGACGGGTGGCATGCAGACCCCACCGCCAGACTGGAACAGGTAAGCGCTGCAGCCCAGCACCAGCTGTGACAGAGTGAAATGGGGTTTCAGGGAGGGGGAATAGAGAGAGTGAGTATCAGGGCAAGAGGGAGAAAGAGAGAGAGAGAGGGTCAGTCTCAGGGAGAGAGACATTGTCAGGGAAGAGAATGAATAAAGCAAAAGAGAGTGCCCAGGGGAGAGGGGAGAGCCCTGCAATCAGGTAATCGCCAGCAAGCCAGATTGAAATCTTGCCCTGTGCAAGCCTGCAAAAACTTCTCAGCCCTGCATTTAGCTGCAAGTACATTCTGCTACTTTTTTAAAAAAAACAGCTAATAGAAATGTAATCACAAGATTATTATTCATAATTGCATGTTCCTTTAAAAAGAGGATACCTTAAAAGTCTACATAAATAGGTTCTAATACCAGTATACCTACATGGGATAAAAAAATCACAACACCCACACATAAGAGTTGAGGATAAAAACAAACAAAAATACAATATTCCTGCTTCCAGGTTGAGTTCTCTTTGATGATCTCTTCTCCATGTTATACAGTATCCTTTTCTCAGGTTGTTTTCTCCATCATATTTTCTAGGACCATATTCTTGTTAGCAGGAAGCTCCAAGGACAATCTGATTAACCTCTGGGCTACTCAAAGATGATCTGATGCTGCATTTGAATTTGCAATGCTGGCAGGATCTGCCTTTTCCTCTCAGATGCTTCATGTGTCATTAGAAAATGTTGACATTACTGCTGCGTCCAAATACAAAGTAGTGATGTGAGCTGCACCCATCTCTGAATCAGGCCCTACTGTAAATTAGATCTTTCTTCACTAGACAGAATGTTTTAATGGAAGACCAAAGCAAAAGCTGCACATGTGCTTACATTTTCAGTGGAACAATTTGGTAGAACTATTCCCTTTTGCCACATTTACTTAAAACAACAGATTACATTCATCTGTCAAGCAAAGTTAATGTAATTCTAATTATGGCTTACACTCCTCCCAGATCCAGATTCAAGTTTGAGTTACAGTACATATTCTAGAAATACAAGAGTTACCTCTAGTTACTAACCTCTGTGATGCACAACAAAAATACAAAGCTCAAACAGATAAATACAGCATTGTATGTACTGTAAATGTACCAATGTCCTGATTTACCATTGTCTGTATATCACCAGTCTGATTAACTCTATGTTCTGGCCTTGTTACTTGGATTAACTTTCTGTACATTGAAGTCCTGTTTTCTAACCTTTGCCCCTTCTTTACCATTCTGATTACCTCTACATCAGGCATTCGCAACCACGGTCCTCAAGGCAAACAAACAGTGCAGGTTTTAGTGATATCCAGGCTTGAGCACACGTGACCTATTTATTACCTGAGTGATTCTGATTAAGCCATCTGTGCTGAAGCCTGGATATCACTAAAACCTGCACTGTTGGTGTGCCTTGAGGACCGTGGTTGGGAAAGCCTGCTCTACATGTGTCATTGTGTATTGTTATGAACAATCATCTGTACATCCCCACATTAAATAACTGTACGGGCTAAATTTACTAAAGCTTATAAAAATTAAAAGAGGTGATGTTGCCCAGCAACCAATCCGATTTTGTTTATACTTTCTCTATTGCATCCTAGAAAATGATAGATAGAATCTGGTTGGTTGCTATGGACAAGATCACCTCTTTTAGTTTTTAAAAGCTTTAGTAGAAGCTTTAGTAAATGTATTCATGCCTATGGAAGTCTTGATGTTTAATCTTTGTCTTAATATCTTGCCATTCTCATTAATCCTACATGTTCTAAATGGACTTTTAAGTAAACGATTCTAAAGTAGCATAAAAATAAAGTTTTAACTATTGGATAGGTACTTGTTTCCTAGCACGGCCACACCGATTTATATCGGGGTGGTCGTGTCGGAAAAATCGGGTCGATCGCATCGCATGCGATTTGGTCGCATGCGATCGTCGCTACCGACCGATTTTGGACCCGATTTTTTTTTTTTGGAATTAAATGTAAATCGGGTCCCTGGGACCCGATTTTACATTGGATTCAATGTAAAATATTCCCAACCCCCCCAAATGTCACGGCGTACACCCCACCCCACGATAGACGCCAACCCGAAGCGTGGCGAGCGCAGCGAGCCCGCGAGGGGCGGCGGTGCGCGTCCTCCGACCTTTTCATTCCCCTACTATCCACGTCGGCGTGGAGTTGAGAATAGAATAGTGTGGCGAGCGCAGCGAGCCACCGCGCCCGAAGCGTGGCGAGCGCAGCGTGCCCCGCGAGGGGACGCGGATACCTTCACAGGTAAACGCGTCCCTTCGCGGACTTCACAGGTGTCCGCGTCGCCACGGACACCTGTGAAGCCCGCGAGGGGACGCGTATAACTGTGAAGGTAGCCGCGTGCGCTCGCCACGCTTCGGGCTCGGTGGCTCGCTGCGCTCGCCACACTATTCTATTCTCAACTCCACACCGACGTGGATAGTAGGGGAATGAAAAGGTCGGAGGACGCGCACCGCCGACCCTCGCGGGCTCGCTGCGCTCGCCACGCTTCGGGTTGGCGTCTATCGTGGGGTGACGACGGGGACATCTAAAATGTGAAATGGGTCATATTGGCCCATTTCACATTTTTCAAATTTTTTCAGGATTTCAATGTTAAAAAATCTTTTAACATTGAAGCCTATGTAAAAATCGGGGGCATCGCGTCGGGACCTATGTTAATGGTCCCGACCGACGATATTTTACCTTTCCCGACACGATTTCAATGTTAAAATATTTTTTAACATTGAAGCCTATGGGGAAATCGCGGGCATCGCGTCGGTCGCGTCGGGACCATTGTTAACGGTCCCGACCGACGCGATGCCCCCGATATTTTGTCCTAGCCGGCCAAATGGACCTGATTTCAAAGGAAATCGGGTCCATCGTATGGATCGTGTACCTTAACTAAAGGTACACGATCCATAAGATATGTGGCCGTGCTAGGAAACAAGTACCATTGGATAAACTGCTGGGCAAATCACTGATTAATAAGACAATAAACAGTAACTTTAAGGAAATAATCTTTCAGTGTAGACAAAGTACTTAGGTAACAAAAACTAATAATCCTTATCAGATAGTTTTAAAAACACTGCTTCTAATCGTGCCTTATGTCAATATCTGAATTTCACTGCAAGGCTTTTGTTTATAAGGGGATCAATTGGGCATGCACTACAGTATGCAACTATTATAATTTTACATAATTCTCTGTGTTGTGAAATACTTATTTTCTCCATCAAGCCACCTGCATTAGCTTTTGTCACATCTCGCCGCAGCACCAGACTCGGCCGTGGCTACTCAACTTGCCGGGCACTTCGGTCTCTGCACCATGGTGGTGCTGGTCCGAGTGGGTCTGGGGGGCAGGCTAGCACGGGGGCTCCCAGGTCGGCAGCGGGTCTGGCAGCGTGTTGGCCGCCGGCTCCCGGGACCGAGCGCCGCTATCTTGGCCAGGTCACATAACCGGCGGGTGAGGGGGTGCTTTATCTCTTTCTATGGGAGGGAGGATGGCCTGACCTAGCTGGGCAGAGCATAAATTCCAGCAGGCTGTGAGCCTCAATGCTGGCACAACTCTGCAGCTGTCAACAGCATAGCTCGGCAGCAACCTCCAGTGTTTATGCGTGGTACTGCGGTCCCAATTCTGTCTCTGAGGTCCAGCTTCTCCTATTCCTGATCCAGTCCATTCCTGTATTCTAGCCTAAGCAGCCAGTTACGTTTCAGTTCTTCAATACCTCCAGAACCCCTCAAGCCAAGTCTGCCATTTAAGTTATAGTTATTATTCCCCGGAACCTCCAAGACAAGTCGGCCATTTAAGTTACAGTTATCTTCCTCTGGAACCATTCTAGCCAAGTCCACCTGTTACGCTTCAATTACAGGCTTCAATTACAGGGGTCCACTACCTCAAGCCTAGCCGGTCTACTTACAGACCATCTGTCCCTGAGCACTAGTGAGTTCTCAGAGTGAGGGGCTGTGACCTGCTGTCCAGACACAGCGAAACCCAAACTCCCTTGAGGGGGTCCCTGAAAATGACCGCTGGGCAGTTAGACCTCACTCTGGAGCCTCCGCTAAAACTCACAGCTTGGGATTTATGAGAAAGTCATATATACAGCCCGCTAAGTTCCAAGGGCGTCCAGTACAGGTCACACCTGGACAGTCACCTGAGGTGGGTACTCAATCCTCGCTGGCCCTGACACTTTTTTCTTGTATGCCAGCAGCTTAGCTCATATAGGTCTGCACACAAAGGGCTCTGTATTTCCAAACTATTTCCATTGTATTCATAATCTTTAAGATAATAAAATGTTACCTTACAGTATGCTAAATGACTTTTAATATCTGCGGTATTATAGTTTTCATTAAAGTACTTAACCACTAAACTGTTGCTATGATTCCCCAAAGAAACACTAAGAAAGTGTCCGTTTTTTTTTATTAATACAATTTTAAAAAGATTTTTAATAATATATTTAACCCCTTCCCGCCGCAGCCTGTTTTTGCCTTCCTGACAGAGCCCTTTTTTTCAAATCTGACAGGTATCACTTAAGTTGGGATAACTTTTTTTTGCTTTTACTTAACACAGTGATTTTGAGATTGTTTTCTTGTGACACATTGTACTTCTAGTTAGTGGTAAATTTGGGTCGATACAGTCTGTGTTTTTTTGTGAAAAATACCAAAATGTCGTAAAAAAATGGAAAATTTAGCAATTTTCAAAATGTTAAATTTTCTGCTTGTGAGACAAATAATCATACCACTCAAAATAGCTAATAACTAACATAGACCATATGTCTACTTTATGTTTCCATCATTATTTCAACATCCTTTTAATTCTTTTGGACACTAGGAGGCTTAAAATATGAATAGCAAATTCTCAAATTTTCAAGAAAATTTCAAACACTGATTTTTTTAGGGACCAGTTCAGTTCTGATGTGACTTTGAGGGACTTGTATGTGAGACACCCCCATAAATGATGCCATTTCAAAAACTGCACCCCTCACAGTATTCAAAACAGCATTTTGGAAGTTTGTTAACCCTTTAGGTGTTTCACAGGAATTAAAACAAAGTGTAGGTGAAATTTCAAAATTTCATTTTTTTTGCAGATTTGCAATTTTAATACATTTTTCTAAGGAACACAGTAGATTTTACTAGAGAAATGTGATTAAAAATTGATTCCCCCAATTCTTTTGTTTTCATAAATATCCTATATGTGGCCCTAGTGTGCACGTTGACCAAACCACAGGCTTCATAATAGAAGGAGCACCTACTTGATTTTGGAGCCTCCTTTTTATGAGATTATTTTTTAGGCACCATGTAGGTTTCTAGGCACCATAAGATGCTAAAAGTTAGGAACCCCCCCAAAAGTGACCCCATTTTGCAAACTACACCCCTCAGGGAATTCATCTAGGGGTATAGTGTACATTTCAAACCCCCAGGGGTTTCACCAATTGTGGTACAACTGGGCAGTGAAAATGAAAAATTATTTTTTTTACACAAAAATGCAGTTCTGGCTCCAAATTTTTCATTTTCACAAGGAATGAAGGAGACAAAGCACCCCAAAATCTGTGCCCCAATTTCTCCCGAGTACGGCAATGCCTCACATGTGACCAAAAAATACCATTTGGGTGCATGGCAGGACTCAGAAGGGAAGGAGTGATTTTTGGATTTTGCAGCTCAGATTCTGGTGGAATGTTGGTGGGTGTTATGTCACATTAGCAAGACCCCCGAAGCACCAATACAGTGGAACCCCCCCACAAGTGACCCCATTTTGCAAACTACACCCCTCAGGGAATTCATCTAGGGGTATAGTGTACATTTCAAACCCCCAGGGGTTTCACCAATTTTGATACAACTGGGCTGTGCAAATAAAAAATTACATTTTTTACACAAAAATGCAGTTCTGGCTCAAAATTTTTCATTTTCACAAGGAATGAAGGAGACAAAGCACCCCAAAATCTGTGCCCCAATTTCTCCCGAGTACGGCAATGCTTCACATGTGACCAAAAAATACCATTTGGGTGCATGGCAGGACTCAGAAGGGAAGGAGTGATTTTTGGATTTTGCAGCTCAGATTCTGGTGGAATGTTGGTGGGTGCTATGTCGCATTAGCAAGACCCCCGAAGCACCAATACAGTGGAACCCCCCCACAAGTGACCCCATTTTGCAAACTACACCCCTCAGGGAATTCATCTAGGGGTATAGTGTACATTTCAAACCGCCAGGGGTTTCACCAATTTTGATACAACTGGGCTGTGCAAATGAAAAATTACATTTTTTACACAAAAATGCAGTTCTGGCTCAAAATTTTTCATTTTCACAAGGAATGAAGGAGACAAAGCACCCCAAAATCTGTGCCCCAATTTCTCCCGAGTACGATAATACCTCATGTGTGACCAAAAAATGGCAGGACTCAGAAGGGAAGGAGTGATATTTGGATTTTGCAGCACAGATTCTGGTGGAATGTTGGTGGGTGCTATGTCGCATTAGCAAGACCCCCGAAGCACCAATACAGTGGAACCCCCCCACAAGTGACCCCATTTTGCAAACTACACCCCTCAGGGAATTCATCTAGGGGTATAGTGTACATTTCAAACCCCCAGGGGTTTCACCAATTTTGATACAACTGGGCTGTGCAAATGAAAAATTACATTTTTTACACAAAAATGCAGTTCTGGCTCCAAATTTTTCATTTCCACAAGGAATGAAGGAGACAAAGCACCCCAAAATCTGTGCCCCAATTTCTCCCGAGTATGGCAATGCCTCATATGTGACCAAAAAATACCAGTTGGGTGCATGGCAGGACTCAGAAGGGAAGGAGTGATTTTTGGATTTTGCAGCTCAGATTCTGGTGGAATGTTGGTGGGTGTTATGTCACATTAGCAAGACCCCCAAAGCACGGTGAAATGATGAACCTAATAATCCATAGATGTGTGGTATATTTTAAAACACTCCTTTATACATAGGCCGGGTTTGTCGGGGCAAGTTTCACAGTGGAAAATAGTATCCTTTCTTATTCCCTTTTTATAGCAAACTTTGCACCTTTTTTGTGTCCTGCCCTTTCTTGCAGTGGAGGGGATTTCGTTAGGAAAATGCTGCCCTGGTACAATACGGGGGCCAGTACTAGAAGTACTGGGGCCCTCTGCCTGCTGGTTCCCAAATATTAGGCCCTTTATGACTTCCTCTTGAAAGTGCATAAATGTCCCCCTCTGGCTGGTAGAATGGAATAGCACGTAAGCGTTATACAGTGCCATCTGGATGATATACACGGCCAGCTTCTTGTACCAGATTTTTGTTTTCCGCAGGGGACTGTACGGCTTCAGTACCTGATCTGAAAGATCCACTACGCCCATGTACTTATTGTAATCTAGGATACAATTAATTTTTGAGGTGTGGGTACTGGTACCTCGTACAGGGATGGAGGTGGTACTGTCTCCATGAATTGTTGTCAGTATAAGGACATCCCTCTTGTCCTTATATTTGACCAACAACATATTTTCGGTGCATATTCCCCTGCTTTCACCCCTTCTCAGTACTTGGGCAATGTGCGTTTTTGGGAGGCCTCTTTGGTTCTTGCGCACAGTACCGCAAGCTGCTGTACCTCTTGAACCAAGGGCCTTAAACAGGGGGATGCTAGTGTAAAAGTTATCCACATAGAGGTGATAACCTTTATCCAGGAAGGGGTGCACTAAATCCCAGACAATTTTTCCACTAACACCTACGAGGGAGGGGGGGCATTCTGGCGGTTCAATTCTTGAATCCTTCCCTTCATATACCCTAAACCTGTGGGTGTACCCTGAGGTGCTTTCACACTGTTTATACATTTTTATGCCATACCTTGCCCTCTTACTGGGAAGGTACTGGCGGAATTTAACCCTTCCTTTAAAATGTATAAGGGACTCGTCGATACAAATAAATTTTTCAGGGATGTACATCTCTGCAAATTTGGCACTGAAATGATCAATGATCGGCCTGACTTTGAATAGCCGGTCAAAGGTGGGATCATCTCTGGGTGGGCACTGTGCATTATCGGTGTAATGTAAAAATTTAAGGATTATCTCAAAACGAGTCCGAGTCATGGCCATACGGTAAAGTGGGGTGCTGTACAGAACATCTGTACTCCAATATTGCCTAATTTCTGGCTTTTTTACTATGCCCATATGTAACACCAGACCCCAAAACGTCATCATCTCTACTGCATCTACAGGGGCCCACCTAGCAAATGATGACGTGGGGTTTTGAGCAATAAACTGCTGGGCATATAAATTACTTTGGTCCACCATTCAATTTATAAAATCATCAGAGAAAAATAATTTGAAAAAGTCAATTTCTCTGAGACCTGTTGAATCAAATTGGATTTCTGGGATGGCCAAAAACTCAGGAACCTGGGGCTCAAAATTGTCTGGTGGTGGGGTCCATACGGGATCAATCGTTTGGGGGGGTCTCAGCTGCTCTACGGGGGCGTCTTTGAGGGGGTCCCTCATCACTAGAGGAGGAAGAGGAGCTTAAGACGAATCCTTCAAATTCCCCGCTTGCATCACTGGCTGTGTCAGAGTCAGAGGCAAGCATGGCATATGCCTCCTCCGCTGAATACATTCTTCTGGATGACTGGGATGACATTTGGGATGACATTTGGGATGACATTTTTATTTTTGTGTTTCTGTAAGTGTAATGTTTCAACACGTGTATAGTGTTGGGGGGGTACAAACTTTATTTCAACACGGGGGGTATGTAGTGTGTAGTGTGTATGTAGTGCAGAAATAAAAATACTTTATACAGGAATTTGATCCCAATAAAAAAAAAAAAAAATTGAAGGGGTTAAAAAAAAAAAAAAAAGGTCCTGCACCAAACATTGAGCACAGATGTTGGTCAGTAACGTCCGTCACTGAACAGCGCTCAAAGGCAACAGGTGTAAAAACAATTTAAAAAAAAAATACCACAGCACTCTCCAAAAAACAAAACAATTTAAAAACTGCAGAAAAAAAATGATATCAACCCTGTGCCAAAAATGCTGTTCAGTGATGTAGGTCACTGATCAGCGGCCACAGGACACCCACAAAAGCACCCACAAAAGCAACGTGGGTGTAAAAACAAAACCCCACTGCAATCCCCCCCCAAAAAAACTGCAGATCAGTGATGCAGTGATGCGACACTGATTAGCAGTGAGGGGCAGCAGGCAGACAACTGTGGGTGCAACCTGACAGGGTATATATTAAAAAAAAAAAACCTGGACCCCCAAAAAGTTGCTGATCAGTTAATGAATTTAAACTGATCAGCACAAAAGGGGGGGCAGCAGTCAGTTGCACAGGCAGCACAACCTTTGGTGCAACTGACAGGTATATATATAAAAAAAAAAAAAGCCAAAAAGTTGCTGATCAGCACAGATATACTGATCAGCACAAAAGGGGTGCAGCAGACACAAAATATAGCAC
This sequence comes from Crinia signifera, assembly GCF_055691185.1. Taxonomy (NCBI): domain Eukaryota; kingdom Metazoa; phylum Chordata; class Amphibia; order Anura; family Myobatrachidae; genus Crinia; species Crinia signifera. Next base: position 81,759,629 of record NC_139223.1, read on the forward strand.
TCTCTATCACTCTCTATCACTCTCTATCACTCTCTGTCACTATCTCTCATGATCTGTGACTCTATGACACTGCAGCAGCAGGACACAGGAAGTCACAAGATCCAGGAAGCATCCAACTGCTGGCAGCACGCTACCAGTGGTGATCAGCGGTGATCAGGTAAGTATCAGGCAAGGTTCAGTTATGTATATCACGACAGAGTGGCCGGTGACCGCTCTGCACGCAATTCCAGACCGGAATGGCGTCTGCAGCGCAGTCACCGTTAGTTTAAATGGCGCGCCTTGGCTGTGATTGGTCCGTCGGTCCGACGGACCAATCACAGCCTTGGGGGCAGGTGGGGTGAGGTGTCGTCGTCACCGATGACCCCCTCATGCCCCCTCACACCCGGCGGTGATTGACACCTGTGTTACCGAGCGTCTGATTCGCCGGTAACACAGGAAAACGCTGCGAATGGCTGTTCACATTGAACAGCCAATCACAGCGATCGCCGACGGGGGGGGCGGCATCGCCGCCCCCCCCTGGGCATGCAGGGACATGTCTGCTGTCAGGGACAGCAGACATCGTCCCTCTGTCACTGCGTCTCGAGACGCAGTGGCACTTTGAAGTCATGACGTATATATACGTCATGTGTCGGGAAGTACATCCCGGCCATGACGTATATATACGTCAAATGTCGGGAAGGGGTTAAATCTATATTATTGAACCTGGAGTATTTTGTACCCAGGTCTGATGACTGCTACTGCAATTATCTTTTCTACAGCCATTATTACAAGAGATGAGGGTGAGGTTATTAGAGTTTATGTGGTTAATGAATGCATCCAATTCAGCTGCAAATAAAGATTATATCGGGGTTGATCATCCATATGTGCATATTCACCTACTCCACCCATGCGTGGATCAGACAGAGGAAACTACTGGATTTGTACTGAATTCCCACCTCTGAATTCACTAAGAGGGGCTATACTCACTGAGGGTGTGGTATGATTGCCCAAAAATCGGGATCCCGACAGTCAGTATACCGATATCTGAATCCCGACTGCTGATGCCCCGACAGGGGGGTAAGCACAAAGAAGCCCTTTGCGGGATTGTTTCTGTTCTCCCTCTATGGGTGTGGTGGACCCCCAAAAAGGAGAATCTCCACTGTCAGTTAGGATCTCCCCTGTTGGAGCACCGGCAGTCAGGATTCCGATTGTCGGCAGTCATCCAGCACCCCTCACTGCAACATAATGCCTGCACCTTAATGGAATAACAACATAATGCCTGCACCTTAATGGGATAACAACATAATGCCTGCACCTTAATGGTATAACAATCTCTACAGAAAAGTCTATATGCATGACACCACCTCACTGCATCTATTGACAATTATCAAACTGTGGAGTTTATTACCTACCCTTTCTGGGTTTTTTATATTTCTATATATGCATTGAGAATATGTTTTGCTTTTTCATGCATACTGTACATGTGCTGCATTTTTACATTGCATTGTAGTGCTGTTGATCTACTTGTACTATTGCTTATTTATTTGTTACTATTAACATAACAAAAATGTAAAGCTTTTTATGATTGATAATCAGAGTCCATGCACATAATTTCTTTAAACACATAAGCAATATATGTTGAACTGGGAGTGCAGCTCCAGGCAATATGATCCCAAACAATTGAACCAAGCTTTGTATATGCTGTGATATAGACAGGGAGCAGACAATAAACAGCAAGAACTTTGACTAGCTATGGTTTGCCATGCCCATGAAGCAGCCTGATTTGTTAGACCAGCATGGGAATCTTGCAATGGACACAATGAAGAACAGTAGGAAAAATTGAACTATAAAGGAAATTAATCTGCGATTTTCCTAAATATGTGGACCATGATAAAGCACTTCCAAATTGTATCAGGTCATCGACCAAAAAGTGTTGATTTCAAAGTTGTCAATAGAGTATGAACATAAGAAAGCCAGGTGTCAAAGAATTAGCAAGTCAATTTCTCTTTTTGGATAGAAGTTTCAATCCAGTCCATTGCAAATAAGAAAAATACTCTAGGATGGAATAATGTGATGGAAATGGAGACTATGGCTCTCCATTGGGATGGTCTTTTTAGATGCATCAGCAAGTTTTATTGCAAAGAATGGTTGCCCTTGGAAAGTGTTTCAACATAATGTTTAGAGTAGATACTGTACATGAACAGTGTTATAAATATTATATATATATATATATATATATATATATATATATATATATATATATTAGAGATGAGCGGGTCCGGATCCCCGAGATCCGACAGATCTGAATATCGGGGATCCGGGCCAGATCCGAGCCGGCTCGGGTGTTCCCGCCTGAATTCCGGACCAATAACGAGGCCGAACGTCATCATCGCGCTGTCGGATTCTCGCGGGAGCGGGATCTTATAAAAGACGCACGCGCGCCCGCCATCTTCACTCCAATCTTGGAGAGGGAAGAGGGTGGTTTGGAAGCTCCGTGTGCTCCGTGCTGTGCTCTGTGCCATGTGCTCCGTGACCTGACCTGTGCCCTCACTGCCCTGTGCTGTGCTCCGTGCCATGTGCTCCGTGCTGTGCTGTGCTCCGTGACCTGCCCTCACTGCCCTGTGCTGTGCTCCGTGCCATGTGCTCCGTGCTGTGCTGTGCTCCGTGACCTGCCCTCACTGCCCTGTGTTGTAGACTTGTGGCCTGAGCCCTGTAGTGTGATTTAACTAACTAGGTGCTGCAGTGCTCACACGCAGGGGCTGCAGTGTCCACTGTCCAGGGGCTGTCCTGTGGCCCGTGCCCTGATGTGATTTATTTAGCCCTAAGCCCTGTGTTGTGATTTATTTTATTTAGCCCTGAACCCTGTGTTTTTTTTGTGATTTAACTAACTAACTCAGTGCTGCAGTGCTCACACACAGGGGCTGCAGTGCTGCTGAGTAGTACACTGTGTACAGGGGCAGCATTAATACAAGGGGCTGTGTCCAGTGTGACGGCCTATATCTTATCCATTGTCCAGTGTCACAAGTCACTCACGACATATATCCTGTGTCCTGTCCTGTGTGACGACTGACGACATATCCTGTGTCCAGTGTGACGACATATATCCTGTGTCCAGTGTGACGACATATATCCTGTGTCGTGCTGCAGTGCTCACACGCAGGGGCTGCAGTGTCCACTGTCCAGGGGCTGTCATGTGGCCCGTGCCCTGATGTGATTTATTTAGCCCTAAGCCCTGTGTTGTGATTTATTTTATATAGCCCTGAACCCTGTGTTTTTTTTTGTGATTTAACTAACTCAGTGCTGCAGTGCTCACACACAGGGGCTGCAGTGCTGCTGAGTAGTACACTGTGTACAGGGGCAGCATTAATACAAGGGGCTGTGTCCAGTGTGACGGCCTATATCTTATCCATTGTCCAGTGTCACAAGTCACTCACGACATATATCCTGTGTCCTGTCCTGTGTGACGACTGACGACATATCCTGTGTCCAGTGTGACGACATATATCCTGTGTCCAGTGTGACGACATATATCCTGTGTCGTGCTGCAGTGCTTACACGCAGGGGCTGCAGTGTCCACTGTCCAGGGGCTGTCCTGTGGCCCGTGCCCTGATGTGATTTATTTAGCCCTAAGCCCTGTGTTGTGATTTATTTTATTTAGCCCTGAACCCTGTGTTTTTTTTGTGATTTAACTAACTCAGTGCTGCAGTGCTCACACACAGGGGCTGCAGTGCTGCTGAGTAGTACACTGTGTACAGGGGCAGCATTAATACAAGGGGCTGTGTCCAGTGTGACGGCCTATATTTTATCCATTGTCCAGTGTCACAAGTCACTCACGACATATATCCTGTGTCCTGTCCTGTGTGACGACTGACGACATATCCTGTGTCCAGTGTGACGACATATATCCTGTGTCCAGTGTGACGACATATATCCTGTGTCGTGCTGCAGTGCTTACACGCAGGGGCTGCAGTGTCCACTGTCCAGGGGCTGTCCTGTGGCCCGTGCCCTGATGTGATTTATTTAGCCCTAAGCCCTGTGTTGTGATTTATTTTATTTAGCCCTGAACCCTGTTTTTTTTTGTGATTTAACTAACTCAGTGCTGCAGTGCTCACACACAGGGGCTGCAGTGCTGCTGAGTAGTACACTGTGTACAGGGGCAGCATTAATACAAGGGGCTGTGTCCAGTGTGACAGCCTATATCTTATCCATTGTCCAGTGTCACAAGTCACTCACGACATATATCCTGTGTCCTGTCCTGTGTGACGACTGACGACATATCCTGTGTCCAGTGTGACGACATATATCCTGTGTCCAGTGTGACGACATATATCCTGTGTCGTGTTGCAGTGCTTACACGCAGGGGCTGCAGTGTCCACTGTCCAGGGGCTGTCCTGTGGCCCGTGCCCTGATGTGATTTATTTAGCCCTAAGCCCTGTGTTGTGATTTATTTTATTTAGCCCTGAACCCTGTGTTTTTTTTTGTGATTTAACTAACTCAGTGCTGCAGTGCTCACACACAGGGGCTGCAGTGCTGCTGAGTAGTACACTGTGTACAGGGGCAGCATTAATACAAGGGGCTGTGTCCAGTGTGACGGCCTATATTTTATCCATTGTCCAGTGTCACAAGTCTCTCACGACATATATCCTGTGTCCTGTCCTGTGTGACGACTGACGACATATCCTGTGTCCAGTGTGACGACATATATCCTGTGTCCAGTGTGACGACATATATCCTGTGTCGTGCTGCAGTGCTTACACGCAGGGGCTGCAGTGTCCACTGTCCAGGGGCTGTCCTGTGGCCCGTGCCCTGATGTGATTTATTTAGCCCTAAGCCCTGTGTTGTGATTTATTTTATTTAGCCCTGAACCCTGTGTTTTTTTTTTGTGATTTAACTAACTCAGTGCTGCAGTGCTCACACACAGGGGCTGCAGTGCTGCTGAGTAGTACACTGTGTACAGGGGCAGCATTAATACAAGGGGCTGTGTCCAGTGTGACAGCCTATATCTTATCCATTGTCCAGTGTCACAAGTCACTCACGACATATATCCTGTGTCCTGTCCTGTGTGACGACTGACGACATATCCTGTGTCCAGTGTGACGACATATATCCTGTGTCCAGTGTGACGACATATATCCTGTGTCCAGTGTGACGACATATATCCTGTGTCCAGCGTGACATATATCCATTGTCCAGTGTGACGACATATATCCTGTGTCCAGTTTGACGACATATATCCTGTGTCCAGTGTGACGACATATATCCTGTGTCCAGCGTGACATATATCCATTGTCCAGTGTGACGACATATATCCTGTGTCCAGTGTGACGACATATATCCAGTGTCCAGTGTGATGACATATATCCTGTGTCCAGTGTGATAGCCTATATCTTATCCATTGTCCAGTGTCACAAGTCACTCACGACATATATCCTGTGTCCTGTCCTGTGTGACGACTGACGACATATCCTGTGTCCAGTGTGACGACATATATCCTGTGTCCAGTGTGACGACATATATCCTGTGTCCAGTGTGACGACATATATCCTGTGTCCAGCGTGACATATATCCATTGTCCAGTGTGACGACATATATCCTGTGTCCAGTGTGACGACATATATCCAGTGTCCAGTGTGACGACATATATCCTGTGTCCAGTGTGACGGCCTATATCTTATCCATTGTCCAGTGTTTCAAGTCACTCACGACATATATCCTGTGTCCTGTCCTGTGTGACGACTGACGACATATCCTGTGTCCAGTGTGACGACATATATCCTGTGTCCAGTGTGACGACATATATCCTGTGTACAGTGTGACGACATATATCCTGTGTCCAGTGTGACGACATATATCCTGTGTCCAGCGTGACATATATCCATTGTCCAGTGTGACGACATATATCCTGTGTCCAGTGTGACGACATATATCCAGTGTCCAGTGTGACAACATATATCCTGTGTCCAGTGTGACGACATATATCCATTGTCCAGTGTAACGACATATATCCAGTGTCCAGTGTGACATATATACATTGTCCAGTGTGACTACATATATCCAGTGTCCAGTGTGACAGGGGCTGTGTCCAGTGTACAGGGGCTGTGTACAGGGGTTGTGTCCAGTGTACAGGGGTTGTGTCCAGTTTATAGGAGCTGTGTACAGGAGCAGGGGCAGTGTCCAGTGTCCAAGGGGCTGTGTCCAGTGTGACAGGCTGTGTCCAGTGTAAATTAAGAAAAACAAATAAAAGTAATACATAAAATAAAAACACATTTTTGGAGGATGATGGAGGAGGAAATAGTGGGAGATCAGCAACCTGATAGAAGTGCTGAAGCTTCTACCACCAGTCATGACAAGGCCGATACCTCTTTGTATTTGCTCTTTGGAGCATTTCTCTTTTATTGGGATAGTTTATTAAACTGCCACCCTGTCTGCCCCTGCAGTGCCGCTCTGCCAGGTTGGAAGTGTAAGGTCCACATGTATGTGATGCCAACTGCTGTCGCTTAGCTTAGTCATCCAGCTACCTCGGTATACTCTTTTGGCCCAACTACAGTAAATGAAAACTATTTTGTAAGCTGTGAAGTGATCAAAATTGACTAGAAATGAGTGGAAACTAATGTTATTGAGGTTAATAATACTTTAGGGGCAAAAACAGGCCCAAATTCTGTTATTTTAGCCATTTTTAGCATTTTTTCATAAAAATCCAGATCCAAAACCAAAACCAAAACCCACAAGGGTGGTTTTGCCAAAACCAATCCAGATCCAAAACACGAAGGGAGATCCAGATCCAAAACCAAAACCCGAAAAAGTGGCCGCCGCACATCTCTAATATATATATATATATATATATATATATATATATATAAAATGAAATATGAAAGTGACTGTTACATATGTGAATTAATATTAATATTACACATGTACAAATATTGTACTGATCTTGACAAGGATTTCTGTCTAAATGTTCTATTTTTAGAAACAAGAGGATGGCTTATTATATGTGTTACCTTTAACTTTTACTGGTACTGTATTCTTTTGAACCTTTTGAATTGTAAGACACATTTCTTGAACAGTCTCATGAACATGGCCTGAAGATTAATTGCCTATACTGTGGCCCATGAATGGAATATGAAATTATGTATAATAAGTAATTTAAAATATATTTATATTCCTAAGGGATTTTTAAATATATTATTTTGGATAAAAACTTGGCTAGATCTGAGTATTATACTGTAGTACTCAGCTATACTAAATTGAATTGTAACTGACTACTAGTTTGTGTGATGAAACAGATTTTATGACCACCTTTGTAAGCAATAATATGAAAAGTCAGTATAGTTTGTGTATTGTTAAATTTTAAAATAAATATAATATTTAATTTTACATATAATGTTTACTCTTTCACTTCCTGTTGTGTTGCAATCGACTAAAATTGTATTTATTTAAATAGTTTAGTTATGTACCTAGTATTTTATTAGTAGAATGACCTAATTCAATGCATCTAGCCTTTTATTTATACTTAAAAACACTTTTTCCAGAACTAAAGCGCAGAGGAAGTTGTGCAGCTCAGATTTCTACAAAGATCAGTGTTTGTCAATCACCAATGATAGAAACGAATGTGCAAAGAGAATATTGTCAACACCATTAAGCGCTACTTCCCAATCAAAGTGAAACCATATATTTAAAATGGAGTTCAATACATACCTTAGGCAGTATTGGTTGCCCCTTTTTGCATCTCAATCATAAATATTCCTTTCCTCAACTCTGAAAGAAATAGTCTCCAAGACCCCCCTCAATTGAGTTTTTTTGGAGACAAAATACAACAACAACAATTGGTGCAGTGTGTTTAAAATAGAGGGAGGAAATTTTTATTAAATGATATGCACTCACAAACATGCGATGTGTCAAGGCATATAAAGAAATTCCATATGGCAAAAACAGCTGGGCTTTTCCACAGGGTGTAACCCTTCAATTCAATATTGATATCTCTGTAATTAAATCGATCTCCACGACATCCAAAATCGATGTTTTTAAATGGGATGCGGTGGAGATCAAAGACAAAAAAGATTGGTTCAATACTTCTTAAAAGTATAACAGGTATTTATTGTTAAAATACACTCACAAAAGGAGACTTGATAAAAAGCAGAAAACACAATTTCCACCAGGCAAATACTGCTGGGCCACTCCAATATAGGATCTTTCACCCACAATGGTAACCAGGGGAGGCAAGTGGAGTCCAAGCGCCGGCTCAAGGATCCAGTATCCAGACAAAGGAGAGGCTGGGCAGCAAGTCCGTGGTGGGCAGGTCACACACTTAATGCGTTTCGGACACTAGGTCCATCGTCAGAAGTGTGTGTGGTATACCATACAGCACATATTTATACCCCACTAAGTTGAATACACCTGTTTCCAATATCCGGTATTTTGCAGTCCGTACGGGTGTGAGAATTGTAGTTGCAGACGCGCTGTATCCAAAGAGCGGAAGTGCGTCATTCTGCACTTCCGGAAGTCGCGTCTGCGTTCCACCGCAGCGGCGATTACCAATAGGATCATAGGAAAACAAGAAAGTTCACCTGTATTTTTCCTTTAGGTGTTTCTTTCCTGGTAATCATTTCAATGTAACGTCCGTATAATAGTTCGTTTCAAAAAGGGTTATATCTAAATAGAATGTGCAAATAACCGGAGCATCAATAAAAAACAATTTAAAAACATAAATAATTACAAAAAGTTATATAAACACGTGAAGAGCTTCGAAAAAATGAATAATTTAAGTTAAAAAGCATTTAAGCTCAAAATCATTATTTAAGCCATTAGGAATCAAATATTTCACTTTATAAATCCATTTTATTTCAGCCTGGGATAGACGTTTTTCCAGATCCCTGCTTCTAACTTTCGGCAGTATCTGTTGTATCCAGGCAAAATTAATAATGGCACACTCATTTTTATTATGAGCGGTTTTAAAATGTGCCGACACAGAATGTGTGTCGACACCTTTCCTAATATTGTAAATGTGCTCCACCCATCTAGTTTTTGCAATGGGGTAAGTAATCCCATTCACAGATTAGTCACTTTACTCAAAGAGCTCTTCACTGTTAAATTAAACAAGCACCCTTTGTGCGGATACTTTGTCTAATTTCTGGCTCCATGCTGCTGTGCACTAGTTTGTCCCTAAGGGATGGTGCCTTTTTGTATATAAAGGATGGATGTGGAGGTAAAACAGAAGATAAAATCGAGTCTTGTAATAAAATCTTCCAGTTGGATTTAAAAACTTTTTCAATGTCTTTAAAATTGGAACTAAAACGAGAAATGAATGACCATTGGTCCTTATCATTGGACGTTTTTTCATCTTTTACTTTCAGAAGCTCACTTCTATCTATCAGTTCTATCCGATTTCTTGCTTTTTCCAAATTTTCTCGTTTATACCCTTTAGTTTCCAATCTTACAGATACCTCATCCATCTGTTGATCACACATTAGGACAGTACTACAATTTATTTTTATACGAGTGAACTGGCTGAAGGGAATACCCTCCAGCCAGTTGTAATGATGCATGCTGGTACGTTCGATAAAACTATTTGAATCAGTTTCTTTTCTAAAGGTCTTTGTTTCAAGACGTCTTGAAACAAAGACCTTTAGTTCCATGGTATAAGACAATAGTTTATCTATTTTTTACACCAAATATCAGCTCGATGCCCACCGCCCAGGGGCATTGAGGACAGCCCCGGGCATCAGCATGGGCAGGTAAGTTCTGGAGGGGGGACCCCTTCTTTGGGGGGTCCCCACTCCCCCAGGACCCCTGCCCATGCTGACCGGTCAGGGGGATGAATGCTTTGGCCGGAGGGACTTGTATAAAAAGTCTCCCCCGGCTGTGACATCACCCTGCTGGCTGGTTGGGCCCGGTGCTGGTTCTTGAAATACGGGGGACCCCTAGTCATTTTGTCCCCCGTATTTTGGGAACCAGGAACGGCCCTTGAGCCTGGTTTTATAAAATCCAGGGGAACCCTATTTGTTTTGCCCCGTGATTTTATGGAACCAGGACCGTCTCTTTGAGCCCAGGGCTGGTTATGCTCAGTAGGGGGGACCTCACGCCGTTTTTTTTAAAGTTTTTTTTTTTACTCTATTTTTACACCAGAAACATGCACAGATCCCAATGATCTGTGCATGTCTCTGACCAATTCGCACATCAGACCCTGGTCTGAAAAAAGTGCGATTTATATAGACCAAAAAAGTTTGATTTCCGTTTGCGCATGCTATTAAATAAGCGATTTGTATACTTTTCTGTGCGAAAACATCTGGATGCAAATTAAGTGCGATTTTTTACACACTTTTAGAAATTGCGATTTATCACCAAAAAAATGCAAAAAACAGGCCGTTGCGCACCCTATTAAATGTGCGATTTGGCCAAAAAATGCGATAAAATGAGAAATCGCAGCTTTTATACGAAAATATCACAAAAAAACACAAATCGACTCATTGTCTATGTACTTTTTTAAATCAGCTTGAAAGCCTTATTTTGGTGGTAACATGTACTGTATATACTTTTTTATTGGTTAATTTAATTTGTCTGTTAGTTTACTTAAAAATTATTGTTCATAATTGTTCAATAATTGTTGCCGCACCTTCTCCTTCTACACATTGATCTCCTTTGTGAAGGCACCAGACTTTCTACTTGTTTATTGGGAGTGCCTGATCAGCTACTGTTATATATATATATATATATATATATATATATATATATATATATATATATATATACATACATGTTTCATATTTTTAGTCACCACAGAATTTACTGTATGTTTTTTGAAATCACAACAACTTTCTATATTAAGAATCTTTGGTATCTAGTACATATTAAGATAAAGCAAATCCTGCCGCAAGGGTCACAAGAAAATACAGTAAGATTTATCTTATAAGCAAATCCCTCAGTAATATACAATACAAAATAAAATCATTTTACAACACATATCTGTTTTGTTTTTGGGTAATTCATTATTTTAAATAGTTGTATACATTTATGATTATTTAATAAACTAAACACATCAACCATTTTTTTTTATACTGAGTCTTATTTCTTCCGCATTGCACAACATTTTCTCATATCTTTATAAAAGTTACCTTTGCTTAATGCATTGGCTACTTGCCAAATAATATAATGTAGTGTTACTTTATTGTATTTTATACAGTGAATATACACTTCTACACTATTTTCTCAGTTATGATATAATGAAGAACTAGGTACTTGTGTATTATCACGGCGCCCAAATTTACTATGTACGCAAACGTAGTGAAATCGCATCGCATTGCATGCAGTTATGGTATGGCATGTGATGCGATGCGATTTTGACGCGTATTATGGCATTTAATGTACTATAGCTTTATATGACATACAGTATAATGTCATTTATTAATGCTCCCCCAGTATCGACGTGATCCCAAAGCATGGTGAGCGCAGTGAGCCCCACGAGTGGCGCCGGTACGCGTCTGACCGACCTTTTCATACCCCCACTATCCACATCAGCGAACATTGATTTTATATAGTGTGGCGAGCGCAGCGAGCCACCAAGCCCGAAGTGTGGCGAGTGGATGTGTATTATGTTACATGTATTATGCGCCTCCTCGCGGGGCTTGCCACGCTTCAGGCTCGGTGGCTCGCTGCGCTCGCCACACTATATAGAATCCACTCCACACCGATGTGGATAGTGGGGGTATGAAAAGGGGGTGGGGGTATGTCATTTTACCATTAAATGGCATTATTCTAGGTTCCATCAGAACCGATATCTCATCGAATCGCATGCCATACACTAATGGCATGCGATGCAATGCGATTTTTTAACACATCCTATATTTTTTATGGATTTACTGACACAGAGCAGTGAATACATTACATAGGAAAATCTCATCACATGCCATACAATATGGCATGCATTGCGATGCGATTTCCCTACCCTGAATAGCCCTCTACGCAAATGGAGTAGTGGGCGCCGTGATAATACACAAGTACCAAGAACTATTTTTTATTTATACATTTCAAATATTTTTTCATTATATTTCTGTATACTACATTTTTTACCCTATCTTCCTTTGCCCAGCATTAAATCAAATAATTACATTGGAAAAGATGTTTTTAAATAATGATTTTTTGGATATAATGATTTTTAAATTATTATTTGTCTTGAAAACTTGTAAAGCATCATATTCATCCAAAATATGAATAATAAATTAGATTGCTACTGTAGTTAAACTCTGACCAAAGAAAAGTGGATGGAAACCGTTGCAGGTCTCTTTAAGTGGAGCAGAGCCTTCAGGAGCTGGAACCTGGAACAAAATAGAAACAACCACAATCACAGAAACATCCAAAACTGGGTTAGATAACTGAAGCACTGACAATTCAGGAAGTGCACAGACAGGAACTTATACCTGCTGGAAAGCAGGGATTGGCTAGACAATTAAAGGATACAATGTGCAGTGCATTGACTGTGGGAAGCCACATGATTAACCCAAACATGACTGCATCTGTCAGCTTTTGGGACAGATATGTTTGGGTCTGGCAGTGCCAGAATGACTGCAGAGTGTCAATGGAGACACTGTGAGGGAAACGGAATGCAAACAGTGCATATAAAATCCATGCTAGAACACAGGGAAAGTCTGAGCATGTACTTGGATGGTAAGGTAGCGTTCTTAGTTACCCATATTGTGACAGTACAGTGTTATGAAAACTAAAGGTACCCTATAACATTGGGCATAGACAGGAAAGAATGGAAATGAAAAAAAAATCAGGGGAAAAACTTAAAATTCCAAAGAACAAGTGCCCCTGTCTTTACCATGAAAGGAGAAAGATGACAAAACAACAACCTGCATTTGTAACCAAATATTTGTTTATGAAACCATACAACTGTAAGGTAGCTGGTCCACAGGAAGTATAACAATCACACAAAAATTCTCAATACTGCAATCATTAGAAAACCCAACCCCTCTATCGGTTTATTTTCTTACTCTATGAAACACCACCAACTCCTAACTTACAACCAATTAAGGTTATACAGTTGGGTCTGGAATATTCTGACACCCCTCACTAACTCTCTGTCACTGTATTGATGGATCAGTTCTGAGGAAAGGATCCAATGTGGACTCCACTCTCGTTCTGTCAAAACCCAAGACTTGTCAAGTGAAGAGGCACTGTTTGGCGATACTGAATCCACAGTGTATGAGAACAGCTATATATTACCTATGCTGATCTACTTTAAGTGACTTGAGTTCATACTAATGTATCTCCAGAAATGTTGCTATATATTCCCTTCTCTACTTAAGAGCACTGTGATCATGGTGATCTACGGTAGTCTACCAAGGTTATTTATACAGAACCATAATCATATTTTCTACATAAGTTTACCATAACAAAACTTAAGAACTTAACATACTGTATGTGCCAACAGGACATGATAAAGGTATTAATGTTATGTCCTCATAAATAAGAAGAATTATAGTGGTCAGTGAAAAATATACAGGATAAAGGTTCAGAAATCCCACCTTGTTTTGAAAGCTATATATAACAGGTATCCAGCTACAAGCTGGTGTCCCTAGGTGGCGCTGCTTAGCCAAAAAACAATTATTCATTCAGAACCCAATTTAGGATAAGCATATATTTATTTAAAAATACAATTCATCATAATAATAAAAGGAAAAACATTCTCCTAGACATACATAACATACAACATGTAACGTATAATATAATAGGCAAGGCTGATAATAGCTTTAAGTGTCTGTATACTGAGGCTTAAGTTATAGGATGACTGTTTGTCATATCATAGAGGCATTTTCAAGTATAGAGGCTTTAATAGTTACCAGTCCCAAGGGCTGTATGTATAAGGGGTGGATCTCACAGGTTTTTTTGCTGTAGTGTCCTACTGGACTTCCTCCCTTTATCTGAGCCAGGAGTGTATTTGTAATCCTTTGGATGGTCAACCTTTTTTCAAAGGGACCGGCTCCAGGTGGTGTCCGTCCAATGGATCTGACCTGTTTCACAGTGCAAGCTGTGTATAAATGTAGTGCGGCGCTGGCCTGGGCTGTTTCCGGGCTGTATGCGAGGCTCCCAATACGCGTTTCTCCGCCTGTTTAGTGGATCAGCGGCTTCATCAGCTGGGTCATAGATGATGGATATAGACAATGAGTACAGGACTTCATGAAGTACACTTGGCTTTGTCCTATAGCTATTAATTAAGTGCCTGACAGGAGAAGGAAACAATCACCATATAACCATCTTCATTTGATGTGTACTCCCTAAAGTGAATACTCTTTTTCAAAACATCATCCCTAAAGCAAGAATTTATTAATTCAAATATTTATCAATTGATGCAAAAAAATACAGAATACATTTTTTGTGGGATAGAAGCAGTAGTTCAGAATATATCAAAATAGAACTCAATTTTAAGTTATTCAAAAAGTTATCTTACAGTATTTCAAGACATCTGTCACAATACAATTTATAATTAAAGCATTTAAGTACAATATTTTTTATTTTATTTATTTCAATTTATAAATTACTTATCCAAATATATCTTTAGGATATATTTGTATAACTAATCTTTCATCCTCAAGTCTTCTAAGGCACGGTTAAAGCATGGTATTTTGTAGACTTTTAAAGCAGTATGTCATTTAATATAATGCTAATTTTCATACTAAATAATTTAATATTTACCAATCTGATATAGTCTTTTAATTACTATATTAAAGACAAGTTATAGGCTCATAGATATTTTCAGTTCTAATAATTAAATAAAAAGTAATAAGTAAATAATTAGTTCAGAATTATAGTATGCGAAATAAAAATAGAAGCTACTAATATGATTGTAACTTCTTTATTAATAAGAACAAAACATTGAAACATTTTTATGTACAGCCATATGGACAGTGTTGAACTTCAAACTTTCTAAGCTTGCGAACATTATTGTTTATTGGTAAAAAATAAATCTGTCACCAGTAATGCAAATTAGCAGTCATACAAGTAATTTCAAATAGATCACCATTCTGTAGTTTAGAACAATATGTTTAATGAAAAATCACCACTTGTAAGGCATAGTAATTAATCATATGGTATGTGCAAGCATTTTTTTGTCAGACATGTTGTTAAGGCTGCAAAATGCCAACAGATGTTAAGTGTCCATCAGAGAAAATAAGTTGAAAGCTGTGTTCAGCTTCATTTGTTAATTTGCAGAACACAAAGTGCCACATGCAGCAATTTGGAGAACTAGCGTTGACAAGATGTTCATCTGCACAGCACCTATGCAGAAAGCATTTGCTAATTGTTTTTGAATCCTTGCTCCTGTGTGCAATCATACTTTATTTTCTTCTTCATAATAAAAGAGAAGTTCCATTATTAAGATGAAATATGTTATAATATTGTGGTACATAATTCATCCATGTATTAGTATTTTCATAATGAAAGCAGATGTTTAAAGAAATAATACATTTCCTAAGCTTTCTTAAAATCCAAACACAAATAACTTCCTAAATATTTTAGCAAATAAAACATGTCAATTATTGATGTGTCCATCATTTAATCATGCTGCAAAATGCAATTTTCCATTTTATACATGTTAGCTCTGATAAGGGGTAACAGAGCATGAACCTGACAGCCGGAGGCACTCACAAATTATCTGCATAGGAACTAGGCTGAACAAGCTAGAAAAATGTCTATAAATTTCACTGTAATTTAGCTGAGACTTTGGTGCAAAGATTTGTAAAGCACAGGAACATGCAGTTCAGAGCTCATGTTGCATGCCTTGCTTAAAATCACTGTTAATGTTGTCAATAAAGAAATACAATAGTATTAAACATATAATGTAATTGTAGTGCAAATCTTTGCTGAATAATAAAAAAATATGATATTTTCATGGGAGGAACAACATGTATACCAATCGGAATATTTTTCTAAGATAGCTTTTTACCGACGCTATATCGATGACATGCTACTCATCTGACAGGGTGACCCTTTGGAAATTGAAAGTTTTATAACTCATCTACACTCCAACCATTTGGGCTATAATTTACCTATAAGACTGATCCAGTTCAAATTGACTATCTTGATCTTGTACTGATTGGTACTCCAGGTAATACGGTTATGACCAAAACTTTTTTTAAAGAGGTCGATGCCAATAGTTTTATCCCACAGTCTAGCTGCCACCTTCCAAGATGGAAAGGAAATGTCCCTTATGCCCAATTCTTGAGACTAAGGAGGAATTGCAGCAAAGTAGAAGATTTTCAGTCTCAATCCACCATCCTGGAGGATCGTTTTCTAGAAAGGGGATACAATCCCCAAAGAATTAAGGAAGTCCAACGAAAAGCCCTCGATCAAGATAGGTCGCATCTTTTATCTAATACGAAAAAGAATAAAGTTAGTACGGAGAACGAATCCTGACGGTTTACTACACAATATAATTGGGAGAATCATCAAGTAAGAAAGATCCTTGAGAAACATTGGAGTATATTACTGAAAGACACTATTCTGGGACGCACCCTACCAGACAGACCGTAATTGGTTTTCCATAAGGCTAAGAACCTTAAAAATATTTTGGCACCAAGCAGGTTAAAAACTCCTGGTGTTAAATCCACGCCTTCTAATACTTTTCTTAGCACATCCAACCAATGTCTCCCCTGTAACAAATGCATGTGTTGCATATTTATGGAGAAACATACATTTATCTATAAGTTTTCATCCAGTTACACCTTTAGATTGAGAACTACATGCACATGCCTGACTAACTTTGTGGTTTATAGGATTACCTGTAGTTGCGGACTTGCCTATGTAGGTAAGACCAAACGCTTATTAAAGATCCGCATTCAGGAGCATTTAAGGAATATTAAAAATCAATTCCTTCTCCATAGCTTATCCCGACGTGCGCGCGTGTCCCCTCCGGCGGCTGGCGGGGGATAACGGCTGGCGAATCTTCCGCCATCCCCTGCAAAGCTGGGACCCGCTCCATCTGTATATCAGCATTTTTGGGCATTAATAGCTCCTAACCAAACAGGAAGTAGATTCACACTGATTCCCCTATTTAAGGAGGAACTGTAGGTCCATTGTGTCACTTTCAAGGAGAGAGCTTTCTTATCTCTATTGTGGTAAGTGGAAACATGTAAGGTGCACATGGTTTTTTGGCTCTTATGTATATAGGACAGTTTTGTATAGCTAGATGTCTGTAACTTACTAGCTTGATTATGCAACAAAATTTTTCTTTGTTATTTAGGAAAAATAGTTACTTGATTTTAACCTGCTGTTAACTATTTATTGATATGCCAAGTATTATTATATCAAGTGTACTTTGTTGTAAACCTGCCTTTTTGGAGTGGGTTTGTTTGTCACCCTAATGTTACGGGTTATTATATTATTATTGTATCATTGTACCTTTTATAGGGAGATTTACCACCGCTCTTGTTGCTGGGTTTGAAATTCATTGAAACCACTGAATTGTGTGGTTCTTTATATGAGCTCTAACTTTATGTTTATGGTATGTATATATATATATCTATCTATATATATATATATATATATATATATATAGATATATATATATACTGTATAGGCCTGCAGTCTGGTTTATGTTTTCTACCTGCTGAAAAGTTCTGAGGATTGTGTCTGAATCCCTTCAAAATCTGGGATTTTTAATAAGGACCCCTATGGAAATTGATGCTGGTGTGCATTTACCTATAAGGATCTCCAAAGGATCCAGTGTTTGATTTTATATTTCGTCCCTGAGAGGTTGACATTTGAAGTCAACATTTACACTTATGTGTTATAAACTTATGGAATGTTACCCCTGAGGAAGTCGTTTACGACGAAACGCGTTGGGTTTATTCCTTGTACTTGTTGAACCGCTTTGACTCCATACGGATGAAAAAAATGCTTTTATCTTGTATTTTTATATAAATTTGTATTAAAACTGTTGAACAGTGTTTTGCATTACAGTTCTTTATACTGGTTTTGGTGGTGGAATCTTATGCTAGGGGCGAACTCTGTTTCCTACTATCCATTTTCTCTCCTTTCACCTCCCCCCCTAACAGGTAGGACAAACTGAGTCGCTGCCCAACCAGTTCTTTAGTGCATTGAAGGGGTACCCTTTTCTTGTAATATATATATATATATATATATATATATATATACAAATCTGTAGGGGCGGCACTCCACTGTGGTTGATGCAGATGCGCAATAAATGCCGAAAGTCTGGTGCCCTCCGTTGTCAGGGGTACTGACCATATGCAGGGTGTGGGGGGGACGGTGGCACTCAGCAACAAAGAAATACACCAGGCAGGATTAGTGAGCCAACGTTTCGAGGCACAGCGGCCTCTTTATCAAGGTGAAAACAACAACCAAAACAGTGCAAAACAAGTGAAATAAATACCTGTGCAGCCTCTTTCCGTCCTCCCTCGCCTGAACTCCCGGTGGCGCCTGTATTTGGACTTTTTCCTCCAACCATGTGTCCAGGGTGAGCCTTTTTTTCTTAAAGACACCAATGACTTGTTGCTTAAACTTGGGGCACTGCCTGACTTACCTTCTGACAGTGTACTGTGTACAGTAGACGTGTCCAGCCTGTACACGTGCATTCCGCACCAAGACGGACTGGATGCTGTCCGCCTTTTGATTTCTGACAATGTGTTGTATAAGGGTCCCCAGATTGATTTTTTTATCCAGCTGCTCAAACTCACCCTTACCAGAAATTATTTTATGTTCAATAACAAATTCTATGTTCAACTCAGGGGGTGTGCAATGGGGTCCTCGGTGGCCCCTTCCCTAGCCAACTCCTATATGTTTGGCATTGAACAAAGTGTGTTCACCAAAAACCTGGCCACACGGGACCACCTGGTCATGTACACCAGGTACATCGATGACCTGTTTATCATCTGGTCATCGGACCAAAGGTCACTAAGTGCACACATTCAAGCGCACAATGCAAGCCCCTCTCCGGTTAAGTTCACGTTTCACATGAGCACTACATCGGTTCAATATCTAGATGTAGACATTAAAATTGTTGACCATCATTTAGTCACAGCTCTTTATTCTAAACCGACTGACAGGAATAACACCCTGTTAGCCACCAGCTTTCACCCCACCTCTCTTAAAAAAGGCCTCCCCCACTCTCAGATGCTGCGGGCCCGTCGCATCTGTAGCGAGCCAGAGGGCCTTGATCAGGCGCTGACCACCATGATCTCTAAATTCAGCTCGAGGGGCTACGACCGGATAGAATTGGAACATTCCAAACAAAAAATCCTGGCCATGCCCAGAGATCAAGCTTTTATAGCCAAAGACCAAAAACTCAAAATCCAAGATAAGTTGATCTGGGTCAACTCCTTTCACCCCATCAGTTCAGAGATTAAAAAGATTACCAACACACACTGGCCCATGGTGTCCACAGATCCATCCCTGCCCTCATTAAAAAACAAAAACATCATGTGTTCATACACTAGGGGTAGGAATCTTAGAGATCTACTAGTCAAAAATGACGTAACTTCTCCAATTCCCAAGACGACCACGTTTCTGGGTAAACCCAAACCTGGGTGCTACAGATGCTGTGGGTGTACAACCTGCAGCTACATGACCCCTGGAGACTCATTTTACCACCCATACTCAGGGAAGAAATTTAAAATTTTCCATCGCCTAGGCTGTGTAACACGCTACGTGATATATTTAATCAGCTGCCCGTGCGGTCGCCACTACGTGGGCAAAACCGACCGCACATTTAAAGAGCGGGCAGCAGCCCATCGCTCAGCCATCAAAGCGGCACTAGTATCAGGCTCTAGCGAGCAACCAGTGGCCAGACACTTTGCCGAAGCAGGCCATAATCTAGCTTCCCTGAGACACCGCATCATTGATCATGTCCCCCCTCTCAAATGCGGCGGAGACAGATCACTCAAATTACGACAGTTAGAATGTCGATGGATCTTTCGCCTGGACACACTAGCCCCTAAAGGGTTAAATGAAAATCTAGGATTATCGTGTTTTTTGTAATGAAATATTTGTTGTGCAGATAAGCCCCTGTCAGATGTTATAATAACATTGTATTTTTGTCTCTTCCTACTCTGGTTTTCCTTTTATGCTTTCTCATACTTTTTCACTCTCCTCTATATTTCTCTTTAACTTTCCTTTTCCTGTTTCTCTATGCTCTCTCAGTTTTCTTTATTCTCTCAATCTACTCCGATCTTGCCCTCCTCCATTCTCTTGTCTCAACTACTTTCTTTGTAGCAGGCAGCTGTGGGTTGACGCGGTTGTCAGGTCGACACACGCGAGTTGACCTTAATACTTAGGCACGATTGGAGGTCATGCAGAATAGATGTTTAACACAGGACCCCCGCATTCTCCCACACGGGACACAAACCCCCGTGGGGCACTTAGCCCATTACACTGCGTTTTCATAAGCTTAGATATGCTGCTTTTGTGTCAACTTCAAGTGTGTCGACTTGACATTTACATGTCCTGCTTTTGTACAGCCAACTCATATTTGAGTACTAGGCAAAGTGAGTTCACTTTGCTTAAGTGTCAGGTTTGACACATTATAGACAGTGCAGTAATTTTTAATCATTTGTACATTTATATGTCTTTTATTCATTGCATTTTTTTCACTCGTTTTTATGTTTATACTTCCACAGGATCGCACTATTATCCTCAGTAGGATATCTTATGCATGGTTTATGCCCAGTATGTTCACCATAGAACACCTTTTGTATCCACAGGTTAAATGTTTTAATGTTTACATCACGTGAGGTGCGGCAAGTCCGTCCTGCACTGCCGCGCCCCCAGCGTGACGTCATCTGAAGGCGCCACCGGGAGTTCAGGCGAGGGAGGACGGAAAGAGGCTGCACAGGTATTTATTTCACTTGTTTTGCACTGTTTTGGTTGTTGTTTTCACCTTGATAAAGAGGCCGCTGTGCCTCGAAACGTTGGCTCACTAATCCTGCCTGGTGTATTTCTTTGTTGCTGAGTGCCACCGTCCCCCCCACACCCTATATATATATATATATATATATATATATATATATATATATATATATACACATTATATTCAGGTGAACACCATTCTGGGGCTTAGAAATTTCTCTAATCATTAACACACTAATTGACTAACTATTTCTGGACTCCAGGCTATAATTTGGTACTCACTGTAGTCTTTAAGGTGGCATTCTCTATCTACTAGAAGTCTCTCACAATAAATCTCTTGTATCAGTGTGCAGCCTCATTAGCCTATGTTAGTTTATCATTGTTTTTGATGACCCGATATACTGAGTGATTTCTATGTATTATGACTCTATAGGGTAATTCCCCCATTCTGCTGGGATTACAAATCTAAAGTGGCTACTTAATAGGGTGGTTCAACATATGAGCATGAACCATATCAATACGGTATGTACCTCTAAGAATTTAATATCATCATTCTCACTTATTCTGGTGGCTTGGGAACTAACCTCTGGATGAATTATAACTATTATTTATGACCTCTAGGCCTCTACAGTATTTACTCGTTTGGATTGAAGTGAAGCTGCCAATACACGGTCCGTTTAACGGATCCGTTTGGGACTTATACAGCACACATCGGATCGCATCCCTTGTGCATGCAGTGTGCATGTACTGCGATCCGATACGATGTGTACCTAGTACTAAAAGTATGTGCAGCACATACTTTTTGTACCATACTATGTGATGCACGGGAGCGCGCATCGCATAGTACAGAACGGATGCCGGCGAACGGCTCCGTGTATGGGCAGCTTTAGACTTACTTCAGTGAGTTTGTCCACACCACCTGTTAGTTGTAGGTGTAAAATTGTAAAATTGCTTGCTTTCCTCCTCTGTAACTGTTCCTTGTTAGTAAATAATGTTAAATGGATTTAATTTTTACATTATGTATATATATATTTTTACAGAACTCAAATATATACTTTTGCTCGGTATAAGGAATGCCTCATTATTGTTAACTTTGATATCTGAATCTGTATTTTGGTATGTATTTTATTATGTATTATTTATTGTATATTCTGTGGAAAATTCCTTATGTGAATATTTATAGTCTCCCTTCCCTTATTTTTATTTCTGTACCACTTTTAGCATGGCCCCTGATGAAGTCGAGTTGATGAAACGCGTTGGGTTTCTTTTAATAAAGAGAATATCTTTTGAACGAAGTCTACGTCTCATTGCTGAACTTCTTAAACTGACTATAGAAAATCAATGATTGTGGGATCATGTTATATATTTATTGAAGTTAGGTGGTACAGTTTGAGCGCACTCTGAAGAAGAGGAAGAGGAAGAAGAAGAATAAGAAGAAGAAGAAGTTATCCTTCAACATAACTAGAATTTACTGAAAACTCAATATTTAATATGCAGAACCACATTAGGTCACCAATTATATTTTGAGCTATTTGGTGTTTAAGACTTTTATTCTTTGTTTGTGGAGTTTATAACCCAGGTAACTAATATTTTGTTTCTAAAAATTACTTAAAAATTGTCTGGATTATTATCAGTGAATTAGTTGAAGAACATGTATTTAAACTTAAATATGAAATTAGAATATCAGGCATAAACAGCATACAAGTGATACACTAATCACACTCACAGTATAATCAATGAAAACAATATACCCTTAAAATGCAGCTCCCAAATAGTAATCTGAAATGACTTTTATAAAACAAAATCTAAAACTAATTTGAGGGAGCGTAAAATAATTTTAATAAATACTTTAATACTCAGAGCACAATTAAAAAAAATAATACATAAAGACTAGAACATCTGTTTTTCAATAGTCCAGTAATCAGGCTTCACACCTTAATTATAATCTGCAGCAGCCCATGCTCATATATTGTGTGCAAATCTGGCTCTGGTACTTGCCAATGACTCCTGAGCCATTTACCTCATCGAACTTCCCTGGTTTGGTTTGTGCAGTCCACAGCGTAAAGGGTTTACTGTGTGCTGATATCACGTTGACGTGTTTCTCCTTTATAAATTGCTTCTAATGGTTTCCTCAGATGGCGATGGAGAGCGTCAGATACCTTCTGAGGAAAATGTTGAAAGCATTTATAATGGAGAAATGCATCAAGGTTTGAGCTACCATCCTAATATCTGAACACATTAAACCCTTTCGGCTATAGACAATACAAGCTATACACTGCAGCCATAACTACATGTTCCCTCCCCACCAGACTTCTGCTTTCCATGAGTCTTCCATAAGTTGTACAATATCAGCAGGGATACTATTGAGCCATCGCTTCTGCTTACTATAAAATACATGTTATAAGCTGGATCTGGCTGGGAGCATTCATATTCTAATACTGAAGGAGTTTCTGATTTCGGTGAGACACATCGTATTAATTAAGGGGAGGTCGAGCATAGCTCTCGCTACACATTAATGAGCTAACTGAAGTGTGTGATCTTATTATATTCTATCTATTCTATCCGTCAGCTATCATTCAGCAGATCATCTGCACAGTATCTTTATAGATTTTATCAGAGAAAGATCTTGATATGAACTGTGTTTGATTGTTTATAATTAAGGTGTAACTATTGATTATTGGACTTTTGATAAACAGATGTTGTAGTCTTTACATATTATATTTTTAATTTTGTTCTGAGTACAATAGTATTTATTTAAACTGTTTTGCACTCGCTCATATTAGTTTTATGTATTTAAAGTTATCTAACGATCTTATTAAAAATATGTATATATTTTATTTTTTAAATTGTCATTTTCAAATCTTGGAACATCAGACTACCACGATCGGAACATTGGAAACATTGCAACCATCATTATTTTTTAGTTTCCCACATGTTCAGGGGCTGTGGGGATTTATTTATGTTTCCTACATGGAAACTGCTCTGTGCAGCCATCTAGTAGGTGGTCCTGCCATTCTGACTGATTATCAGTGATCTGCAGCAGATAGGCAGTGGGTCCAGAAGGTCCCTCTGTGAGTGACAGTTGCAGGAAGATGATCTTCCAGCAGCTCAACATGCTATGTTACCGACTGGTCATTTGTGACCAGATCAGATAAGGCACTTGCTAGTGTGTGTCATGGCCTAAGTATTAAGACAAGTATATTTACCATCTACTGTAGGTGTCTGTCAAGACTGTCACTGCATTCCAAAGCATGCTTCCATCAGCGCTGTGTGTGCTCAGCTCGCAGCGCAGGGATCCAGCACTCTCCTAGTACCACTGTCTCCACTCTGATCCAGCAGACTTCCAGCACTGCATTCTTCACAGCTCATCACTACTCCATGTCTGTCTGTCTGCCCCTGTCTCCCATGGCTCCTTTGCTGCCGCCATTGCCACACTCCATGTGCTCTACAAACAGTGTTTCCCATATTTCCTAAACATGGGAGCATACATGTTCTTCCTGGTTAGATGTTATTCCTTAACCTATCCTGTGAGCCTCCCAGTAGTCACTCCTCTGTTGCTACAAAGGTACTGGGTAAGTGATGCCAGTTGCCAGTTCTACTGTGTTACCTGTATGTTGTTCTCTCTGTGTGTCTCTAAGCTGCTTCCAGGTGCCTTCATATGGAGATTACCATCCTGCTTCAGGGCCTGAGTATTCCAGCATGCAGCTTGCCTGGCTCCACCGGTGTCCTACCATTGATATACAGTTCCGTCTGTGTTCTGCCACTGATACTCACTATCGGTGTTCAACCATCAATACCCAGCTCCATCGATGTCTCGCCATCAATACTCACCATCAGTGTTCCGCCATCTATTTCCATCTTCGATGGTGTTCCGTTATCGATACTTACCATCGGTGTTCCGCCATCGACATCCAGCTCCATTGGTGTTCCACCATTGATACTCGGTGATCCTCCATCGATAATCACCGTCAGTGCTTTTGCATTTGCACCATGGTATCCTTCAAGGTCTTCAGTTTGCAGTCTTCAGTTTGCGTTTATATATTGGACTTCATCAGTGTTATTACACTACATCTGTTATCTGCTGTACCTAGGTGTGGTGTTGTTACCTGGACATCATCAGTGTTCCTACACTGCATCAATTATCAGTTATTCTCAGTATTGCTACTGTATTGATTCTGGACTCCATCAGTGTTCTCACACTGCACCACTTACCTTATACTCATTACTGTTATTGTTACCTGAACTCCATCAGTGTTCTTATACTGCTCCATTTGTGCTACATTGCTGTTATAGCTTACTGTATCAGTGTGCAAAGACTGCAACAACTGTTATTAGTACTTAGCACCTGCATAAATATCTGTCAGCGTTCATATGCTGCACCTGTTATCTGCCAACGTCAAATATCAATTCTTATACCTGCTTTCCCTCTATCATCTTTGGAATAATAAAGACTAGTACAGATGAAGCCCCTCTCTTTCTTGCCCGGTGCTCGCCAGAACGTTCCTGCTACTCCATCAGACTGGGACACGCATGCATCTCATGTGCATGTGCGTCCCAGTCTCTTTGCGGCTGGGCGGTGGGACCCTGCCCGTCTCCACTTCAGGGAGATGGGCAGGATTAGTGGGAGGGTGCGGGGAGTTGGGGGAATGGGTCAACGACCGGCAGCGAGGGGCAAATACAAGAGGGGCTCCATCTGTACTTTTATTCTTGTGGTCCTTCTGGTCTAACTGTCTGAGGTGCCTCCTGGTTTTGCACAGTAGCCTTATGAAGGCACTTCAGTTTATCTACCAGTCAGACCCTATGCCTGTGGATGCACTGTTCTGGCCAGTCCAGTGATTATGCTGTATAGTCCAGTCCAGTGATAGTGCAGTATTGTCGAGTCCAGTGATAGTGCTATATAGTCCAGTCCAGTGATAGTGCTGCGGCATAAATCCAGTCCATTGTTACCTCTGCATAAGTCCAGTCCAGTGGTACTGCCATTAATGTCCATTGGTACGGCTGCATAAGTCCAGGCCAGTTATACTGCCTTCAAAGTCCAGTGGTACTGCCATTAAAGTCTATTGGTACTGCTGATAAAGTCCAGTGGTACTGCTGCATAAGTCCAGTCCAGAAAAACTGTTGCATAAGTCAAGTCCAGGGATATTGCTGCATAAGTCCAGTCCATTGGCACTGCTATTGAAAATCATTGGTACTGCTGGATAAGTCCAGTCCAGTGATATTGCTGCAAATGTCCAGTCCAGTGGCACTACCATTAAAGTCCATTGGTACTGCTACATAGGTCCGGTCCAGTGATATTGCTACATATGTCCAGACCAGTGATACTGCTGCATAAGTCCAGTCCAGTGGTACTGCAGTCCAATGACTTTGCAGTTAAACTCCAGTGGTACTGCCATTTAAGTCCATTGGTTCTGCTATTAAAGTCCATTGGTTCTGCTGTTAAAGTCCAGCGATCCTGCCATTAAAGTTTGGTGATACTGCCGTTAAAGTCCAGTGGTACTGTTGTTAAAGTCCATTGGTTCTGCCATTAAAGTGCAGTCCAGTGAAACTACTGGTACATAATTCCAGTCCAGTTACTGTATACTACTGGTGCATAATTCTAGTCCAGTAATATAGCTGTAATTCCAGTCCAGTGATACAGAAGAATAATTCCAGTCCAATGATACTACTGGTGCATAATTCCATTCCAGTGACACTTTTGGTGCATAATTCCAGTCCAGTTATACTACTGGCTGCATAATTCCAGTCCAGTAATACTACTGGTGCATAATTCTAGTCCAGTGATACAGCTGCGTAATTCCAGTCCAGTGATACTGGTGCATAATTTCAGTCCAGTAATATTACTTATGCATAATTCCAGTCCAGTGATACAGCTGCGTAATTTCAATCCAGTAATACTGGTGCATAATCCCAAAAGTTCAGTAACATGAACAAAAAAAAAATTAAATTAAGGAGAAATGTAAGCTTGCAAATATGCCATTTACGGCATGGAGTGGCAAGAATCGGCTTAGGCCCTGGCCTATGTTCATGACTAATGGATTCCCCGATGTCCTGAGAAGGGCATTCTGGGTACTCCTGTCAGCAGTGCTGACCTGTTGTATGCTGCGGCACTGCCACAGCAGGGTTCCCTGGGTACTTCCGCCCGGCGGTGCCGGGTCCCATGGCATCACTTCCACCCTGCTGGGACACAGTACTCTGGTGCGGCCGGGGGGACGCCAATGGGGGGGAGATACACAGGATGTGTCACCCAGCGGTTGTCTAGCAACCAGGCGACGCCGGGTAGGGCGCCAACAAAGCTGACTGTGATTCTAGTCACGGTGGGCTGGATGCACGGAGGGGGCTGATCTTAAGGGATCTGGCCCAGCTCAGCCCTGCCAGTGATATTGCTTTGTACTGAGTGTCATATGCTCTGTCCTGTCCAGTTCAGTTCCGTCCTGTCTTTTCTGGTTCTGTCCTGGTCCTGCCAGTTGTGGTCCAGTCAAGTGTATTGTCCTGCTGCAGTCTGGGTACAGTCATTGTCCAGTCGCTGTCCTGGTCCAGTCACAATTCTGCCTTGGTTTACTCTCTATCCTATCCTGGTCCCGTCCTGATCCGGTCCAGTCCTGGTCCCATCCTGATCCGGTCCTGTCTTGGTCCCGTCATCGTCCACATGTGCCTGTCCCAGAACTCCAATGGTGGGTTCACACCCAGATCCTTAACAAATGGTTCAGCTTCACACAACGATCTTAGCCCTCACCCCACTTTTGGGGCATTGTGTGCTCTTTAGGGTCTAGTTTTTCAAACTACCATCCTGTCTGCCGCTGCAGTGCCACTCCTAGATGGGCCATGGGTTTGTTTAACCCACTTGTGTCACTTAGCATAGTCATTCAGCTACCTCGTGCAACTTTTTGGCCTAAACACAACATTGCGATGTGTGAGATGTTCAGGATAAATTGAAAATTAATAGAAATTAATGTTATTGAGCTTAATAATAGCGTAGGAGCAAAAAAAAATCCTGCAATTTTAGTATTTTTATAAAAATAAAGTACAGATCCAAAACACGAAACACAAAACATGGAAGTGTTACGGTCAGCAGAACATTGTTATTTTTTTATGATATATATATATATATATATATATATACACACCAATTGTTTCCTCTGGGATAGCTTGCTTTGGTGCCCTATTTTAGATTTTTTTGGGCAATTGTATATTATTCCTTAACATCTAAGATTTGTTGAATGTAGGTCAATGTTACAAAATCACTGAATATATTATAAAATACTTAACATACTAGATGACAATTTGTATACTTTACAATGTTCACAAATGATGAGCAAGGAATTAGACTATCCACAACAATCTGTTACTATATTATCTCTGGTTTATAAAATTCTCACTTGACACAAGAAGTTTAACGTGGATTACACAAGGGTTTATATGTTAATTTTAGCTTAATCAGCACCAGAAAACAACCTGCTGCTTTCTTGAACGATAAGGGATATACTGTAATATAAATATATATATATATATATATATATATATATATATATATATATATATAGAACAAAAGGTAGATGTATCTGCACGGGGAGGCGGTCACCAACCAGATGATAATAACAGGATAGATTTTCCTGAATGAAGACACTAAGTCCAAAGATCAGGGACTGCAGCTTTCTCCACAAACGACCCAGGACTCGTAGTGTAAAAAGATTTGTTTTTAAAATGATATAGAGAAGCGCTCCATAGTGTAAACTGTATTTATTAAAACACAATCAGTGCTACAGTACATAAAATCAATAAAGGCTCGTACCGTTAGGGTAACCGCTGTGGGCTGGTTACCACAAGTTTTAAATAACAAGCCTCAGGCAAAACTCCAACCTCCGTCCAGACACGGCAGGGCAACGGAAACACGCTGACCACAAACTAAGTGAGAGCAGCGTGCCTATTTCTTACATGGTGGTGATACCTAACTTTTCTAAAAAAATAATTTGGTGTGATTTCATTTGCTTGTGTTAGTTAATTTACCAATTTTCTCATGTTTCCTTTTATGCTACTGCATGTTATTTTATTAGAATATGGAGCAATGAGAATGGGTAATATATAATATGTAAACTAATTTCATAACAGTAGTAATTATGGCAACATCAATTGCAATGTACTTATTAGAATGAACTAAAATGTTTAAATTATTTCTACAATTTCACTGTTTTTGTCTAGAACATCTATAATGGTAAATTTAAAATGGCTTTCAATTAGAAAATTGTTAAAGAAAAAAATGACATATTAGAGTTTGATGAGCTGACATCAAACTATAAAGCGGTTATCAAGATTACATTAATCAATGTATTCATTACAGAGTTTTCCTACAGGAAATCAGAGCTTGTCTTAAACAGTTATATCTAAGCTATTCATATATCTCATTTAGTTAACATTATTTAAATTATAATTGCATTATATGAATGTAATTTTCAATTCTGGGTATAAAATGACTATATAGTCTAAGAAAATGTCCCTATAATGTGAATGGTTTCATTATGCACTTTATAATTACTTTAGTTCCCTTCCTTTATTGTGTTACCAGTAGCTGCATGAACATGTATAAAATAATCTTAAAACTATAAATAAAGTATCGAAGCAATTAACTTCTTGAGTGCTAATGAAAAGTCATACTTGTCATGAGCATTTAAGGAACATAAAAAATACTTACTCAGCCACCATGGAGAATAAGTATTGTTTAGAGCTGGTGAGGAAGCTCCTCATCACTAAGTGGTGGGTTTGCCAATTTCAACAGAAAATGAAAAAAAAAAAATGTCATTCCTATTTTGGCACCCAGATGTTTTCGGTCTTTGGTAGCTAAAGACATAGAATAATCTGCTTAAAAGCAAAGCACACAGGCGTCTGTGCGCAAGGCTATGAAATTCGGTAGTGTTGTAATAAAATGCAACCACGGTTCATGGAGTAATGGAGGCGGTGACAGGGTGTTGCATGGGCAGCTGTGTGGTGTTATTGGGGAGTGGTGCGGCAAATAAAAGACTGTCCGGATCATTCAGGAGGGAGAAGGGCCAAGGTGGCTGCGTGACCTCACATGCAGCCACTGTGACCTAAAATATGTCTGGCCTGTGTCTGTAAGTAAGCTGCGCAGTCAGAGGGAAGCCAGTATTGTTCCACGCTGGCTCTCTGAGTACCTGTGCTATACAGCGTTTTCCCACTTGAGAAGTTGTGTCCACATTCATCGGTGACAGAAGTGATTTAAAGCGAACTACCGTCTTGCTGAAGTTTTATGATTATTTTTATCGTTTGTAAAATAGGTGGTCCAAAAAATAACTTCATTACTGCACTTACTGTATAACTGCAATACCAAATATTTTTCCCTAAGGACATACCATCTCCACTTCTACTAGAGGACCTATTGCCTCTAGAGATTTATTCATTGCCCCTGCTGAAGTCTTGAAGGATGAAACGCATTGGGCTGCGGATTGATATTTTATGTGACACCTTTGAAAATGCTGATGGAATTACACATATTGGAACATTTCTAATAAATGTTTTTATCAAATTATTGATTTATTGAATTTAAGAGTCACCTTTTAAAGAATTGGAATTGGTGATACAGCGCATCTCTATTCTGTTTATATATATATATATATATATATATATATATATATATATATATATATATATATATATATATATATATATATATGCAAAAGAATAAGAGAGAGCGCACAATGAGCAGTATATTCAGGTAAAATTTATAAAGAAATAGCAGCTCACGTACATATTAGGTAAAAGATAAACAGCTTGCCAGCATGTATACACAAGGAGCAGCAGGTGGATGTCTCTTCTCAAACAGCGCTGAAGCCGCAAAGCCTCCGACGTCCCATCAAACAGACTCCCAGCTCCAAGTATGTCACAGCAGAAACACTCTCCCCCCCCCCCCCCCCGCAGCACGGTGACCATATCGCATGTCTGGGAAGATACACCGCGCACCACCCCCCTGCGTCCAGGCAGACACACTGCGCACCCCCTCCCAGCAGGGCAGAGACTCTGCAATCCCCCCTGACGGCCGGGCAGAGACACTGCGCACCCACCACCCACCCATCCCTCCCCCCCGGCGGCAGGGCAGAGACCATGCGCACCCCCCCCAGCAGTTGAGCGCCGGGGCACCCCTCCCACCTGGGGCGCTCCGGTGCCTAGCACCGGCCCTGATTGTACATGTGTTGTTTGTCTGCTTGTCCCTGAAGACGGGGGTATGCACCGAAACGCCGTTGGGCAACCCTAGTAAAGGACTGAGTTGTATCCCTTAAAAGAAGTCTAAGGAGTGCTACTGTCTCCAATCACGCTATATATATATATATATATATATGGCGTAATGATCCGGCACTCCCACAATAGAATGGTAGCTGCCCTGGTGCCTTCTCTGTAGCCTGACCGGCTACCATACAATGGAGGGGTCCGATGAACGGGGGTGGGGGAGCGGCACTCAGTGGACTCAGTATACTCAGGAAAAACAGCAACAGCGTGCGATCAACGTTTCGGTTTATTAACCTTTGTCAAGATCGTTCAAATAATGCAAAGACATACCTTATATACAGACATGATGTGTGAGTTCCTGTCCCTTCCTTCCGGGTCCATCTCCGTCACCAGCCGGCGACGCACGCAGCGGGGTGCACGTGATGACGCGCACTGGTGTGTTTGAAACACACCCAGTGGCTGCCGGAGTCAGGTGACCGGTTGCCGAGCAACCACACTAAAACAAATAAACATGAAGTGCGTGAATACGTACATTTAAAACACATGTAAATTACAATATCCCAACCAAGGAACATGCACAAAAGGACAGTACAGCTCAAGGATCAAAAGTAATAGGCCGTCATTATTTATGGGGTGGCCAGAATCCCTAGGAGAACGGAGCAACACTGCTATAAAGAAAGCTGTCAGTGTACTGCGATAAAATAATAGAAATAAGTATGGTAACCAGCACCTCAAGACATGGTGCTGGAGCTGTCCTAAGTGCAAACAAAAAGCTGACCAGGCATCAAAAAAGAGTGCCTGTTGGAAGAGCACAACTATGCCCATGATCCACGCGATGCACCTAACTGGCAATATGTTCTAGGAAAATGTGGAAAAAAGTAGTAACAAGGGCCAAAAATACATGTGACTAATAGAAACAAAATGGCACACTATGTACAAAGAAAAAATCAGAAAAAATCAAAAAGCAGGAAATCTCAGCGGGAAAAAGAGATCTTGCAATAATTAATCACAATAGACATGCATATAAGTCAAATTCACAGAAAGCATGATAGGGGTAAATTTTCGTTTAAACCCTCAGGGGCTACCGTTCTCAGCTTAAAAATCCACCTGGATTCATGTTGAAGAAGGATTTTAGGCCTGTTACCTCCTCTGATTTTTTTGGGGACTTGTTCGATAATTTTATATCGGAGAGTAGATAAGCCGTGGCCACACTCACGAAAGTGGCGTGCCACAGGTTGTTCTGCATCGATTTTCTTGCCACTTAAAGATTGGCGGATCGAGGAGCGATGCATCGCCATCCTCTCCTTAAACTGCCTTGTGGTCTTACCAATGTAGTATAGACCACAAGGACAGCGCAGGAAATAGACGACGTGCGTCGAGGTACAGGTCACCACTTGCCTAATCGGAATTTTGATGCCTGAGTGTGGGTGGTTGAACGTCTCACCCACTTCCATGAAGCTACAGCAGGTGCAACCTGTGCACCTGTAGCAACCTGGTTTTTTAGTAAGAAAATTACTCGGCTGGGTGGCTTTAAAGGCAGATATATCATTATGCACCAGCCAATCTTTCAGATTGTGGGTGCGTGCATAACTGGGCATAATACTATACTCCCGGAGGGCCCTAATGTCCCTATCGGAGGTTACCATGGGCCAAAAGGATTTAATCTTCTTATTTATATCCTGGCTGCCTGCATGGAACTTCTGTACAAAAGGAAGTTTCTTGCCCATAATCTCCTGTGTGCCCTTAGGTTTAAGGGCCTGTTCTCTGGACACAGAAAGAGCTTTGTGTTTAGCCCGAAGGAGATCATCCAAATGATAACCCCGTATCTGGAATTGGTCGATCATCAGATCGATTTCTCTTTCGGTGTTTATGATGTCATCTGAGATTCTGTGTATTCTTAAAAATTGAGAATATGGCAAACCTTTTTTGGTGGAAACTGGGTGAGAACTTTGGTAGTGCAAGATCGTGTTACGATCTGTTTCTTTTTTATATAAGCTGGTGTGAATGCAATTATCCCGCAGGGAAATGCATACATCCAGATAGTTGACACTGGATTTGCTCATGCAGTGTGTGAACCTGATGGGGGTGTCAGATAGATTAACTTTCTCCATGAGATTCTGAAATTCTGCCTCGCTGCCCAACCAAATGAGCAGCAGGTCATCAATGTAACGGGTGAAGAATGGGATCTTGGTGGCGGATCATTACGCCATATTTGACTCCTGTTTGTGGTGACGCTGTTGCAGCCTTGCCTGGCAGGTCTGGATCAAGGCACCCACTGTACCAGCTTTTGCGTTCAGCATTGGTTGGTTTATTACAGCTTCTATACCCTCTGTCAGTGGTGTGTTAGTGTGGTTGCCACACGTCTGGTTTTTATCACTTTCTTTTTCCTACATGGAACCGACTACTGGCTTCAAGAGCATCACCCTGCCCATCAGAGAACTCCTGAGTTTCTCAGACACGGATGCTGATAATATTCGTTATAAGGACAATCCTCTGACTAGTGGCGGTTCAGAAACTAATGAACAACTCTACGCCCAGCTAATACGCTTACACAAGAAGGAGTTTGACTTTTATATGCACGGGGCTACACTTTCAGAATATCATCGCAGTGGCCTCATCCCTAGAGGCTTTCGCGTCAGGAATACACCCACAATCGGCAAGTTCAATCAGGACTTCTGCCGAAAGTGGGTGGCCATCCTGAATAAGTGTAGTTTAGATCTTATATTACTTGTGATCGAAGAATCAACCCGTGAACTGTCCTCCCTAAAGGAAAAGCGTGCTGCATTTGAACTCGCCAACCTTGAGACACTAAGGTCGGACACTGACAACGGGTGGCTTGAGAAATTAACCACAGACATAGAGACCTACAAAAAAGATCTCATCAACTTCAAAAGGGACAAACTACATACGGTGCAAAGAGATTACGCCGAGAATAGGGTGTACCCCTGGGTGTTCAACCCTGAGGGTAGGAGAAAACCTTATAGACGCCGTGCCATACGCGTCACTGGTGACACCGAGACCTCCAGTGGGGGATATTCATCTCCCAGCGACGCTGACTCTAATCGTCCATCCTCCAGCGGTAAACCCCCTTTAGGGGTTCGAACCCGCGCACAGCGGGGGCCAGGCACCAAGGACAGACACGCCGAGGCGGCCAAAACCGTAGGCTCTGGAAGAGGGAGAGCCAGGGGCAAAAAAACGAAATAATATTCAATCTGTCTAAACGGACACTATCCCAAGCTGAGATGACCATCCTTAGCAAGGGTCTATCATTTGTGCCCTCTTGTCCACTGGATAAGTTCCAGTGGAAAATAGATACCTACAGATTGGGACGGAATTTACGCCTCAAAGAACATTTTGCTGCCTCCACTAATAGCCTGACCACTCTAGATGAACCACAGAATCGGTTCCGGCCACAGTCGACTTTTGATCCCCCTAACAACAACATTTCCCTTAAATGCTTCCTGCGAGTGGTGGAAGAACAAGGGAATACTGTTGCTACCACTCCACCAACCAAACGCAGCAACTTCAGCAAGGAGGACATGAAAATCCTGAAAGTTCTCAGTGAGGATCAGTCGATAACTATACGCCCCGCCGACAAGGGGGGCGGAATAGTAATACAGGACATTGAGCAGTATCGCTCAGAGATCTACCGCCAGCTGGATGATTCCTCTGTATACAGACGTCTCCCGGAAGATCCTACAATCAAGTTTAATCTTGAATTGGACTCCCTACTCAAACAGGCTGTTAGCCTGGAGATCATCTCGGACAGCACCCGCAAAGCATTGTTCCAAGAAAATCCAGTGGCCCCGGTTTTATACACCTTGCCAAAGCTGCACAAGGACCCTATTCAGCCGCCGGGAAGGCCAATTATAGCAGCTCGGGACTCTATATACTATACCGTTTCAAAATATCTTGATTCATTCTTTCAGCCAGTTGTGCAGTCCCAGGCCACGTATCTCAAGGATACTACCACCCTAATTACTAAATTACAACAGTTACCCACCTTGCCCGGTGAATGTTGGTTGTGCACCCTTGATGTGGTCAGCCTGTACACCAGTATCCCCCATGATGCTGGTGTGCAGGCTGCCCGCAGGTTGCTCACCAATCACCCTTTATACAAGGGCCCTAAAATTGATTTCTTTATACAGCTGTTAGAGCTTACTCTTAAAAGAAACTATTTTTTGTTCGATTGTAAATGGTACATCCAGTTACAGGGGTGTGCAATGGGATCTTGTGTGGCGCCGGCGTTCGCCAACACATTCATGTTTGATGTGGAGCATGAAATGTTCTTGTCGAACCCGGTCGTCGCCACCAAGATCCCATTCTTCACCCGTTACATTGATGACCTGCTGCTCATTTGGTTGGGCAGCGAGGCAGAATTTCAGAATCTCATGGAGAAAGTTAATCTATCTGACACCCCCATCAGGTTCACACACTGCATGAGCAAATCCAGTGTCAACTATCTGGATGTATGCATTTCCCTGCGGGATAATTGCATTCACACCAGCTTATATAAAAAAGAAACAGATCGTAACACGATCTTGCACTACCAAAGTTCTCACCCAGTTTCCACCAAAAAAGGTTTGCCATATTCTCAATTTTTAAGAATACACAGAATCTCAGATGACATCATAAACACCGAAAGAGAAATCGATCTGATGATCGACCAATTCCAGATACGGGGTTATCATTTGGATGATCTCCTTCGGGCTAAACACAAAGCTCTTTCTGTGTCCAGAGAACAGGCCCTTAAACCTAAGGGCACACAGGAGATTATGGGCAAGAAACTTCCTTTTGTACAGAAGTTCCATGCAGGCAGCCAGGATATAAATAAGAAGATTAAATCCTTTTGGCCCATGGTAACCTCCGATAGGGACATTAGGGCCCTCCGGGAGTATAGTATTATGCCCAGTTATGCACGCACCCACAATCTGAAAGATTGGCTGGTGCATAATGATATATCTGCCTTTAAAGCCACCCAGCCGAGTAATTTTCTTACTAAAAAACCAGGTTGCTACAGGTGCACAGGTTGCACCTGCTGTAGCTTCATGGAAGTGGGTGAGACGTTCAACCACCCACACTCAGGCATCAAAATTCCGATTAGGCAAGTGGTGACCTGTACCTCGACGCACGTCGTCTATTTCCTGCGCTGTCCTTGTGGTCTATACTACATTGGTAAGACCACAAGGCAGTTTAAGGAGAGGATGGCGATGCATCGCTCCTCGATCCGCCAATCTTTAAGTGGCAAGAAAATCGATGCAGAACAACCTGTGGCACGCCACTTTCGTGAGTGTGGCCACGGCTTATCTACTCTCCGATATAAAATTATCGAACAAGTCCCCAAAAAAATCAGAGGAGGTAACAGGCCTAAAATCCTTCTTCAACATGAATCCAGGTGGATTTTTAAGCTGAGAACGGTAGCCCCTGAGGGTTTAAACGAAAATTTACCCCTATCATGCTTTCTGTGAATTTGACTTATATGCATGTCTATTGTGATTAATTATTGCAAGATCTCTTTTTCCCGCTGAGATTTCCTGCTTTTTGATTTTTTCTGATTTTTTCTTTGTACATAGTGTGCCATTTTGTTTCTATTAGTCACATGTATTTTTGGCCCTTGTTACTACTTTTTTCCACATTTTCCTAGAACATATTGCCAGTTAGGTGCATCGCGTGGATCATGGGCATAGTTGTGCTCTTCCAACAGGCACTCTTTTTTGATGCCTGGTCAGCTTTTTGTTTGCACTTAGGACAGCTCCAGCACCATGTCTTGAGGTGCTGGTTACCATACTTATTTCTATTATTTTATCGCAGTACACTGACAGCTTTCTTTATAGCAGTGTTGCTCCGTTCTCCTAGGGATTCTGGCCACCCCATAAATAATGACGGCCTATTACTTTTGATCCTTGAGCTGTACTGTCCTTTTGTGCATGTTCCTTGGTTGGGATATTGTAATTTACATGTGTTTTAAATGTACGTATTCACGCACTTCATGTTTATTTGTTTTAGTGTGGTTGCTCGGCAACCGGTCACCTGACTCCGGCAGCCACTGGGTGTGTTTCAAACACACCAGTGCGCGTCATCACGTGCACCCCGCTGCGTGCGTCGCCGGCTGGTGACGGAGATGGACCCGGAAGGAAGGGACAGGAACTCACACATCATGTCTGTATATAAGGTATGTCTTTGCATTATTTGAACGATCTTGACAAAGGTTAATAAACCGAAACGTTGATCGCACGCTGTTGCTGTTTTTCCTGAGTATACTGAGTCCACTGAGTGCCGCTCCCCCACCCCCGTTCATCGGACCCCTCCATTATATATATATATATATATATATATAATGTCCAGAGATCGGCACTCAGAATGCTTTAGTTGATGATGGCCGTGGTGCACTAGACAGTGGAGGACATCCACTAACATGCAGATAGGAGAAAAGGCACGGACTTACAGTGATGGATAAATAAGTTGACACTTAAGTCATAACTTCAGCAACGTTTCAAGCTATTTATTGCTCATCATCAGGCTCAATCAGAATACAATACAACACTTACCTATATACCACCCCCCGCCACCGTGAAGGAGTTGCCATGGTGCTGGAAACTGTCACAGAGTAGTGACGTCATCATGAAAGCGTCTTGCACTGGCCGGTGCCTGTGGGCATGTAAGTTTGCTGTCATGGCAACCCCTATAACATGTTAAAAAAGTGACAATATGTACACAGAAATAAAACACAAAATATCACCAGATAATCCAAAGCGGTAATGCATAAATAATGCGCAAACAGAAAAAGCTGTTTGTCCATATTTCATGACAAAACACTGATGCATACTCAACAAGTGGGCAGAAAAATTAAATACAATTCATGCAGTAGAGCACTAAGATACAATACAATGGGAATGAAGAAAATAGAAAAAGCCCCATTTAAAAAAAAAAAAAAAACTGGGATAATTAAACAGTAAGTATACGGACCAGAAAGAAACATCATGACAGATATGGTAACATGCAGGGAGCAACAGACTGCAAATTTATGATGGAAACTTACAAAAAAACAGTTGAAATTACTTTGCTCGTTCAAACCAAAAGGATGCACCATGTTTAGTTGGTGTATCCATTTGGTTAGCCTCTGTAAGAGTAATTTATTGCGATCCCCCCTCTTATGCTTGCTGGGACTTGATCGATTATTTTATAATGGAGGGTAGCCAGCCCATGTCCTTGTTCCCTGAAGTGCCTGGGTACCGGCTGTTCATTTTGTACAATTTTGCCCTCTATTGCCTGCCTGATAGTGGATCGGTGGGTTGCCATCCTTTCTTTGAAAGGCCGTGTGGTTTTCCCCACATATAACAACCCACAGGGGCAACGGATGATGTAAATAACATAGGCACTGGTAAATGTCAGTATTTGTTTGATGGGTATTTGTCTACCCGAGTGTGGATGTGAGAAAAAATTGCCCACTTCACAAGAAGCTGCATGTTGTGCAATTTATGCATCTGTAGCAGCCGGGTTTTTTCCTCAAAAAGGTGTCATTATTTTCCCAAAATTAGTTATGTCATTTTTGACCAAATTGTCTTTGAGATAGCGTGTTCTAAAGCTAGGTAGGATAGAACTATGCGCAAAGGACTTGAGGTTGGAGTCAGATTGTAGCATTGGCCACAAACTCCTTGCTTCTCTTACAATTTACTTGCTGCATGGGTTAAAGTTTTGGACAAAAAGGAATTTTATCTTTTACGGTATCCTCTTTGGATTTTTTGGAAACCAATGTTTGAGATCTTGGAATGGCCATAGCTTTATGTTTAGCCTCTTCTAATTCTCTTTTATTGTAGCCTCTTGCTATGAAATTGTTAATCATGATGTCAATCTCTTTTATAGTCTCATCCTGCAATAGATACTTGCCTCCTGTTTGATTGCCTGATTGTCCACCCATACATTGCCGTGTCTGCATATTTGGTTGTCATGTTTATATTGTTGGTTTTTTGTGTGTAAAATCAATCAAAAATATTGAATTTAAAAAAAAAATATGCAGATGCTGCAACAATTAGTGAAATTGAATGTTACATTTTTAATTAAAATAAATGTACATACATTCATCAAATACAGAACAATAATAGTTGCTGGTAATATTAAAAGTGGTGACTGGGAAACTACAGTCCATAAAGTGCGATAGGGCTATTAGATTGTCTGTTTCCATTCCTATTATGCTTCACCAGGATAGGTTCCTTGAGTAAAGGTCAGCTTTGGTATGTGGAGTCCCTTTACTTAGGCTTGATGGGGAATGTTGTCCTCCTGCAATATGAAGTGTGATAAGTCAACTATGAGGAATGTGCAATCCCAAGCTGAAAGAGGCTGCTTCCAGAGGCTGGTTTAGTCAAAGAGGTTTTGGCTTTAGTCACTATGGGCCTTATTTTGGTTCACTCTTAGAGGCAAAATCCTTCTTAGATGGGTAAAACCATGTGCACTGCAGGTGGGGCAGATATAACATGTGCAGATAGAATTAGATTTGGGTGGGGTTTTTCTTCAAAGTGAGATATATATTGCAGTGTAGAAATAAAGCAGCCAGTATTTTCCCTGCACAGAAACAAAATACTCACCCAAATCTAATACTCTCTGCACATGTTACATCTGCCCCCCTGCAGCGCACATGGTTTTACCCATCTAAGAAGGAATTTGCCTCTAAGAGTGAACCAAAATAAGGCCCTATGTATGGATTTCTACCACTTTGTTCAACAGCCTTACACTAGAATTTAGAACCAGCCCTTGTACGGTGCAACCAGATTTCCCCGAAAGTCAACGTAAGTGCTTGCTAGGGATGCCAGGAATTGTGGTTTTCACTGCGTTCAGGCAGCTGATTGGATCTTTTACTACAATATGTAGTAGTTACTGTAGTAAAAGTTCAAAACAGCTTCCTGAACGCTGTGAAAACCACAATTTCAAGTATCCCTAGCAAGCCCCTTCGCTCTCATAGGTCCACCACTGAACTTAGCGCAATTATTACTATCCACTTTCTTGTTTACCTTGTTTGGGAGTGACGGCCCAATTTACTTAACTACAGCTTGGCTTAACAGATCTATACCAAGCGCTCACATTTGATAACTTTCTATCTACCCTTCTGCCTAATTCCTGCTATTGTAGAAGCCCAGCGTCTCTAGTGCACTGAGGGTAGCTTTTACAGATTTTGCAATGCATATGATATGTAAAATTTTAAGAAAATATAGTATGTGCTCCTCTTGAAGGGTACCCATGTATCAGACATATTGAGCCATATGGCATATAGATCTATAATGCTAGGTTTATGAAAACTCGTCTGTGTATTGTACATTTTAAAAACTGCACACAAAAGTACCTAAAACCATGTGGTTTGTTAATCTGCATTACTAGTTAATCTACAGTACACCAAGCCTCTGTTGGAAATATTATATTTTTTCCTCTATTATTTTTTTCCAGCTGTGAGGTCAAATTATATTATATTCCAAATAATACAGTAAACCACAATATGTTCTGAATTTATTTGCAATATGTTGTGGACTACAATTCTTGTTTCTTCTGCTATTATGATAAAGACTGCAGACAACAGCAGGTTCATTAGTCTTTTTTAAAACAAAGCCTGTGTTGTAACCATGAACACAATAAGACATCTTAAATGTTCTTGAAATATTTTCAGACTTGTTTATTAAGTAGTCATGAAATAGTCTTTCGGTACTTGTTTCCTAGCACGGCCACAATCGTAAGTAATCGTGTCCCTTAATTAAGGGACACGATTACCCCGATGGACCCGATTTCTTTTGAAATCAGGTCCATTTTGCCGGCTAGGAAACAAAAATCGGGTGCATCGCGTCGGTCGGGACCATTAACATTGGTCCCGACGCGACCGACGCGATGCACCCGATATTTCCATTGACTTCAATGTTAAAAAATTTTTTAACATTGAAATCTTGTCGGGAAGTTAAAATATCGGGGGCATCGCGTCGGTCGGGACCATTAACATTGGTCCCGACGCGATGCGACGCGATGCACCCGATTTTTGCATAGGATTCAATGTTAAAAAAATTTTTAACATTGAAATGGTGTAAAAATGTCAAAAAATGTGAAATGGGTCAATATGACCCATTTCACATTATAAATGTCCCCGTCGTCGCCCCACGATAGACGGCAACCCGAAGCGTGGCGAGCGCAGCGAGCCCGCGAGGGGCGGCGGTACGCGTCCTCCGACCTTTTCATGCCCTACTATCCACTAGGGCGTGGAGTGAGAATAGAATAGTGTGGCGAGCGCAGCGAGCCACCGAGCCCGAAGCGTGGCGAGCGCAGCGAGCCCCGCGAGGGGACGCGGATATCTTCACAGTTATACGCGTCCCTTCGCGGGCTTCACAGGTGTCCGTGGCGACGCGGACAGCTGTGAAGCCCGCGAAGGGACGCGTTTACCTGTGAAGGTATCCGCGTCCCCTCGCGGGGCTCGCTGCGCTCGCCACGCTTCGGGCTCGGTGGCTCGCTGCGCTCGCCACACTATTCTATTCTCACTCCACGCCCTAGTGGATAGTAGGGCATGAAAAGGTCGGAGGACGCGTACCGCCGCCCCTCGCGGGCTCGCTGCGCTCGCCACGCTTCGGGTTGCCGTCTATCGTGGGGTGGGGTTTACGCGCTTGAATTTGGGGGGGTTGGGAATTTTTTTCATTCAATCCAATGTAAAATTGGGTCCCAGGGACCCAATTTACATTGGATTTAATGAAAAAATCGGGTGAAAAATCGGTCGGTCGCGTCGATCGCATCGCATGCGACCAAATCGCATGCGATGCGATCGACCCGATTTTTTTCAGCACGATCACCCCGATCTTAATCGGTGTGGCCGTGCTAGGAAACAAGTACCAGTCTTTGTTTGATATTTTATTTGCATTGTGTTCATAACCTCTTATGTTTAGACTCCCCTACAGGCAGCGTTACCAGGATAATGTTCATGTTTATGCCTCTCAGATACATTTTTATAATCAAACCAAAACTATTTACATTAGTTGTTTTCATCATTTGTGATTTGTATACTCATTCACCTAATAAAAGGAAAATTAAGTTCCTAAGCTTGTTTGGCCAAAATGAATAGTTTTCCATCAATATTGTTGAAATTAGGATGTGATACAACAAAGTTATAATATCAACTGTGGAATTTTATACTGGCTGCAATAACCATTTGTCTGTCCCAAACAAATTAATTCATAAGTATGACATATGGGGACTTGAATAAATAGCTCTTCACATTTCAGTAGTTAAAATAAATCCTGTGCCTGCTTTTTCCCCTGATTAAAAATGTATAACTTGCAATACAATGTATATGAGTAATAGTGCTGTTTATTGTTTAAGCAATCATTGCATATTCAATTGCTTGAAAAATAACTGGGAACCTTATGTGGATAACTCTAGAGTATTCCTTTTATTGATCTACTGAATGCATAAGATATCACAGTTTAGTGTCACGTGACAGATCTTTTAAGGATTTATACAAGCCCTTGCTATTATGTGAGAATATATAATTTATCATGTTAGAATTATCATAGCAACTCATCTTAAAAAATCAGGTGTTAGTTTAAAATTATGCATGAGTACCAATAATAGTGCATATATTAGTGCTTATGAACTAAAATAAGCACAAAATAAAACAGACTCAAAAATATCAACTGCTGTACGTTTAAATATCAGAGCAATAAAGACCTCTGTGTTGCTGCTTTCACAGCTCCAAGCTGGGTCCGACCTAGGATCGTGATCTTGGATCCGGCACATTCACATTAAACATGAGTCACCCATTATATAAAGGGCAATCAGTATTTAACCCTTCTTATAACACCAGTCGAATTGCTGAGTTACTCAACCAGAGTTGTAAGGTCTGTTGCTTTCACACCGCACTTTGACCCGGGTTGCTATGTCAGCAACCCAGAAATATCCCAGGTCCAAGTGCAGTGTGAAAGGGGTCTATGTCTACTACAGGGATTAAAAAACATAATACTCAAAGTAGACATGTCCGCAGACCCCACTTTTTGGTTTTGGCTCTAAATTATGAGCATGTTTTCCTTTTTTTTTCCCAAAACCACCCTGGTTTTGTAACTGACTTTCTTAATAATAGAAAAAAAACTGCTGAAAACATCTAATTTGGACCTGTTTTTGTTCTTACAGTATTATTAACATTCATTTCCAGTAATTCTAAGCAGGACAGCATGGGCATAAGTAGAAATTTATGAGCACCATAAACTTTTTTCTAAACTTTTTCTAAACTTCCATTGTCACTAAAATTCCCCTTAGGAGGGCAGAAGAAAAGGAGTGGGTCTTTAGAAACAAAGAAAGTTTTGAGGGTAAAAGAGATAAAAGAGAGATGATTGATAGAGGGTATCAGAGAGAGAAATGGGAAGGAGCAAGAAAGAGAAAGGGGAGCAGGAGTGAGAGATAATTTCTGGGAGGGAGTGAGAGAGAAAATGTGAAGCAAAGAGGGAGAGTGTCAGGGAAAGAGACAGGGAGAGATCAAGAGATTGGGGTGTCATGGAGAGAGAAGAAACAATAGACAGAGCGAGTCAGGAAGAAAAAGGGGGAGAGATGGGAAGAGAGAGAGGGTGTCAGGAAGAGAAAGGAGGAGTGGCAGGGATAGATATATAGATAAAGAGAGACAGCGCCAGGGCCCTTATTCTGGTTGGTGCGGTAATATCCGCGTGCGTTCGTGCCGCCGATGTTTTGTGTCTGCGCATGTGCAGAGGCGTCTCTGCGCATGTGCGAGCGGGGCGTACGGCCAAATCCCGCATGAAATGTGAACACTCCGACCAGGGGGTGGAGAGGGGTGTGAAGGGCTTTTTGGGCTCATTACCATATGTTTACACCCCGCGTTTCATGGGCGTTCCCATGCAAACGCTGGGCGTACGTATGGTAATGTGGCCGTGACGCACGTGTAGGGGGCGGACATATGACATCGCCGGATGTCAGCTGCCCGCCCAGATCCCTGCTTTTGCACGGAAAATTGTCCGTGTGGTCTGAGGTTGCGGGAGCTGGTGGAACACTCGATCCTGCATTCGATGGTCTGCGACCATCAAATGATGGGGGAGGTTCCCTGAGATGGAGGAGGCGTATTCCATGAAAAATACACGTGCGGTCCGTTCGGACAGCTTCTTGCCGCGTACGGACGGAGTTGGCGATCCGTATGGAAGGCGGGGTTTCGCACGCACGGTGCTGGCCGCATATTCGGATCCGGCCGCACCGATCAGAATAAGTGCCCAGGTAAGGAGAGAAAGGAGGGAGAAAAAGAGATTGGGAAAGTGAGGAAAGATAGACAGAGGTGAAGGGTGGAAAAAAGGGGGTGGAGGAGAATATAAGGAATATAAAGAAAGAGACTTGTAAAATAGAGAGATATATATAGAGAGACTAGTGATATACATGGCTGAGAGAAAGAGAAGGGGCAGGGGAAAGGGAGTGAAAGGGTTACACAGTGCTAAAGTAAAGTGAGTGGGGCATGGGCAGAGAGAGAGATGGAGAGGTAGGGGTAGAGGGGTAGTGAGAGAGATGGGGCAGGAGGAGTGAGAGAAAAAAAGATGAGGGGGGCCTGGGGGAG
Organism: Crinia signifera; assembly: GCF_055691185.1. Taxonomy (NCBI): domain Eukaryota; kingdom Metazoa; phylum Chordata; class Amphibia; order Anura; family Myobatrachidae; genus Crinia; species Crinia signifera. Next base: position 81,804,261 of record NC_139223.1, read on the forward strand.
AGAGAGGTGGGGGAAACAGTGAGGTAGAGAGGAAGTGAGAGAGAGGTGGGGTGACAGTGAGAGGCAAAAAGAGAGGGAGTATCAGGGAGAAAAAGAGTTGAGGTATGTATCACTTTATAACTTGTAATCCTCCACCAGTACAAGGTTGCACTGTATACTCCTTTATTACAAGCGGCTCTGTGTACCACCAACAGTGGCAGCAGGTCTTATCAACAGGTTACTAGGTCTCTTGCTGTCCAGCACTGGCAGCTCAAGATATCCAGACAACAGTGGCAGCATTAGGACAGCTCTTCTGTTTTATGAACCATGGGTGGTTTCTAAATAGTGATGCCAAGTCCCAGCAACATCATAGATGGGTTGGAAAGGGAGAGGGCAGAGTATGGATTAGCCGGACCTCCCCACATTCATTATGCAAACCATTACTGCTAGCGGAGAGCACTGGATGGCACCGCCGCCACTGCTTGTGTGGTACTACTTAAAGAAAAAAAATGGAAAAAATTTCAAAAGGAGGCAGGGGATTACCTGCTGATTCTTTGGGCCCCAAAGTGGCCAGACACCATAACAGTTGCAACATCTGTACCTTCCTTAGTTGTGCCACTGATGTACTGTATGAAATTGCACTTGAAATCACAAGTGAAGTATATTCCTGCAGTCCAAACCTTGGGAGAATCAGTTTTTAAATTTGAGATAGGAACTTAGGGGTAAATTTACTAACATGGGAATTCTATTGAAGATGGAGTGTTGCCCATAGCAACCAATCATATTCTACTTCATATTTATTTAGAATATTCTATGAGATAATAGATAGGATGTTACCCATAGAAACCAATCAGATTCTACTTCTTAGTTTTTTAGCACCTTTTAGAAGATAAGAAGAATTGGATTGGTTGCTATGGGCAACATTCTATCTTTAATAGATATTCCAATCTTGTAATTTTACTTCCTAGTGAGATGACTCAAGCCATGACTAGGTTTGTCTACTAACTCCAAACTGACTGGAGCTAGGACTCGGAAACCCCAAAATGACCAAAGCTGGTGACACAGAACCTGAATGACAGAACCAGTGACCAGAGCACACCTACTGAAGGTGAGAATCGCCTCTAGAATAATCCCAGATTCTGTACTGAATTTATCGCTTTATAATTCAATTAATCTGGATCCACCAGGAATTTAGCATGGGTTCTTATATATAACACATTGGTTCTTCCCAGACCAATTGGTGATATCGTCATCATTTTGACCTTATAGGTATACTCACTTAAATAGATCTTACCTGCAAATTTGTCGTCAGAAAGAATAATCTTTAGCGACATTGTCTGGAGGAAGATCATTCTCTGTTCAGCCGATCTACTAACATAGATAATAAAATAATAGGTACTTCATGTATGCAAGGACCCATTAACCAACCTGTTATGATTTGTTTCTCCTTGTGAAGAGTACCTTTAACCTATTCTTGTGATCCGATAACCCCAGATGATGTCCTGTTAAGGGGCGAAACGCGTTGATATCTTCTGCTGTTTCCAAGTGTCTGAGATGTCTCAATGATATTTATAAAGATCTGGAATAACTGCTACCACTGTGTGGAAAAATACTTTTTAATAAACATTTGAAATTATATGGACTTTTTACTGTATGCTAGAGTGAAATTACCTAAGGCTTGATTGATCTAATTGTGGTGATCAAAAATAGAGGCGCCAACTCACAATTGCACTCTCTCTCTCTCTCTCTCTCTCTCTCTCTCTCTCTCTCTCTCTCTCTCTCTCTCTCTCTCTCTCTCTATATATATATATATATATATATATATATATATATATAGATGTATAAGCAATGTGGCACTCAATTACAATTGTTGCAGAGATGCATTGCAAGGTCCAAAAAAAGACAATTATAACAGCACTTATTTCCCCTTTGGAGGGAAAGTAAAACCAGCACTCACGGTTAGATGAAAGAAGTAAGTGTATTTCAAATGTTCATGGTATTCACCAGCCCCCCAGGGACTGCCGTCACTATTCTGCTCCTTGAAAACGGGGTTACATCCCGAAACGTTGGATTTTGTATGCACCTTGTTATGCTTATATAAAGATATCGTTTTATCTATCGTTTTGTCTGCGATAGCCACCATCTCTTCAACTGTCATATATATATATGTATATATATATATATATATATATATATATATACACTGTATATATATTCACACCACCAATAGTGTCTACAGTGCCCTTATCAGTAATGTCCATTTTACAATTCAATAAAAGTATACAAATAAATGCACTTGTGGTTGTTCTTTTTGAAAGAAGCTTTTCTTTTTATTTTCAATACATGTGACCGGTACCCAACGCGTTTCGTCTCTTATAGACTTCATCAGGGATTCATGCTCTAAAGCAGTGGTTCCCAACCTGGGGTACTAGTACCCCTGGGGGTACTCTGCAGACCAGTTGGGGTACATGAAAATAATATTGGTAATGGCGGACGATGAAAAGGTCTTTTGATGGCTGAAGACCCATTGCCATGGAGACAAACCATGTTGTGTCATATGTAGAGACAGGATTATATGCATTTGCATATTAGCATATGCATTCACATATTTTGCCCATTCTAACTTGTTATTGCATATTTTACCTAAAATCTAGTGATGGTCCATATTTTAGGACCCACCACCTTTCCACCCACGAATCACAGCACTGATTTGCCCTCCTGCTGGCCAGGTAGTGGTAGTGTCAAGGCCGGGCCAATATGTGCGCAGTGTGGGGGACATTGCTCTAGGCTGCTAATCTATTTTAATAAAAGTCAGTCGGGGCGGGTTATGCCACAAAGCTCCTGAACCTTTGCCTGCCCCTGGCCTGGGACTTTGCGCCAAGAGAGAGACTTCTGCAGCAGAGGAGGTGGGCGGAAGGATTGTGACATCACGCAGCGCGGAGGAAACTCTGGGTCACAGTGAGTATGCGGCGCAGGGAGAAAGCCTTACACTGCACCGCTTTCACATGCTATGCTGACATTTGATCCATCTGCGCTGGAGATGAGGGTCTGTGTAGTTGATAACAGAAGAACCTAGGACGCTGCAGTCTGCTGTAGCAGCCTGGAAGAAAAAAAATCCCGTGTACAGCACTAAACATCTGCAGGTGCTGTGGGCCTATTTTTGAGGATTATTTGCAACTAGGATGCTGATTTTTAAATAAATAAGTTAAAAATGACTTTTTATTATTATTTAATGTAGCATATTTTAACACTTTTCATGCATATTTTAAGTATTTTTCATGCATATTTGCATGCATATTTCAACCTTTTTATATTGCATATAATCCTGTCTCTAGTCATATGCCTGACCAGCAATCCACTGGGAGCTTCCCATGCTGCTCTCAGACATCAGCAGTTATCTGCCCAGCACTGACAAAGGTGGAGGAAGCAGCGGCATTAATCCTACCGGTGTTAGCGGGAATCCTGGAGATAATACACAACCAGTGTCTAGACACAGAAGGGCATGATTCCTGGCTGTGTACTACTCCTCCGCTCCTCCTTAATATAAGGACATGCATAAGGATCCGCATACCGCTAAGTACTATCCATATTTCAAAATGAGAGGAGGGGGTACTTCTCAATGAAAAGCCTAATCAAGGGGTACGGGAGAGAAAAAAGGTTGGGAACCACTGCTCTAAAGAAACGTAACATACATTTGGTAAAAAAAACATGATTTTTTGAACATTACATAAAAAATATAATATTCACATAAATGTACATAAAAAACATAAAAAAACAATGAGGGACATAGATGGAGGAGGACACAAGAGAGGACTAGTTTTTTTTAATTTTTTTCAGGATTGTTTTCTTAAACCAATTTGAAGGTACATACCTTTAAAATATATTGAAACCCTTCTGGGTCCAAAGGTGGGAGAGTCACAATCCAATAAATAGAACAATGTTTAGAGTCCAATTGGAGCACCTCTGGTGGATGTTTGAAATAGAAGAAGCCTAATGAATTTGTACAAGGGGATTTGTTTTATAGACTCCATATGCTTTCTTTTGATTTTTATTATTATTTATTATATTTAAAAAAAAAATAGGCACATATACCTTCTTATGATCTCAAAATTGTGACACTTATAAACTATATATACATATACTATATATATACACATATACATATTTTTTAATTTTATGTTACTATCAGTGAGCAATTTTGTAATATTTTAAACCATCACTTATTATTATTTATTTAATTAATGAAATGATGGTAAGCAAAGCAAGAAGATTATTATTGGCCAATTACTCCAATACACCTGAATTGAGCATACCATATAGGTATATACAGTATATGCCTGATGGAAGGAACCTGCATTTTTTCCTGATTGAAAAAGCCGCCCCGTGTGCGGTGAAACACGATTAAGGAATTTGAATGCCAGTACATCTTGCCGTCCTCATTCCCACCAGCATAGCCACCAGTGGGGACCCCATTGACAAAGACCAGCAGCAGTGTCCATACACTAATCACAAGTGATGGCTGGAGGCTTCTTACTACCTGCAAGCTGCTAGCGGTGAGGTCTCCTGCAGCAACTGATAAAAAAATACCCTGGGTGCCTAGCGCCATTCATGGCACCTCAGAAACTGTTCATCACACCACATTGCCACATCAATCAGCCAGGCCGTGCAAGCCCCATACACCTGCTGGAAGTTTCAGTTTACCTAAGGATGCCATTGCATGGATAGTATTGGTGACAGGTATACTAGATTTGTATGAGTCCGCACATAATCATATCAGAAAAAAATCAGAAAAACCAACATAAAGTGCATCATAAAGTGTATTTACAATAATCACAGGGTTGCTGGTGCTCCCAGAACAAGTTCAGGAAAACTATGTTGTGGGGTGTTCTTGCCATAGGCGCCGAAACCGTGGGGGAAATTGAGGAGCACCCACGGGCTACGGCAGCGGGGTCCCAGCAGAGGATATGCTGTCAGCAGCGGGGGTCCCTTCGGCGGATGGGAACTAGTAGCGGTATTAATACCGCTACTAGTTCCCATCATCCGCAGGGACCCTGCTGCTGACAGCATATCCGCTGTGACACCAGATAGAGGTGATTGCTGTGTGCAGCCGGGAGAGGTCGGGTGCCGGTGATCCGGTGCCAGAGGTGCAGCGATGTAGCCTGCGCCACGTCACGGAAGTCATTTAGGCCGGAACCTGCTCGCCGCCCAACAGTGAGTGACAGAGGCTGGAACTCGCTCGCCGCCCGAACTCTCACGGCTGCACGCTGTGTTGGGGTGGGGGGGGGGGTGATGGTAGTCTGGGGGTGGGAGCACCCACCAGAAAAAAACTTAAATCGGCGCCCCTGGTTATTGCACGAGAAAGACTGATTGTGTCTTTTCCGGGGCACAATCAAAAGTGCCCTGAAGAAAGATACAATCAGTCTTTCTCTTGCACCCTTTTGCAAGAACCCCCACAACATAGTATTGGTTACACCTGAGTATCCCCCTTATCATTCTCCTTTTCAAATTTATCATTTTTGGGTTAATTCCGCTGTGATATACCATTAAAATTCGATACCTTGCTAACTCCCTGGATGCCAATATATAAATTATACAATATCAGCTTTCATATTATTCAGATTACAGACATGAGTATGTATCAAGCAAACAACTTAATTCAGATCAGCAAGCTTGCTATCACTTAGAACTGAACTTATTTTAAATTTCTCTTTTTATGTGTCATGTATATTCATTGCTTTTTATATTTATATAATTTACATTTGTGTTGATTTGCATTATATGTTTTATGTGTTATTTATTTTGTGTTTTGTGACAGCAATAAATTTGTTTTTGAAGAGATTGTGACTGGAATGACAATCAGGCTGAGTTTTCATCTATAGGAAGAAACCCATATCTATGCTACACACTTTTTGTTATTTAAGAAAATAAGCTGATTTCTCATTACATCAGCAAAGGGGGAAAAAAATTGAGGTTTATCTATAAACTATTTTATTTTTATACCTGGACAAATGCGCACAATATGGAGAATGTACACACTGGTGTTTTTTTGCCAGTTTGTGTCTGAGATTTTTGGTCTTGTTTTGTACTTATTTTGTACTGATGTGTTACCAATAATTTTATTCCTTAGTTTATCACAAATCTTTAGCTTTCTAGCTTTCTTTTTATCAGGATTTGTCTTCCCACTCCCTCTTTTCCCTCTTTTTGTTCTTTTAGATTTTTTTTAATGTAAACTGGGCCTCTGTGTCTCTGCTCTAAAATATCAACCTGATAAAGGACAGAAATTGTATTCCTAGTTTCAAAATCAAACACTCTAGGTCTCCAACCAAAATTGCATCTTTCCATGGGAATATCATAATGTTGGTTATGCTGATTTCCATTTTATTTTTGCATGTATTATCCCCATACTGATTGTTGTCATTAGTATTATAGGGCCTATTTTTACCTAATGTAAGTCTGACGTTCCCCATATCTCTCGGAGTATGGGGTAATTATCTATCAGATTGAAATATTGAATGTTTCCTAAAATCTTGTAACTGTTCCTTCATTTTGTATTCCCTATCGTTGTCATCTACTTTAGGTTTGTAATGTATTTCTCTGTTAATTCTCTGATGTTGTTCACCTTCCTTATAATCATTTACATCTGATTTACATGTGATATTTTTTTTCTTTTTTGATCATTAAATCTTTCTAATTTTTTCTACTTTTTGTATTATGTTGTCCTCGAACTCTTTTTACTCTTTTGACTTAGAATAGGGATCTGCTAGAGATTTATAGATGGCAATGTTTTCTATTTTTTGTAAAATCTCTCCTTTTTGAGATATAATTAATTCCATCAATTAAAAAAAAAAAAACATTTGTCAAGAATACTAAACCACCTATCCTTGAACTCCTCTGATTCACTTTCAAATGAGGGTGTTTTGTCAATTCTGAGACCCCTGAGGATAAAGTTCTCCAAGGTGGCTAACTCCCACCATATTTTTCCCTGCTTTTTGAAGCTTAAACATGGCACTGTCAAGATCATCATCAACAACTTCACTATCTATCTCCTCATCAAAGGTTTCCCTGATATAGTTACTCCACCTCGCTCTATGGGTAAACATGGGTGAACTTGAAGAACAAAGAATTTTGTGTGTACCCAGCGCTGGACTGAGTGAGCTGCTGGTCTATTGCAGTGGGTTAACGCCCAAACCCAAATACATACAGAGAAAACAGAAAAATTTAGCAATAGACTAGCGCTGTATAGAAACCAAATAAAGTGTATCTGGGATATGATGTGTGAGAGTCCCCGCATCAGAAATCTTCCTGGTGCTATAAGAACTTTGACTTACAATTTAATTCTAGCAGGTGTTCACATAAGAGTTTCTTTATAAGACTTCAAGGTAGCGGAGAAGTGGCAGGAAATATCAGCATGAAATCGACTTACATTTAGGTTCTGTCTCGCGTGCATAAAAAGGTTTCTTTACCAGCAGACTCCAGGTGACAGGTGAAACGCAGGTTTATTCATACAAAGACATCCATTTAAATCCAAACGATAAGACAAGGTTAAAAAAGTTCATGGGAGCAGGCAGCGGCGAGAGTGGACGATCGGCGGCGGCTGTTCCCTCAGTGACTGGCGTGCTGCAGACTGCGCCGGCAGAGGGGCTCCGTGTGTTGCCGCTTGAGAGGTCAGACTCGCTGATGCTGCTGGATGCTGGCGGCTAGATCATCAACGCGTTTCGGATATTATATATCCTTTTTCAAGATGTGCCGCTGTCGGGACCGGGAGGTGCTTTTAAGGAGGTCCTGTCCAATCACGTAATTTCAGGGAAAACCTCACGTATTTGACCTAGCCCGGCTTCAGACATTTAAAATACGTTTCTATCTAAAATGCTTTGCAGTATGCTTAAAATACATTTTTGAAAGACTTTTTAAAATACATTTCAATAAAAAGTTTACACAATAAAAAAATGACATAATTAGTACAAAAACATGATTATAAAAGCAGGAAGATAAGAAATTTGCACAATAAAATGGCATATAATAGCAGCACTTATAATTGCACATATAATAGTAATCTGACTGGTATTTAACTCATATGAAGCCGGACATTTGTGAGGGGAAGAGAACACAAAAGGGAACATGGTTAATATTATACAAAATAACACCATATCCCACCTCCCACCTCATTAGAATTCATATGAGCCATTTATATTCATAATCTGCATTTAACCCTTTAGGGATCATGGTGTTCAAAGAGAAAATGCATTTCATTTCAGTCTTAGCCAACCGTTCTTCAATATCATTTTTTCTCCAGTCAGATTTGCAAAGTTTGATACCACAAAAGGATTTAAGTCCCCTTATGTCACAATTATGCTTCTCCTTGAAGTGTAGTGAAACGCTGTGCAGTTCATAACCCTTCTTGACATTGCGGGCATGTTCTGCTAGGCGGTCTTTGAGGTGTCTACTAGTCCGCCCAACATACTGTGCACCGCAATGACACTCTAGAAGGTACACAACGTTTTTGGAGTTGCATGTAATAAACTCGTTTATACTAAAATTTTCATTATTAGTATTAGACATATATTCAGTTATTTTTGGTGGAGTTTTACATACTTTGCACATAGAGCAGCTACCGCAGCGGTAGAAACCTTTAGACAAAACCCTGGTAGTTCTTTTAGAGACGGCTTGAGCACTCCTAACCAGGATATTTCCAAGGTTATCTGCCCTGCGGTATACAAACTTGGGGCGATGTCCCACATGTTCTTTAAGGATAGGGTCCCTAGTGAGGACTCCCCAATGTTTACTAATAAGTTTTTCAAGCTGTGCATGTTGAGATGTATATCTAGTAATGAAGCGTACCTCTTTGCTTTCTGGTTTTATAGTTTTTTCAGTAGAGACAGCATCATGGTTTTTATTATATGCTTCATTTATCCAAATAGGGTTATACCCTTTCTGAAGAAAATTTTCTTTCATGGTATCAGCTTGAGTCTCATAGTCACTTATATTAGTGCAATTCTTTCTGAGTCTATAAAACTGGCTGGAGGGTATACTCTTTATCCAGTTCGCATGGTGATTACTCATGCTGCTTATATATGAGCAACAGTCGGTCGGCTTGGTATAGTTTTTTGTGCAAATTTTTAAGTTGTCAACAAAAATAGTCAGATCAAGGAAATTGACTGTAGAGGGGCTGATGTTATATGTCAAGTCAATATTTTGATCATTATTGTTCAGGTACATACAGAAGTCATTTAAAGCATCTTGACCTCCCCTCCAGACGAACAGGAGGTCATCTATATATCTGACCCATAGCACCAGGCTGGCACTCCAGGGGTGGTCGGACCAAACTTGTTGGTCCTCCCACCTTGCCATAAATAAATTAGCATAACTGGGTGCCAGCCTGGTGCCCATAGCAGTTCCTGCCGTCTGGAGGTAAAAGTCGCCCTCGTACCAAAAGAAATTATTATTCAAAATCATGGAAATGCCCTCCAAAATAAATTCTTTCTCTATACCATCTATATTGGATTTTGCTAGGTGGTGTTCCGTGGCTGCAATTCCATGATGATGTTGAATAATAGTATAGAGGGCTCTAACGTCAGCGGTGACAAGAAGGTCACCCTCCTCCCATGCCAGTCCTGATAGTTTCTCTATAACAGCTGAAGTGTCCTTTGTATATGATCTAGTTATTTTTACTAGTGGCTGTATTTTGTGGTCTAGGAAATGGGATAAATTAGAGGTAATAGATCCCACCCCTGCCACAATTGGACGGCCAGGAGGATTAATTGTACTTTTGTGGACTTTAGGTAAAATATATATTACCGGCACTGATGGGTTCTCTATTTTAAGATATTTAGCCTCCTCCTCTGTGATGCTATTTTGTGTCAAATAGAGATTGATGAAGACATCCATCTTTTTTTGGATTTGGGCGGTGGGGTCCCCTCTCAGTTTTTTGTAGGTGTCTTTATCAGCCAATTGATTGGCAATTTCTCTGTGGTAATCCACCTTATTGAGGACTACAACCCCACCGCCCTTATCCGCCGGTTTTATTACTATGTCCTCATTGTTTTTTAAGGTTTTAATAGCCTTTCTTTGGCCCAACGTTAAATTGTTCCTTTCTTTACTTTTAAATGACATCTTATGTAAATCTTCTTTGACTAAATTTTCAAAGACGTCAACATAACTTCCGCGTTTATGTCGCGGATAGAATTTTGACTTGCGTTTAAAGATATTGATTTCACCTGTAGGGATCTGATCTATTTCTCTATTATTTTCAATAAAGAATCTTTTTAACGCCAATTTTCTAATGAACCTTTGTAAATCTGTAAAGACCTCAAACTTGTCTGTCCTATTTGAGGGAGAAAACTTAAGACCCTTCTCCAAAAGGTCTTTCTCATCGTTAGTGAGAGTGTAATCGCTGAGATTATATATAGTGGAGTTACTTTTAGTGTTGTTTTCTCCAGGATTTTCAGCGTTTTTCTCTGTTTGATCAGATTGGGATTGGTCAGGTTTATGTCTTTTTAGTTTATCCCTTTTGTTTTTAGACATTCCTAACTTACATCCCGCTCTTTTACCCCTTTTATTTGGACGATGCTTTAGGTGTGATAATTTCTTTGGGGGCGCTTCTCTAAAAAATAATCCCTGTTGGTATCTTTATTTCTCCATTGTTTCTTATTAGTCCTAATTTCAGGGGAATCATACCATTGATCTTCTTCAATATCCTCAGATCTATAATCTTTCTGTGTGGATTGAGGGTGGTTGTATTCCCTCTCCCTCCATGAGGTGTGGGGGCCTACCCTATATCCTTCAGCTTGGTAATTGGATCTAAAGCGATTAGATCTAGGGGTGTTGTGATTACCTCTTTCATAGGTACTCTCTTTTTTATTATTGGTCTCCCTTTTTTTTAAAGGGGTATTGGATGTTAATTTTTTAATGTTAATTTTTTTATTATTGTTATTACTTTTATTATGGATAATTTGAGGTTTCTTTTTGTTAGAATCAAAGTCTTCTGGTTCCTCTTTATTGTCATTTTTATCTCTCTTATCCCTATTGTATTTTTTATGTTTTTTGTTTTTTAAATCCTTTTCATTTTTTTCTACTTTATAAGTGATCCGCTTCTCTAATTCCTTATAATCTTCAGAATTTTTGAAAGGTTGGGCTAAGCTATATAGCACTTCTATTTCTTGTTCTGTGATTTTTAAGGATTTCTGTTTCTCTTGGATAATATGCTCCATAAGAGAAACAGAGCAATTATCCAGAATTGTTTGCCACTCTATTTTAAATGATTCTGATTCAATCAAAAACGAGGGGTTTTTTTCTATTTTTAAACCTCTAGGGATAAGTTTCTCTTTGAGGTATCTTTCAAGTGTAGCTATCTCCCACCACATTTTACTTTCGGAGATGAGTAGCTTCTCTATTTTAGACATAATACTGTCCAAACTTTCATCCCCTAAAGTAACTTCGTTATCTTCTTTATCAAAGAGGGTGCGTATGCACTCTTCTCTGATTCTGCGGTGCGAAAACATTATATGGAAAGAAAGCAAACACTTGGAATAAGAAGTGTAGTTGAACAGTGTAATTAAACACACTTGAGGATTAAGTCCTGCAGCTGGATGCACAAACAAGGCGTAGGTACACTGGAAGAACAAAGAATTTTGTGTGTACCCAGCGCTGGACTGAGTGAGCTGCTGGTCTATTGCAGTGGGTTAACGCCCAAACCCAAATACATACAGAGAAAACAGAAAAATTTAGCAATAGACTAGCGCTGTATAGAAACCAAATAAAGTGTATCTGGGATATGATGTGTGAGAGTCCCCGCATCAGAAATCTTCCTGGTGCTATAAGAACTTTGACTTACAATTTAATTCTAGCAGGTGTTCACATAAGAGTTTCTTTATAAGACTTCAAGGTAGCGGAGAAGTGGCAGGAAATATCAGCATGAAATCGACTTACATTTAGGTTCTGTCTCGCGTGCATAAAAAGGTTTCTTTACCAGCAGACTCCAGGTGACAGGTGAAACGCAGGTTTATTCATACAAAGACATCCATTTAAATCCAAACGATAAGACAAGGTTAAAAAAGTTCATGGGAGCAGGCAGCGGCGAGAGTAGACGATCGGCGGCGGCTGTTCCCTCAGTGACTGGCGTGCTGCAGACTGCGCCGGCAGAGGGGCTCCGTGTGTTGCCGCTTGAGAGGTCAGACTCGCTGATGCTGCTGGATGCTGGCGGCTAGATCATCAACGCGTTTCGGATATTATATATCCTTTTTCAAGATGTGCCGCTGTCGGGACCGGGAGGTGCTTTTAAGGAGGTCCTGTCCAATCACGTAATTTCAGGGAAAACCTCACGTATTTGACCTAGCCCGGCTTCAGACATTTAAAATACGTTTCTATCTAAAATGCTTTGCAGTATGCTTAAAATACATTTTTGAAAGACTTTTTAAAATACATTTCAATAAAAAGTTTACACAATAAAAAAATGACATAATTAGTACAAAAACATGATTATAAAAGCAGGAAGATAAGAAATTTGCACAATAAAATGGCATATAATAGCAGCACTTATAATTGCACATATAATAGTAATCTGACTGGTATTTAACTCATATGAAGCCGGACATTTGTGAGGGGAAGAGAACACAAAAGGGAACATGGTTAATATTATACAAAATAACACCATATCCCACCTCCCACCTCATTAGAATTCATATGAGCCATTTATATTCATAATCTGCATTTAACCCTTTAGGGATCATGGTGTTCAAAGAGAAAATGCATTTCATTTCAGTCTTAGCCAACCGTTCTTCAATATCATTTTTTCTCCAGTCAGATTTGCAAAGTTTGATACCACAAAAGGATTTAAGTCCCCTTATGTCACAATTATGCTTCTCCTTGAGTTTTGAGTATGTGGATTCGCCCCTCTTTGTTTCTGTTTGTATTTTATTGGTCATTTTTGTATTTGTGATTTATGCTGTGTTCATTGGTTGTATACACTGTATGTGAGAGACTTTTGGGATTGGCTGATATCAGCTAAAAACTCAGTGGGAGTGTAACTGGAGGCACTCTCCTTGAAAAAGATCGGAGTACCGGTCGAAAACGCGTTTGGAGCCTCTAGTCCACTTCAAATGGGATTTCTGATGGACTTGTGACCAGTTGCCTGTTTGCCTGATTTGGAGGATATCCCGGGTATCACCTCCTTTTTGAGAGGGTAATTGGCCATTTTGTTTATCTCATGTCCCATGTTTTACTTGTGTGTTTTTTTTAAATAAAGTGGTATTGCACCATATATCTGCACTTTATTTTTTTGGAGATACAAGCGTGGAACTCCCACTAACATCATCAGTGGAGAGGAATTGCATCACATTGTGTGTCCATTAATTGGAGAAGAGGAGTTGTTACCTCTCCAGAAGGAACGTGCAGTATCTGTTTATTCATTTGTTTCTGAAATATGGAGAAGAGGATCGACCCCCTATTATAGGGTTGTACTCTTCTGTTTATATTGATCGCCATTGGAGCAGACACCTACATCTCTTTGTATTTGCTTTGTATCTTTTTGTGGTGTAGGGTCACCATTGTTGAGTGTACCCACCGGAGGCTGCCCAGCACTTCCATTTAGCCAATCCACTCCCTTTGTTATGATATATCTACTATAGGTGGCTGCAATCCCCCTTCTATATATGGTATACAACAACTATATTTTAGAACAGAACGGAAACAGCGCCTCCAGGTATGTTGCCTAGGTCCCTCTCCTTGGTCTACCACACCATACTCAGTTCCGTTACACAAATATGGAGAAGGGTCCTCTGGGGCTCTCCTCCAAAATAGTGTGAAAGAATCACTCTGAAAATGGTAACATTAGGATCAGAGACAGTAATTGTCATAAAGCCTCCAACGGTGTCTGTCTGTCTCCCTTAGTATCAGACTGACCTTGAATAAATGCCCTACGTGCACATATGGGTATCTTTAACCAGTGTACACAGTTCCTTTCACCACCATCTAGGCCAAACATTTTCCCTCCCAATGTATAGAGGTTTCTATTCAACAAATGGGTTAACAATCTTCACACTCCCTTTTTCCTTTATGTATATTCAACAAACACTGCCCCTTAGGGCTGAAACTCACCTCTATGCGAGGCCCTATATGCACCAAAAGGTATCTTTATGGCAGTTTCCCGGTCCCGATCATCAAGACAGGAATGATCACCATCCGTACAACTATGAACGGTTTAATTAAAAAAATATGGCAGGATACAAAGTAAAATACGACAGGTTACAATAAAAAAATACTAAGTGAGGACGCCGCCTCCAGCACAGCTGAGCCATGCTTCCGGAGTCACCGGAAGTTCGGGACCCGGAAGTATCGGCATTTGGCACGCACGGGTGGAACGCACAGACTTCCGGGTTTCCTCGGCTGTTATGACGCTCCTGCCCGGCGTTACATAGTTACAGGGTAAAGACGGATTTTATATACACCGCTGTGGTGGCACTATTATTATATTTCATTGCGGGGGACGTGCTAGTTATGCTTAGTATAGTAAAAAATGATATTGGAATAAAGAATCTTATATTATTATTTAATAAGCCTGCTGTTTAATATTAGCAGCAAAAAGCCGTTCTATAAAGTGAGGGTGAGCCGGGAGTGTAAATCCTGCTTATAGTGGCACAATATGTTATTTGCAGATTACTGCAAAGAAATCAGCAATAATTGGTCTCATTAGAATGATTTATAATAATTATTATGCCATATCTGGCAGGATAAAGGGGAGGGGGGTCGGACACTTTATTACTAAAGAATCTTTATTGTACACTAACCAAAAGTAAATAAACTTTTGGATAGATCCTGAAAATGGATCATTATGTTACTTAAGTCAATAAATGGAATCTACTATCGGTTATTTTTATTTTATTATTTTATTATTTTTATTTATTTTTATTTTTATTCGAGAAAAGGGGAAGAGTGACATATTTTAAATATTTTAAATATTTTAAATAATTTGAATAAGGACATCTAGAAAAGAGAAGAAAGAACATCTAGAAAAAAGAGGACATCTAGAAAAAAAGGGACATCTAGAAAAAGAGGGACATCTATCGAAAAATGGACATCTACAGAAAAAGGGATATCTATAGAAAAAGAGGAATATCTATAGAAAAAAGGACATCTTTAGAAAAAAGATAAACTTATGGCGAAGTCCGGCAAGGACGAAACGCGTTTGGGCGGAGCTGAAGGATGGAAGCTGGTGACGCGTGGTGACGCGGTGACGCGGTGACACGAGGTGACGCTGCTGAGTCCAGGAGAGAGACTGTTTGTACAGCGTGCTACGTTCCAGATAGCCCTAGATTGGTGATATATTCATGCGCTTTTGTGTTATTGTGATGATAACACCTGTACCTTTGTGAGTGAACCTTTTTATGAGTAAAGATTGATGCTTTTAAATCAAAAAATACTACACTATTGTGCGCCTCTTGTTCTTTCTTTTTTCTCTATATATATATATATATATATATATATTCTAGATGGTCATGTTATTATAATATAATTCTGTTATCTATAAATTCTCTACATATAGTGGAAATATTTCAAATTTAATGCTAATACACACATTAATTGTGTGTGCTAAAACACTACTGGGTAGCCTAAACACATACTATTGGTGTGTGGACCATGTGCTTCTGATTGAGCTCCTAAAAAATGTCTGTGGACTGGATGGCACAGTACTAAGCTGGTTCAAATCATTTTTCGCTGGCAGGTCACAGATAGTGTCTTCTGGAATATACTCATCTTCATCCATGCCACTGCAATGCAGTGTCCCACAAGGTTCTATATTATCCTCATGTTTTTGCAGTGTACATGCTGCCACTGGGTGAAATAAGTAGGTGCCATGGCCTTGTCTACCACTGCTATGCAGATGACACACAACTGTACTTGTCCTTTGCTCCAGGCACTGAAAACCCAAAAACAACCCTTAGTGGCTGTCAGGCTGAGCTCCAGGAATGGATGAGTGCCAGTTTGCTCAGACTGAATCCTGATAAAACAGAGATCCTTATAATAGGACCTCAACATCAAAGGACAAGACTGCAGCATAGCCACCCAACTGGACTGACACTTGGGGGTACAGAATTTCAAAACAATGGTCATTTGCAGAATCTTGGCGTGGTACTGGATGGTGGATTGACACTTAAACATCATATATCAGCCACAATCAAATCCTAATTCTTTCATCTGAGGAACTTCGCCAGAATCAAACACTTAATTCCCTCTGCAGATCTGCCAAAAGTCATAAATGAATTTGTATCTTCTCATTTGGATTACTGCAATGTCCTCTACCTTGGTCTCCCAGCAAAATAACTGCACCAATTACAGCTGGTACAAAACACAGCTGCCAGTCTGTTAACTAACCAGCCCCATTCTAGCCACATAACTCCCATTCTCTACTCCCTTCACTGGCTGCCTATAAAATGGTGAATAATTTTCAAGATCAACTTACTGAGTTTCAAAGCCCTACATGACCAAAGCCCAAGGTACCTGAAGCAGCTTCTGATTCCATACTGTCCCACCCAATTACTGCATTCTCTAGATGGAGGACATTTATCACTACCTAGGATCTCCCGTAATTCATCTGGGGGTCGAGCTTTTAGCCATTCAGCTTCGACTTTATGGAACTCACTTCCCTGTATAATCTTATTTTCTCTTTTTAATATATTTAAGATCTCACAGATCTAAATGTGCGGAGCCTCATAAATAATGTAAGATAATCCGTGTATCAGTAGTTTTCTGTATATAATGAAGGTTTTACATATACAGTATCATGTACCAATTCACTCTCCTCAATTTTAAGGTATGTACCGATCTTTTTAGGTTAACATTTTGTAGTTTATACTGAACCCAAGATCTTATATCAGTGAATTTGGGAAAGATCACCTTTAGAAGTGGATCTGCCACCTCTGAATAATGAATAATCCAATTCCCTCAGATAAATTTATGTAATGGAGTGGATAGTCATTCCTGGCTTTCAATGAGGCAGTTCACTGAGGAGGAGACACACATTGAGAGCCAGGAATGACTATCCACTCCATTGCATAAAATAATTTAATCTCTTCTAGATATATACAGATGGAGCACCTCTCAGCCAGCGCCAGGACTTGCCAGACTACCCCTGCTGGTGATATCATGCTCTATCTGACTGGGACACATGGCGTCCCAGTTTCTGGCCAGCGGGGGACACTTCAGGGAGACGGTCAGGGTTAGGGGGGAACCAGGAGGTGGGATCGAGCGACAGGGAGCTCCATAGTAAGGGGACGTACGTGCGTCCCCTTCTGGTGGCTGGTTGGATATACTCCATATGTATAAATCTTTTTCCTAAAACCCTTTTAGTTGCATATAGCTGTTAAAATATTAACTCCAGGGAATAAACTTTACATACTAAATAATGTGCTTCATAAAAAGGCACTATAACCCCACCATTTAATTTAACCCTTTAGGTGCTAGAGTGTCTAGTCTTATTATCCATTTCGATTCTATTTGTAATATTTTTTCTCCTTTATCCACTAGGTGGCACTGGAGTTACAGTGGGGGAATAGAGGGCAACCACTAGGAGCATAGGCACTTTAAGAAATTGACAAGTGTGGCTGACTCCTCCCCTCTACTTCCCCATCCCAGGCAGTCTTAGAATGTGCCCTGAGGAGCTGGATGCATGTTTTGCTCTCTCAGGGCAAATAAAAAAAATATTTTTGATTATTTTGTATTGATTTTACACTGAGGACAGACAGGCAGTCTCTGACACTGCCAGTCTGCACTGTGTGAGCTGCTGGGGGACCCCATCGCCACTGCTTGCAGTTTGCGCCAGGGTCCCCAGCTCCTGAGACCACTGTCCCAGAGTGACCGGATGCCGCTGCTTGCAGCTTGCATCGCACTCCTCTCAGCCATACCACCACCGGCCAGCCTAGGCAGATGTAAGTATGCCCTGACCATCTGCTAGCAGAGGGGATTCAGGTACTATAAAGGTGGTCCTTGACCACTTTTCTAAAAAGGCGCCATTGTAAGGAGACAGAGCTGGCCAGGTGGGAAGCTTACTGTGGGGTTTGCTCCCAGTGACCCAGGCGCTTCCCCAGCTAAAATGCAGCTCCGGTGGCCATTTTAATATACTTGGTGCCCATGCATGCTGCAGGAGGCTCCTGACTGCTGCTGCCCTGTGCTTCAGCATGTCCTAGTCTCCCAGTAACTGCATCTATGACTGCAGCTGCTCCCCCAAGTTCTGTGATCAGACAGTGAGGTTTAAATCATGGTGGGACAGTATTGAGTTGTATGTAAATTAGGTCATAGCACTCCTGTGTTATATACCATGGTGTTGTTGATGGCCAGTGGAAGCTCATCTCTTTATACTGTCTCTCCTGTCCAGTGATTCTATCTCTGGTTACCTATACCTACTCTCTGTGTGTGTAGTGTATAAGTATATATATTTGCAGGTGAAAACTCCAGGGCTCTGCAGGAAGTAGGAGAAAGTCATTTTTTTTGGAGATTCCGCACAAGGTTGATCCCACACAGGGTAGGGGTGGTCAAGTGAGACCTTCCCTTCCCATAGTGGGGTTCGGCCTGAGTAGCCTTAGACCAAATCTCAGTGAGCTGTTAGTAAATAGGCTGTGCTATTGGGGGTATGGTCCCCCTATGGGGTCAGGAGTGTGTCTTGCTGGCACCTCCTGTTTTAAGATAAGGATGTGTGCCCAGTGAAATACAATTGGGGCTCATTTAGACGCAAATTTAAGATATTATTTTATGTATAATAGGTAAAGGGTTGTATTCCCTGTTAATGTAAAGACTGCGTATTGTGCTCAGACTATATGTCTGCATTATGCTCTGGATAGAGATAAGAGAGAATTGAGTGACAGGAATGTCAAGGAAATCAGCACCCAGTGTGAATATTGACCGTACACAAATGTCAGTTGCAAATGCTTTTGCTGCGAATAAAAGCAACTGACATTTGTGTCTTCCATGTATATAATGGTTGTTTAAGATAGCACCCCCACCATAAAAACAAAATAAGGTGGACCACTCCTTAAAATCAGTGAAGAAATTATTTATAGTAGTGTGCAGACCAAAAAAAAACCCTCCCCGCCCCTCCTTGATTATTTCTGTATAGCTACTGCAGTATGTGAATTTAATGTGTTCGTCTTCTGTATTAATCTCCATCATCATATTATTGAATTCTTCGATGGCACCGCTCAATAACATGAAGATGTCATCGATAAATCAACAACAACAAAAAAAAATCTCATTATAGTACTTCTCTCTAGTGAAAAAGAGGTTGTTCTCAACATCCATCATGAATGAATTTGCGTACGTGGGGGCCACACATGCCCCCATCGCACATCCCTGTAGTTGGATGTAAATATCCTTATTAAAGATGACATAGTTTCTGGTTAGAAACTAAATTCAGTAAATCAAGAAACAGATCTAAGTCCGGGCACTTGTAAAGGGTATTGTTGGTCAAAAGCCGATTGAGTCCTCTTGCGTGTGGTATACTTGTATAAAGGTTGACAATGTCTATTGTACAAAGCAAGTATTGGTCCGTGGTGAAATTTATGGTACTTATATGTTAGTTTGGTGCCCACTATAGTTAGTACCCTCATACCCCTACTATCCATGTTGGCATGGAGTTGTTTTTGTATAGTGTGGCGAGTGCAGCTAGCCACCGAGCCCGAAGCGTGGTGAGCGGAAGCAAAAAACTAAGCAAATAGGTTAGTGGGTGCCCAACTAACATATAATTACCAAATTTATTTGATTGAGTTCCATCAAAAACATACTGGTGTCTTTTAGGTATGTTGTGCCCATCTGGTTGTAGGTACGCATCAAGGTATTTGGAGACCTCGTACATTAAAGACCCTCTGGCGGCTATTATAGGTCTTCCGGGTGGTTTTATTAGCCTTTTGTGGATTTTCGGCACCAGATACAGTACTGGAATTGTGGGCGATGTATTCAGTAGGGACTGATGAGTCCGTTCAGTGATAGCTCCAGTGATTACTTCTTGTTTTAGTATTCTGTTGAGTTCCCCAATGAATTGATCAGTGGGATCCGCTGTTAGTTTTTTATATACTTTGGGGTCTTGAAGTTGATTGTTTGCCTCCTCAATATAAACTTTTGTGTTTAAGATCACAATTCCGCCCCACTTATCAGCAGGGCAGATAACTATATCGTCATATTTTGATAGAGATCTTAATGCTTTGCTCTCCATATTAGTGAGGTTTTTGTAGTTGGTCCTATGGTTCTTAGCCTCATTCTCAGAAATCCTTGTTATTATGGAGGTGAAGGATTTGATAGCATTGTTAGTGGAGGGTGGGTCAAACAAAACCTTAAATTTGAGGACCGGAGTGTTGGATTGAATATCTCAATTGTTGTTAACATCTTGTTTTCCAAAGAACTCCTTCAATCCCAGTTGTCGATTGAATCGATGTAAGTCAACCTTTAATTGGAAGGGTTTATATTTAGTGACTGGCACAAAGTTAAGACCCTTCATAAGTACTGCATTTTCAGAGTCTGTCAGGGTCCGGTCAGAAAGGTCGCTTTAAGGATTCTTGTGCATTGACCTGCACATCTTGTGCGCATTCTTTTGTGGATGCGGGTTTTTTGCAGTTTGGGTTCACCAAAGGGGGGCGTTCAGTAGATAATGAGTGATGGGGTTCCGTGCTTTCTGCCTCGCTGTTGGTGGACTGCTTGTCTGAAGTATCCGTATCCAGAGGATAACATTTGTTGGTACGGTGGTGGAATCTCATTTGCTGAGGGCCACGTGGATTTGAGGAAGCCCAAGAATAAACCTGTTTTTCTTCATAGTCATTGTTGACTAAAAGGAGTTTTTTCTTTTTAAATTGTATTAGTTTTTGTTTGTATTTATTGACTTGGGTTTTCAATTTGCGTGGAAAGTCCTCTATTTTGTCCTGTTGTAATTTATCCATATGTAAAGATTCGTATGATTTAATTTTATCCGCCATGATGTTGCATTCCCGGTAGGATTCCTTCGATCACTAGGATCATTAAATCAAAAGAGGCTCTATTTAAAATTGCTGCCCATTTTCTGCAGAAATCATTATTGTTTCTGCCTATAGTTGGGGAATTTTTTATCCGAAAACCTCTTGGTGTTTTCTTCTCTGAGAAGTACTCTAACAGTGTGACAGCATGTAGATAAAAGTCCACTTCACGTTTCTTCATGCAATGAATATTCTGAAATATATGCTGGGCTGATTCATCAGCTGTAATTAGACATTTATCTTTATGCAAGATTTTGTCTATGTCTGAGTCAGAGAATGTAAAAGTATCTCCCCAAGGCAAATCGATGTCTTGGTATCCAACCTGTGATGTAGCCATGCTGGACTGGTTTCTGTGAAAACAATAATAGTGCAAAAATGCAAAAATGAACGTGAGGTCTGGTCAACTGATGGATACTTGTAATTGTTGTAGGGGTGCCATAACAATTGCTGAAATGCAAACATAGAATGGAGGAGACGGTGTTGGCACTCCGCTCTTTATACTGTACAGTCCCTGGGTGCCCTCCTGGGTGAATGAATATAGATGTCCGGGGGTTGGCGGCACTCTCAGGTATCAAAGAATCACACTACACTGAAATGAGCTTAACGCTTCAATTCTATTTTAGAATTTTTATCAGAAGCATACTAACATACCTTTATAAGATCCTGTTACCCACAGCAAACGTGCATGCAGCACATCCTGTTCCTACATAATTTCCATATCGTTTATTGCTGGGGTGCAGAATCTCAGAAATAAAATCCAAAGTATCTGTTCCATAAATACTTGTAGCAGGGCAGAGAGCACTCACCAGGCTTCTTAATAGTCCAAAAACTCTCTTCAAACTTCATTTGTATAGAGAAGGTCGACATTTTGGTCCTCTTGGGGACCTTCTTCAAGACCACCTTAAGGAACAGGAGCATACCCCTCATTGACACTCATGGGTTTAAATACCCAGCCAGCTGATTCCCTGCCTACCATCCCAGACATACCCGGAAGTTACCGTCAATATCTATATAACTGTATTACCAAACCAAAGATAGAAATATGATGTACTGTATATCAATCACATTATGTGATCCTCACCTTATCCCCTTTAGTCCTCCGCCTTCATGCTGCCTTGCTAATAGCTCACTATAGAGTAAGAAGCGGCATGCATTCCACTCAATTGGAATGCACAACACTGGATGCGCGTCACCCTAAGGCGCTGGAACTGCGTCACCATAATGTCTCATTCCAATAGTTCACGGACCTGCCTGCATTCACATTTGGAGCGCATGCCTGCAGATGTACGTCATCCCTGGGCGCTGTAAACATGTCCCCAGAGATGACAATAGACTCATGGACCACAATTCAAGGAACTGGCCATAGACAACTATACTAATTTGTTCCACCAACATCATATGGAACACAAAACATTATTAATCTTCCGCACTCCACCAGCTTCAAACTTTATCAAATTTGTCAGTTGTAGTGTATCACTATATAAGTCATTACGGGGGCCAAGGGTTAATAAATCATTAAAAAAGAATTATATGGCAGGTAATCAGTTTGTTGGGCAAACACATGAGCGAACGGTACAATTTATCCATATCCAGTGTAATCAATATTATACATTAATATCAAGAAAAAATGTAAATGACAAAAAATGATCTATCAAAAGACAAAAAAAATAACACACTATTAAAAAGGCCATCTGCCTACTACCTCCAATCGCTGTCAAAAAAGCTATTATTAACAATTCTTCATCACAAGTGGTCGAAAATTATATTCGTTTAGAAAGTTGTTATAGTGTCATCAGGCACTTTTTAAAATTAATAATTTTTTAATAATTAATAATTTGTTAAAGGCTCAATATGGAAACCTATATCATCATAGAAACATACTCAGATGGTTGACTTCATAAAGACCCTTGGGTGAGACCATCTCCAGATTATGTATCCTCCCTTGGGGGAGGTGGGATCCAATCAATAATCATTCCTGTCAGAGTGGATATTTGATGTTGTAACTTGAGAAAATGCTCTGCTAACTGTTTATCAGTTACACCAGTCTCATAAGCTAGCCATATCAAAGAACTGTGCTGAGTCACTCGCTCCCTATATGTCCGAATTGTCTTTCCAACATAAAATAACCCACAACGGCAGGTAAGGAAATAAACTATATGGTCAAGTTGACACGTCAATCAGTGCTTTAGATACATTTTCTTGCCGCTCTGCGGATGACAGAAATACATTCCAGTCTGCATAGCCCTACAGGCAACACATTTGAGGCAACGATAACATCCATTAGCCTGACTCAACCAATTAGTCGTCTGTCCCTTATCAGGTCGTAGATCTGCACATAGCAATAAATCTTTTAAATTAGGCCCTCAACTAATGCTCAATAGAGGAGGTGCATCTGGGAGTTTGTTGAATGCTGGATCAGATGCCACCAGGTCCCAGTGCTTCTTAATGGAACTCTTGGTAGTATTCAGCTTTGTCTCACAGTTAACATTCAGTATGATTCTCCCCAGTGTCAATGGTCTTTTCTGTGCTTGTTTGTTATAATACTCTAACCAGTTGTGATACTGGAAGACTGGATTTGAGATGGTGTGGGTGGTGGCTAGTAGCCCAGAGCAGCATGTCACTGTATATATACAGTATATACACAAACAAGGTCCAGTTTGAGTGTGAAATGATAAGAAAAGAAGCCACACGCACACTGGTAAATATCACAAAGTCAAATTTACTAAAAGGAGTATCAATAGCATACATATAAAAAACAGAGCTGAACCTCACAAATGATCCTTCCTACAGGGAGATCACCACACACGGTCTGCCACGATGAATCAAGAAAGTCACTGTCCATCTCCGTGCTTCACAGACTCCGGGATCTGGAATGTGTCTACAAACCACGCCCAACACTTTTCATCAGTAAAGTGTGTTCCCATTTACAGCAAGATCCTCACTTTTGCTTGAAAAGGGGCTGTAAACATTTACTGCAAGTTTGTGCAAGTTTGTGATTTTACCACAATATACAGTATCATATTTTATTATTGTTTTTAGGGCATGCATATTCAGGTATCTAGCATTGCTAATTTACTCTACAGCTTGTTCCAAAACATTTTATTTTGAACTACAAATTTATTAAACTGTCTAATTAATCTTTTGCACAATACTGGTTATTTGTTCATAGACATTTTAATCATTTTTAGTCAAACCATCTTCACTTTTAAAACAGAACAAAACACAATGTTATCTTAAGTACTGTATCTTGAATGAATCTCTTACATCATCAACCTTTCCTACTGAGAAATTTTCCCGTAAATTAGGACTGAACCTATCCATAGATTTCACTCATTTAATCACATAATGTAAACGGCAGTGTTCAATGCTTAGTTTATACATTTCAGAAGACTCTTTTGCATAAATTGAACTATCTGGAAGAAAAAACAACACATTTTCTTTGTTTAATCCTCATGATGCAGTTTAAAATATATGCTATATTCTAAAATTAAGACTTTTTTTGGGGAACCTGAATACATTGAAAGTCCCTTTTACAGTTTATAAGATGTTCCCTTTCTTATACTGTACCTTTGTCAAATTAATACATTTGTTGTCCACAGTATTAAAACAATTTTGTCAAATTAGAACATCACTTGAAGGCTATTGTAAAAGATTACAGGAATCTTATGTACCCTCACACCCTTAAGAAATTATTTCTATGCATGCATTCAAGTTATTTTCCTAGGTGTTCCCAGGATTGCTTTTCCCAATTCACGAAAATCAGCTATTAGTCCATAAAAGCCAGACTAATACAGGTGCTTGCCAGAAGCATTGTGCAGATGCTGTGGCTTTCACAGATAGAGCCATCCTCATCTAGCCCTCTAATAGGATTAAGTGAGCCAGAGATTTTGGACTTAATCCTCTGCTAATCCCCTACTGTATTGTTCTGTGTATTGTATTGTGATGGCATGGGACCACAGGAGCAGGATGTTGTGATTTTTGATTTGTTAATTTTTTTTTTCCTGTAAAGTAGTGTGTAAGGGCCCCAAAATGTATTGCTTTGCCCAAGTCTTACAATGCTGGTAAAACAGCCCTGCATGGAGGTAGTGACAGCCCCTTCTTATTAGTAGGTAGGAGCTGTCTCACTAGCATAATATGTTCCCTCAATGGCAAATCTTATTTCCTGGCAACATCTGAACAAGCATAAATTATACCCCCTAGACCAGGTCCTTTTCCATGGTCAGGAAGGTACCTTTTTATACTTATGTACATTTGCATTTTAGAGGTTCATCAACTAGATAATCTGATCAATTTACATATTAGGCTGTGGGTCCAATATAGAAAGATTGCACTGTATGCTGAAAATATATGGGGGGTTATAATTGTTTAGTTCTGCAAAGTTAAACATAAGGTAGATCATATACCGTATGTGAAGTCTTATTAGGGAGTAACTGTTATCCCCTCTTCACAATAGTCATAGAGCCATTAGCATTTGCCCTCCATACCACCAATT
Source organism: Crinia signifera (assembly GCF_055691185.1). Lineage (NCBI taxonomy): Eukaryota > Metazoa > Chordata > Amphibia > Anura > Myobatrachidae > Crinia > Crinia signifera. Next base: position 81,829,716 of record NC_139223.1, read on the forward strand.
TACAGATGGAGCCAGGCTCTTCTTTGCAGGGGATGGCGATGGCGACGCCATCCGCCATCCCCCGCCACCCGCCATCTGTATTTGCGAAAGGGGACGCTCGCGCACGAGATGCTCGTGAGTCCCCTTCCGACGGCTTCCCCCGGGTCCCCGCCGGCTTGTCGGCGGTCACCCGGGGTCCCCACTGCCTCCCCGCACCCCCCCTAACCCTGTCCGTCTCCCTGAAGCGGAGACGGACAGGGTCCCGTCGCCCCACCGATGGACACTGAGACGCACGCTCGTCTCAGTCAGATGGCGAGCCGGGCTGCTGGCGGATCACCATCGGTGACGTTCTGGCGATTCGCCAGCAAGAGGGAGCCCGGCTCCATCTGTATTTCTAGATATTCATACTGCAAAATTGATCTTTATGCTGTATTTACTGTAACTACATCCTCTATAATATCATTGCTTTTGGGTCATTTTATGCATAAAAGATAATTTTTGTCAATTGAGAACTCCTTCTACATGATAAGCACTCTTCCACATTCTCTTGCATCTATCCCTATTCCTATCTCTTTAGATTTTTACATTCCCTGAGACCTCTCACAATTGCATGCATTAAATTACTTTACACTCCAGTTAAATAGAATAACAACTTTACTCATTCATTGGCAATGACTTTCCTTATCTTTGCTGGTTAAAGCATAATTTTCCCAATGTTATTATTCTGTGCAAACGCTCCCCATAATTATTTACAAATCTGATATACAGTACAATGTATAGCTCTCAAAATGTCTACTTTTCTCTGTCAACATAAAAAAATTCTAAAATTGCATTTTGTGTTCTTCTAGCCACATAATTAGTTCCTAAATGACTCCCTTGGGACATTAATTCACTTGACATTAATTAAGAAGACCTTAAGAAAATAAGAAATTGATAGAATTGAACATTTGAATATCTTTCAACAACATCCAATAATGCAATTTTCAATTTTCTTTCAAATAGTCTCAAACCATTAATGAATCCCGAAGGACATTGATTATTAGCAGTAGTAGATTATTTAACTGCAAATGTTTATAAATGTGTGGGATGAAATTAGGCACATTATTTGTATGTATTTTTGCACACCTTTTTATTGAATTTGAGAATAAAAATTTAATTTTACTCATTAAAAATAAATTCTAAGGGGGAAATACTAAGATGTGTATTTTACTTCACATGTCATGTTGCTATGGGCAACCAATCAGATCCAGTCTACTATCTTCTAGAGGGTGTTAAATAAATAAGAAGTATATTCTGATTGCCAATAGCAACATCACATGTGAAGTAGAATACACAACTTAGTAAATTTCCCCTAAATCTATTAAGGATAACAAACTGATGTCATGAAATGTATTCACTTTTTAGTAATAATGAGAATAATTAATTTCTGTACAAAAACATACTGTACAAACAATAATTATATTTCTTTCCAATTTGCATGGTAGAAATTATGCTAAATTATATAGTGACCACTGGGCTTTATTAAAAAAAAAAAAAAAAAAAAAGAGTACATGAATACTTTGATTTACCTTCTTCAAAGATGGAAAAGTAACAAATAGTAGATTACCCTTACCTAAAATGTTTGTACTGTTTATAAAGAGAAAATGTAGCACCAATTCAAAAGGGATTGTACTAAATCCTGGCGGTCGGAATCCCGGCATTCAAAATCCCGACGCCGGAATCCGACCGCTGAAATCCCGACAAGGGGGGGACCTGGATCACCCCCCCCCCCCCCTTGCGGGCTTGCTGTGCATGCAACACAGCGGGCACACTAATTTATTCTCCCACTATGGGTGTCGTGGACACCCATGGAGAGAGAAAGTGTCGGGATTTTGGCGGTCGGGATTCCGGCTTCGAGATTTTGAACGCCGGGATTCCAACCGCCGGGATTGTAACTGCATCCCATTCAAACACTTCAGGTATGCACGATATCCTGAAGACATCATAAAGGGACACCGGCAAGAACCAAGCATTCTAAAAGAGACATTTTTCATCATAGTCATGATACTTAAAGCATATTTGGTATTAAGTCTTAAACAATGCGGCATATTACTCATAGATCCCATTCATATTAATATTTTTCCTACTACATCTGAAGTTATCTTTAAAAAATAACTAAAAGTGATAAAGGCATTACAGACCAGACTTTTTTTTACAATAGTTTAAGAGCTTATAAAATATTAAAAGTAATTATGTTTTATATTTAGCTGTAGACATTCTAATGTGTATGTTTTTGAATCCGCAAAGGAAAATATTTACTGGTTGTGTTTGTCTTTATCAATACTGAAATATTGGATGTGGCCAAGACCCTGGAAGACCGGATCCCAACAATCAGAATCCCAATGGATCCAGAAGGTAAGTACTGACTGTTGGGTTAGATTTAGACACTAGTGGGAGGGTTTGGCTGCAAGTTAGGGTCAGGGTAATGCATGTTGTTAGGGTTAGGCTGTGGGAAGGGAAAGATTAGGGTAAGGCTGTGGTAGGTGGAAATTAGTCACATAGTAAAAATACTTACTACGATCAGTGTCGTAACTATAGCCCCGCAGACCAGTGGCGTAACTACTGCAAGGCAGCCCCAGCAGCCGCTTGGGGGAGCAAGCAACAGTGGGGTCTGTTTGGGCGCCGGCACCCGCTCGATGCACTGACATGCTGCTGCCTGCCGCTGCCCACTGGCTGAGCACCAGAGGCGAGTCAGCCGCAGCGCGGGTGTGGCCATAGCAGAGATGACAAATCCCCCTACTGATTCAATTGACTGTACACAGATCCGGCTATTGGCTACTGTGTACAGGATGGGCATGCTTCCTCTATCCTGCTTCAGCTTTTCCGTTCACATGCCGGGGAAACAAGCTGGAGAGGAGCCCGGGGGGATTGGGGCGCCACAAACTTTTTGGCAGGGGGGAGCAAAATTTATAGTTACGCCACTGCCGCAGACCCCTCTGTGGCAGGGAGGTGCTCAGTAAGTATGGGTGCCTGTCTGCGGGACTATGGTTACAGGTCTGTGGCCAGGACTCGCCTGTGTGTGCGGTCCCTGCTCTCCATTTTCTCTTGCTCCTGGCTCCATCTGCTGACCAGCAGTGCTAATGAAAACTGCCCCACACAAAACTGCAGACAGTTTTTCAGGGATGATAGAGGAGGTGGCGGCCTCCTCTAGCATCCTTAAAAACTGTCTGGTATTATGGGGCAGCCATTTTGTGATGGTCATTTCTCATTATAACTGCAAGAACAGATGCAGCCAGGACGAGATCTGCGCTGCAGACGAGATCTGCGCTGCGGACCCCTGAATGCGGCAGCATGTGGAGGGGTAAGGGTAAGTGTTTACAATTACTTGGGTGGGCGGGCGAAGTGTGTGTGTGGGGGGGGGGGTCGGTGCTACCAAAATCGTGGGGGGGGGTGCATTTTTCCTAGTTACGCCACTGACTATGATCCTACAGGATTCTGACAATAGTGACCTTTTTGTTGGTATTTTGACTGTTGGGTTTTCAACTTCTTCTATTTCATATCCAACCATGAAATACATTATCAATTTTGATATTTAGTTTTATAGCAGGGTCCCGACTTACAAGAGTGTCCGGCTCAGCTGTATAGTCACCGTAAAACACTCCTCCGTATTTACTGCCTGCGCTCTCAAGCTTCAGATAGGCACACAGCTCCAGAGTTTGAAAAAAAGCTGTATGTTTGATTTAACACCAGGAGGTTCTGTCTTTTTGTTTCTGGCTTTTTCCTCCTCCCCACGAGCGGTATCCTCCAGCTGCTCACCAAAGCATTTCTACCAATTATGGTCTTTGTCAAGGTACAGCTGGAGGACGCAGCTCCTTATTATTTATACGTCTCCAAGGATCTGAGGCATATCTATTACAAGTTACTTTTACACATATTCCTGGGTTTTCTTAAAGATACAGTACATACCCACAATCTTACTTAAAGTTATACAGACATAAAAAAACATGAAAAATCTTTTTTTGAAAAAACTTCAATGAAAAGACATTTAAGTGTGCAAATATAATCTGGGGGTTGTCTATTACAAATGGGAAGCTTGTTCTTATACAACAGGCAATGGAATTAATTTTTGAGATTTATAAGAACCACTTTATCTTTAACTTTTTCTATTCTCCCATGATCGCTATTATATGCTGTTATAAAGGCTAATTGCCCTTTCTTCGTTTTCCTTTTTGTCCTATTCACCAACAAATTGTCTCTTTCAATCTCATTAACATTTGATAAAACTTTTTTCTAAAAAGAGTCTTCAAACCCCTTTTCTAAAAATTGGTTCTTCAACTCTATCGCTTGTTCTCTATAGACCTCTTCTATAGTGCAATTTATCTTAATCCTAAGGAACTGACTTCCTGGGACACCTTGTAACCATTGTGGGTGGTGGTTACTATCCTTCTTAATAAAATAGTTACTATCTGTGGGCTTATAGAAGGTTTTAGTGATAATATTCACATTTTCTATATAGATTGTTAAATCCAAGAAATTAATCTTGTTCTCACTGGTTTAAAAGTTTAACACAATTCCCATGTTGTTTTCATTTAATTCATTCTAAAAAACCTTCCATAGCCTCCTTCCACCCTCTCCACACAATGATCACGTCATCAATATATCTGTAATATAGGACGAGATCCGACCCCAGCCTATGCCACACACGTCTCCTCCCACATTTCCATGAACATATTAGCGTAGCTGGGGGCGAATTTCGTCCGCATCGCCATCCCGGCGCACTGTAAATAATAAGCAATATCAAAGAAAAAATAATTTTTCTCCAATATAAACTTAATTCCTTCTAGGAGAAAGGCTTGTAGATCTGCATCTATATTTTCCTAAGTCAGGATTTTTTCTACTGCTATTAAACCATCCCTGTGTTGTATGATCGTATATAGGGAGGACACATCTGTGGACACCAGGATGTCACCTTGTTGCCATACTGTTGTTTTTAATTTAATGATGATGTCCATGGTGTCCTTTAGATATGCCCTTCCTTAGCAAACTATCCGTTGCAAATGATAATCTATAATTTCTGACATATTGGACAATATAGAGCCCATTCCTGCCATTATAGGTCTTAGGGGTGGGTCTTCTTGATTTTTATGGATTTTCGGTAATCCATATATTACCGGTAGGACTGGGATTTCTATAAGTAAAAAATATTTTCTTTGTCCAATAAAACTCCTTTTTCATGATATTTTAATACCAATGCATATAATTTTTTTCCTTATATCTTCTGTGGAATTTTTCTTAAGTAATTTATATGTGTGCTCGTCCCTTAATAAGTATTTCAATCTATTTGTATAATCATAAGTCCACCTTGACCACTCCCTCCCACTCCCCCCCCCCCTTATCTGAGGGCTTGATAGTGATGGACTCATTCTGTTTCATCCTATACAAGCTTCTTTCTCAGATTTCTTTCTCAGATTTCATGATATTCTTTTTATGTATCTTTTCTTTTTACACATTGTTTTTAGATCCTCTGTTACCAATCTTCCATAGGTCTCAACGTAGCAGCCTCTACTGTGTATAGGATTAAAGCTTGATTTTTTTCGGAAACTTCCCAAATCCTCTACTTCAACTATTTAATTCTGATTTTTTTTTGCCAATTTCTCAGATGGTGCTGTACATCTATGAATGAGTCAAAAGATTTGGCTGTGTTTTGGGGCAATATTTCAAGCCTTTCAATAAAATGTGTTGTTCATCCTATGTTAGTACATGCATGCTAATATTGTGAATTTTAACTTCTCCTTTGTGCTGTGTTCCTCCTGTATTACAGTATGTCTCTCTTTATTATTATTTTTTTTATTTTGAATGAAAATTTTACGTCTTAATCTACAGTATATTTTTCTTTTTTCTTTTTCTTTCCCCCCCTTGTGCCTCTATGTGTTTTAGTGTGATTTATACCTATCTCCTCCAGTGATATTCTTTTTGTTGTTTATACCTGCCCCTAAAAAAATCGTTGAAACTTTTTCTTCTATTGTGTTATTTCTCCCGTTTCCATAATCAGGGTTTCTTCTCTCTACCATACCCTACATATGCATTATTTCTATTTCCCCTCTGTGGGTAATCACCATAATCCTCTTCTAACATCTCATATCTGTTGTAAATTAAGTTGGTATCTTTCCCTTCTCTCACTCATGGGTTTGTATCTCTCACTTGTGGGTCTCCTTGATGTTAATGGCTCCCTCCTATAAGAATGATTCCTATCCCTACTTACTTCTAATGTTTCTTTATCCCTAGATTGTTTACTCTTTTTTTTCCCTTTCTTCTTTTTGATGGTTTCATAGATTTTTTCTTCCATATCCTCTGAATCTTCTAGCTGAATCTCTTCCAAGATGTTTTCTAAGCTTTCTTCCAAAATGCTAGTCTCCTCCTCTATATCCTGATGTTGTGTCCCATTAATAGCATCTTCTCTATCTCTGTTGAACTTTTTTTGTTTTTTTCTTTATTAGAAGATTCTTTCTAATTAAATAAAAACTTTATGTTAATTAGTTGTAATGTTTGCTTTTGTTTTTACTTGATCACAATGGCAACCAGGATGGGATGATTGCGTCATCATTGGGTACATCAGTTTGGGACTGGAAGCTGGTTGGCGACCGCACTTGGTGTGTGGTATTATTTAAGGTATGTGTTGTTATTATTTTATTATCCTGATGTCGATGTTAAATACATCGATAATGTTTGAACACTAACCTGCATTTACGTATCTTAAATATCTCGGAGTGCCACCTTATTGTTCTCTGGTATATATATTATGGTGGTCTAAAAATGGGCAACATTTTTTAGTGCTTCTAGCATTGAAAGTTGTCCTGTTTGGATAAAAAGTTAGCTTCCGCAAATAAATAATTTTTTTAAATAATTTTTGAGCCATGCCAAGCCAATTAAACTTTGAAAATATACCACACATTAATAAAAAAAAATTAAATAGGTGGACAATTTTGAAAAAAATATTAATGCTAAACATTTTTCAAATATATGGCAGCAAATCAACTAATATTACCGTTAAAATGATTAGTGCCACTAGGGAGTTAAATTATGCTTAGTTTCTCACAGGCCTTTCTTGCTGCAGTCAGGATAAGTCTTTTGATGCTTAGAAACTACTTGTAACCGAAATTGCAAGAGGCTAGTGGTGCTGTGTACCAAATATTTATGTAGACGGTCACAGTAAAAATGCAAATCTCTTCCAAGCCCTAAACTCAAATTGCTTGCTGAACATGAAAATTTTCAGTGAGTGGATTCTGTAAGTTTCGCCATCCAAGGGTATGACTATTGGTATCTGGAGCCATGAAACTAATTCCTCTGACTTTTAAGAGAAAGTTGCTACAAGCATAGTTACAAATCATTTGGAAATTGTCCATTCTATTTAGTAGAGACACCAAAGGAAGCAGTTGTTCTATTCATTTGTTGTTATTGCTTGGGATGGCCCAAAACTTTTTGTTGTAAACTTATTTATTAATCATATGGAACAACTGTGGTGGGTAAGAGGATTATGGATCGCTCCTTGTGTATATCCCCAATAAAAAAATGTGTGGTCCCACACATCCCCATCATCTGATAAGATTTATTTGGCATGCAGTATAAATCTAGTTGATAGCCAATATATACACGGGGAGAACACTGGTCCACACATATTGTTTAGCACCAGGGGTGCCGACAGGTCTGAGGGACCCCGGTAAGATAAATGGCCATTATCACCAGAAGGCCGTGTCTACAGGGAATAAAACCTTGCATGTGTGATCACAACCCAGTGCAGGGGAAAGAGGACAGGCAACAACTGCCTCTCTACAACTCAGCACACAGCACTGTTTAGCGTGTGCTGGGCTGGGGATAGAAGCTGCCTGCTGCAGTGGCTGCCTGTCCTCTCTCTCCCACTGCCCAACTCTGCAATTGTGGAGGAGGGTAGTGGAACTTGTGACCCTCCATCAGACAAGGGCCCGGGTAAAAAGTACCTGCTCCCCCCTCCCTCCCTCTTGGTGCCACTGCTCAGCACACATTGCTGGTGCATTGCATGTGTGCCAGCAATGTGTGCTGAACGTTCTTTGCTAACCTACATCACTTAGCACAGGGCTTCAGTGGCCCCGTGTGTATTTATTTATTTATTTCCAGTTTCTTACATAGCGCAGCAGATTCCGTTGTGCTTTACAATAGTAGACAGTGATAAATCAAACTGGGTAACAACAGACAGACTTGGAGGTAGGAGGGCCCTGCTGCAAGCTTACAGTGTATGACGCAAAAGGTTATGTTATTTTACAATTAGTTTACTATTAAAATATGTAATGACCATTTGGAAGGCAGTGTTCTTTTGTAGAAGCAAGGCAAGTAATACTGCTTAAATACATAAAATACTGTACATTTCTTCACCATAGCACATTTTTATGTTTAGGTTTACCTGCCAACAATAAAAGTTTTACAAAGTTGTGAACTTCACTAACTCCACAGCAGGATCAGCTCAACAGACATAACAGAACAATATGATATGTTGCAGATATTTCTAGTGCTGGAAGGTAAAACATATTGATTTTTGAAACAATCACACAGCTGAACAGGAGCTTCCAAATAATCCTAACTACAGTAAGCATCAAGAATCCTTAGTGGATATTTTAAAGGTTATTTTATAAGTGATCTATGTTACTTAATGGGATGTCTGATGAATTCAAATACAATCACATTAATACCTCATTTAAAAGTACTTAATCAAAGCTATGACAGCAACTAAGACACATTCCAAATTATATTTTGATTGCTATGGGCTCAAGCTAAAATCTAACCCTGTAGCAAAAAAAAAATATGTTGGATATTTATTTTTTACAAAAATAAACAAGATAATGTACAATTCTCAGCTGTACTTAACTCCCTTGACAAAATATAGTTTGTTAGATTTTTTTGGTTGAACAGCAAGGAGCAAATTCTAGCATTTTGGCAATTTCTTTGACAACATAGATTACAGCTTGTAGCAAAATATCCACATTCATTCTTAAAAGGATAAGTGTACATTTTTAATAGTTCTATACAGTAAATATTGTTTATAATACATGTTAACAGATGATCACATTTTTTCGAAACACTTTGCAGACTGAGTTGTGTCCAGCATAAGCTAAAATGTCTAGTCTTTGTACACAGATATTGTGCATATGAATTAATTATGAGGACAGCACATAACTTTTATTGCCAACGTTACACAATGATTTGGGGTTTGTGTTGTCATGTTGATCAGTAGCATATAAAATTAAATAGACAAACCAATAGCATAGCACCTAAATCCGGAGCTATGATTTATTGTCCAGTGTCATAAAAATGTATCCACTACCTCCCACATTTTTCATATTGGGATCCTAAACTACTATAAGCATTGGTTTGAATCCGTGGATGCTTGTGATTCTGCATTGCACTGAACTCTCCTTAACCATAGTATTTTAGTAAATATTTATACTAAAAAACATCAGCGCTCTATTACAATAAATAATATAACAATTTTTTGAGCATTTATATACTTCATACATATAAGGGATGTCGGACATCTTTCCCAGAGAGTTGTTAAAGTTAGTATGCAGAAGAATCATTCATCTCAACTTTACACTTATAATTCTGCTGAATATTTAACATGTTATCATTATGTTTGTCAATATTACATTTATAAGATTGATACACACTTAAGTTGGTATACTATTATATACATTCCTTTATAGGCTGATAAAATCAGCCTTCTAATACAATGTTTGACCTATTGTCATAATCACATTGTCACAAACCTGACTTGGCTCATGTTTGTTTCCTGATTTACAAGGTTTCCAGGCTTGTCTGTGTCCATGCTGCTGCAGTTGTTCTGTATTCCTCAGTGATTAATCGCCTGTGAAGCTCTCTGAGTCCAGCACTGGTCATATGGTCCAGGTGTATTCAAGTAATCCAACTTCCTGGTTGTGACCTAATTGCTGCTATGGTCAGTAGCCAATCCTGTGAAGTCTGTCATAATTGCCCAGCCAATCCCGGCTTCTCAGTGGGTATATGTATGCTGGGAAATCCAAGACACATTGCTAGTGCTTTTAATGTCACCTGTTGGTACAGTTGTGTCTCTCTGCTGCAGTGTGCTTTGTTCCAGGTATTCCAGCTCCTGTGATCCTGTGTCCTGTTAAAGGTATACTCACCTCAGCAGTTCATTGCCTAGCTCCTGCATTCAATGTTCCAGCCATCGTTTCTGCATTCAATGTTCCAGCCATCATTCCTGCATTTAATGTTCTAACCATCTTTCCAAAATCCAGTCGATGTTCCAGCCATTGTTCCCAGTCGATGTTCCAACTATCGTTCAGCAATTGAAATTCATCAGCAGTTCAAGCAAAGAAACATATTGCCCTCTGTTTGGTTTTTTGCTTATAACCATTTATGGACTTCATCAGTGATCTGCACTGCAACCACAACTCCTGTCTTCCATAATTATTGCATTCCAATTATTCCTATGTTCATATTATTATTATTATTATTATTATTATTATGATGTTACTATTCATCAGTTGTCAAGTACAATAATCTGTTTACCATCTGCTACAATAAATCTGGTTGTACTTTCTCCACTACCTGTTTCCGGTCTCTGGGTGCACTATGTTGCTGTTAATGTACAAGGGTTTACTCAAGCCTCCCTGATTCATACATCGGTCTGAGCCTATGCCTGAGGCCTCCGTCACATTGACTCAGACCCCAGGTGGGGCACACATTACCCAATTACATATGGAGCCCCTGTCATATTTGCCCGGCACCCACCAGAATGTCTCCTCTGGTGAGCGCCGCCGAACAGGGACTCCATTGAACTGGGATGCGTGTGCGTCTCACGCACACGCACGTCCCAGTATCTTGGCGGCTGGGCAGTGGCATCCTGCCCATCTCCGCTTCAGGGAGGTAAGCAGGGTTGGGGGGGGGGGTCGGGGCAGCGAGGGAGACGAACGTCAGCGGGGAGCTCCGTTGCCACGGGGCACGCGTCTCGGGTGCACGCATCCCCTGGCGGGAGCTGCATGAATGAGGCTGGCTACATATTCATAGGCTTTTTTGGGGGATGAAAAAGATCCTTGATTGTTTGACAACACATGTGATATGGGATAAGTTCCTGATCCCATGTGTTACTGTGGCTTTGAGGACTGCTTATCACTGATTATGTCCAGTGTTCCTGAAACACCTGAAGTATGATCCCCAAGAAATCCCACATATTGGGGCTAATTAGATAGCCCCGGGCTGCTGTAAGTCTTTGCCGCTGCCATAAATTATTACAGCTAATTGGATCCCAGCCTTTATAGTTGATAAAATATTCCTGAATGTTATTTACAGTCAATGTTTATGTACCTTCTGATTTGATAGGTTACCAGACTAACTTAATTACAGTAGACCCTCAATTTCTATCACTGCTCAATGTAGCTTAGATATCATTAGAATTTATATGAATTCCAGCATACATAATTATTCAATTTCACCTATTAAGTCCTGTGGATAATCAACTGAATGACTATACCTATCTAGGGAGTTAGAAATGTGCCCAATCACTGACTTTTTGAAAACATGAAACATCGCTACAGTATATTTTGATTTGGCTAGGATTGCAGAAATTCCCCTCTTGAAAAAAATTCTAATATACGGTATTGGAAGAAAGGAACATTAAAATTATGCTATGCTGCTCTCTCCTCTTTGACAGTTTATAGCAATGCATTCTGATCCTCTGCTGTTACTCTAGACCTCAGTCTTACATTGTTTTGCACTTTTACATCTTAAAATGGGTAAAAGTTAGACATTTAATTTAAACAAAAGTACACAGCCCAGCAGAAAATCTTCAGCTCTGCCAAGTTTCATGAATATATTTTGGTTATTCTGCAGTTGGAAAGTGAAAATGTTTCAACTGGAAAAAGTTCAGAAAATAAATCTTTATTTCTTAATGGACCTATCACAAAATAGACAAAAAGGAGTCACTACAAATTTTTTCTGAGTAGAAAGTTAGCGGCATAAAACTATACACCTACTGGAAAAAAAATGACTTATTATGAAAAATATTTTGTCATGAACTGTTTACTTTAGATTAAATGAAGTTTATGTCAATTTTAAGATATTTAAATGAAATCATTTTAAAAATAAGTCTATTGGAGGCTGTGACAATTGTTTCTCATACTGCTCGGAAATCACTGACAGTTTACACAGTGGCCCTTATTCAGATCTGATCGCAGTACAAATTTTTCTTAAAATGGGCAAAACCATGTGCATTGCAGGTGGGGAAGATGTAACATGTATAGAGAGAGTTAGATTTGTGTGAGTTATTTTGTTTCTGTGCAGGGTAAATACTGCCTGCATTATTTTTACACTGCAATTAACATTTCATTTTTAACACACCCCACCCAAATTTAACTCTCTCTGGACATGTTACATCTGCCCCACCTGCGGTGCACATGGTTTGGGCATTTTGAGAACAAATTTGTACTGCGATCAGAACTGAATAAGGGCCACTGTGTAAACTGTCAGTGATTTCCGAGCAGTATTAGAAACAATTGTCACAATTGTGTTTAGAAAATATAAATTACAACAGCATTTGTAAGCTAACATTGCATATTATAAAATAGAAACTCCTACAGAACACTCCTCTATCCTATGTATTAAGCTGTATGTTTTTTTTTAATTGCTGGTCAAAGCATTATATATGTCGGAGAGCTTTTCCCTCTGTGATATCACTTGTTGAACAGTTAACAAGTAAAAAAAATTGCATGCACCCTTAATTTGTGACACCCCAGTGATTTAATGAAAAATTATATAATTCCTTTTGTTGTCTATTTTCATTGCATAACATTTTTCAAGCATTGTAATAATAGGATTTGTATTTATATTGTTCTCCATTTTTTCGGTGTACTGATGGTTACATTATTTACTCCAACTCAGCCATACAGATGGAACCACTCACATCAGAGAGGCTCCCATTGCACCGTCTGCCATCCACCATGTGACACCCTGCACCAGGGTGTGAGACACTCGCACGTCCATGTCCCGGCACTGTCCACCAGGTTTCTGGTGGATGGCATTCTGGCGGCAATACTGAGAGCGCCTCCATCTGTATATAGGCCGTACATGTTTGTACATGTTTGAGAATCGTACACTGATGATATGTCTGCATTCTAATGAGAACTTAAGATAACGTTTATTTTCATATTGGAAATAATTATTTAACAGAAAGAACTTTATTTTATTTTATTAACTTTTACCAGTGAGGTGTATTAAATATTACAATCTCTTTATTGTACCATAAATGCCCTCAGATAAATATATGGATGAATATATATTAAGGATAGTTCAATAATATCATATCATGTTTGAGAAAATACATGGTTTTACCCAGAGCCGGCCCTAGCCTAAATGACACCCTAGGCAAGATTTTTGCTGGTGCCCCCTAGCACCGCCACTATTTCCGCCTCTGACCCTGCTCCCCTTTCTGAGCACCATCAACCCTCATCATAGCAGTCATCATTTTGGTGCGCCTACCCGCAATTTTTTAAATAGAAACAGTGCACACATTCGGTGCGCGGCCCAAACAGGGGTGTGTAACTGCTGGGAAGGGGCATGGCCACACAATAGTACCCCTAATTCAAATTATGCCACACAGTAGTGCCACTTTATTCACATTATATCATGCGATGGTGTCCCTTATTCACTTTACATCACACAGTAGTACCACTTTACCTTATGTACATTACTCCTCACATTATTCACATTATACCATTAGAAAAAAATCCTGAGAAAATATTGTATTTTAAGCACCTCCATGGCCACACTGCAACCCAGCACAAAGCAGTGTGTGCTGGGCAGAGAAGAAGAGCTGCAGCTGCTGTTGTCACTTAAGGGGAGGGGGCCCGGGGTCCCCACTGGGCCCTTCCATCAGACTTTAGCCTGGGTAATTTGTACCCCCTACCCCTTTCTCTCGGCACCCCTTTTAATACCACACAGTAATGCCCCTTACACATGACACACATGATAAATGTCCTTATAACCATAATGCCCCTTACACATTATGCCAACCTTTATTCATGCCCTTCATACACATAATGACACACATAATGCCCCTTACACATATGTTGCACATTGTTAATGCCCTTATACACATGACACACATAATGCCTGTTACACATATGTCGCACATTATTAATGCATTTATACATGACACACATAATGCCCTTTACACATATGCCGAACACTATTGCACATGAACCAACCCACCCGCAGACAGCACCCAAACAGCCGCTAACACTGTGACCTCTGCCTCTGCTTGGATACAGATGTTTCCTCATACATCTTGCCTCAATAGGCGATGCAGCTCCTGGCTAGTTCTGCTAACGTTCGGTGCCTTTTTTGATGAAAATTCGTCTTATTTGCATTGTTATGTGACCAGGAAACACAAGGAGCTTGCAATGATTAAAATGATATGCAGCATGCCTATATTCTGTGTGCGACTGTGGCTGTACCTGCATACAGAATGCTATGTTACAGTAATTTCCATGAATACACTAATTCATATGCAGATACAGCCTCACTCACACACAGAATACAGGCATGCTGCATATCATTTTAATCAGCAGAAGCTGCTGATGCCCCTAGGCATTCCACATGCCCTAGGCAATTGCCTAGTTTGCCTATGCCTAAGGCCGGCTCTGGTTTTACCCTAGAACACATACAGGGGTAATACAATATCCCGAACAAAGTTGAAATTACTGTCCGCAAAAATGATGTATATGTTCTAGAGTTGGGAACATGGACTACCAAGGAACAGATTGGTGGCATATTGGAGTGGGAACTGATAGATAATCTATATGTGAAATTAGCAAAATCTGTTAAAATATACCGCCATTGCTGTATATTATTAAAAAAAAATAACTTTGGCTCACAATTACAGTATTAACCCTTGTAAGATGACAGATCAAAAAGGTAAGGATAATATAAACAGCATGCAAACAGTTGAAATGATAAAAATAACTACAGTATGTACGGAACAAATACGCTATAGCCAGTTAAGGTATCAATTCAAAAAGGGGTAACAAATGTTTCACAAATCAAGAACTAGCTCAAAGACCAATGGCAGGGAAATGGAAGTGGATTGAATAAATGTAAAAAAGAAAAAGTGGACTACTGTATATTGACATCTATGTTTGCAACTGAGGTGAGAAAAGGCCATAAAAGAATACAAGAGTGATCAATGTATTGGTTGATTGATTTATTTATTAAGTCATTAACATTAATATGTGTGAGGTCAAGAATGAAAGCTATATCCTTTTTCTTCAGAAACTAAGAAGAGAAAAGGCCATACAATAATAATAATAATGAGAGCTATAGTTCGAGAGCTATAGCTTGTTTTGCAGCAAATGAGAAGAGAACTGTCCATAAAAAATACAAGTATGACTGATTGAGTGATTCCTTAAATAAAATGAACATGTGGTAGGCACGCATTATTCTATAGTTAAAATGTGTCCCAGATTAGATATGATTTTAGAGTAATAACCAAACCAGTAAGAATGTTAGTCATAGCAAAATAAACCAACAATGTTTCCCAAATGGCTTATATTTAAAAGAAAAGTGCTGCAGTATGGAAATCTCCTTGGGCCCTTGGGATATTAAAAAATACATGCACTTCAGCAACAGGGACTTACATTTTTGTGGCTGAAGTGCTTAGTTTGTTTGGGCCATCACAAAACAGTTTTTTGGAAGGACTATCCAAGTTCATTAATAAGAAGTTTGATGATGAGTGTGTTAGTTTTGAAGAGTGTGTGTAATGTTTCAAGCTACTGGTAACTGAAACTGGACTCCTTGTTATTATTTTTCATATTATTATAATTTAGTCAAATAAATGTAATAAACTCACAATAAATGATGTAACAGGGAGTAAGTGTCTAGAGAGTTAACATAACTACCTCTACTAACTTTGGCCTCACAAATGGAACAAATGTCTTGCAAATATTTAAATATTTAAAGTAAAATTAATTCTACACCCAAGTGGTGGCTTTTTAAAAAAAAAATATGCACAGCCATGATAAAGGCTTTCTTTATTTAATGAGCAAGCACGGCTGTTATTGGTGGCTGACTTTAAACTTGCCTCCTACCTTAACGACAAGATTGATAACATCCGAGATGAAATGGTATGCTCTTGTGTAGCCTCTATTCAATTTACTTCCCACCTGAACCTTCTGGCACTATTTCAGCCCACAACAGAAAAGGAAGTATTCACACTTTTCTTATCCTCCTACTTCACTACTTCTCCTCTTGATCCTATACCTGCAAAGTCATTAAAACTCTATCTCCTGTGCTTATCCCTACCTTAACCAACATTTTAAATCTCTCTCTTGCTACTGGTACTTTCTTTTTCTGTTCAAACGAGCAGTGATTACTCCCATTCTTAAAAAAATACAATTCTGACCCTAACTCTCTCTAACTAACCTCCTATTGCTCAGCTCACATGCCTCTCCAAGCGACTAAAGTGGTGAATGATCTGGTAACTGCTAAGTCTAGAGGCCATTAATCACTAGTCATTCTTCTAGATCTTCCTGCTGCATTTGACACTGTGATCAATCTCTTCTCATACAAACTCTACACTCCATAGGTCTTAATGATACAGCTTTTTATTGGTTCTCATCTTACCTTTCTGATTGCTCTTTCAGTGTTCAGGTCTCTGACTCCACCTCCTCTTCACTAACTCTGTCAGTTGGAGTTCCGCAAGGCTCAGTTTTAGGTCCTCTGCTTTTCTCAATCTATACCTCATCTCTTGGCAAACTTATCAGCTCTTTCTGATTTCAGTATCACTTGTATGCAGACGATACTCAAATCTATCTATCAACCCCAGCATTGTCACCAGTGGTTTTGGGCCGAGTCTCTGAATGTCTCTCTGCCATCTCATCTTGGTTGTCTTCTTGCCACTTCAAACTCAATATGTCCAATACAGAAATAATTATATTCGCACTAGCCTAATATCTCCATAACTGTTGACAATTTGACAATCTACCCTACTCCTCAAGCTTGTTGCTTAGGGAGCATCCTCTGTGTCCCACATTCAATCTGTCTCCAAATAAAGTTACATGCATCTAAAAAACATATCCAAAATATGAACCAAAATCTTACACAATACACTACTAAATATCTTATCCATGCACTCATTATATCCCACATTGACTATTGAAATAATCTCCTAACTGGTCTTTCCAAGAACAGACTCTCGCCACTACAATCTAATTTAAATGCTGCTGTTAGGCTCATCTTCGTAGCAAGATGTTCATGGTCTGCTGATCCACTCTGCCTATCGCTCCATTGGTTGCCTGTATTTTACCATATTCAATATAAAATACTTCTACTCACATGTAAAGCTATTAATCATACTACACCAGCATATACTTCTTGACTTACCTCAAAATATCTCCCAACTTGACCACTCTGCTCTGCACAAGATCTGCTTCTCTTCTGCATGAATCACTAGCTCTCATTCATTATTACAGGACTTACATTGGGCGGCTCCCACCCTATGGAATGCCCTTACACTCTCAATAAGACTCTCCATTAGCCTCCAAACTTTCAAGCATTCCCTGAAAACTTACCTCTACAAGCAAGCCTATCATATTTAAATTCCATATGCATAAAACTCTTAGGTACTTATGTATCTTATAGTTTCCTTTCTGGACTTGCAACTTTGTGGGACTGCTATGCTATCAATGGTGCCTGTCTTTGTGTTTCCCTCCTATGTCCCTATAGATTGTAAGCTTGCAGCAGAGCCCTCTTACCTCCAAATCTGCCTGTTGTTAACCAGTTTGTTCTATCATCTACAATTGTAAAGTGCAACAGAATCTGCTGTGCTATATAAGAAACTGTAAATAAATACAATTTAAACATCCTAATCATCATTATCATCATGATGATCATCATCAACATCAACATTAGCATAGGATAGTGTACAAATGTCCCCGGTCATGCTGTTGCACTTCTACAACCGGCATCTTAAGTTTCTATTATGTCATCATCAATGTCTTTCCTTGTACTGCTCAGTCCCACATTTTTAGATGGTACAGAAATACAGAAGTACAGAAATGGAGGAAGGTATTGTCTTTAAAAGTACAATGTCAGATATGTCAGATGTACACATAGCTAAAGTGGACACCCCAGACTCTCTTTGCCGATTTGTGAACACACTATTTTTTCTTCATCCATACTGTTCATCTGTTTTTTGTTTGTTTGAGGGGGCACTGATTTGTCTGTTTTAAAGGGGATACCTCCACCTTTGCTTTTGCTTTGCTCACCATACTTCAGGCATGGCACTTCGCTTCGCAAGGTACACTTTACCATTCCCAATTGTAAACCATGTGGATGGAAAAGTCTGTGTCAACCTATTGCATGTTGACCTTTTGGTGTTGACCTATTGACTCTCTATCTAGATACTGTAGATCTTTCAACCGCTTCCCAAATTATGCACTGAATAGATATCAAAATAATCTTTGCTATATCTGTCTCTTTTGTGCACATTTGATTTTTTAATTACTGTAAATTGAACTAAATGTTTCTATCCCAGAAATGTTTGTTTCATAAAAAAATGTCACTGCAAGGATCAGAAGGCACTCCCTAAAAGTATATAGATGAAGTTTGGTTTTTGGTATATCTGATCAGAAATTAATTCAAGTCCTTTTGTGGGGAGAAAAATACTATGATTCTTATTCAGAGATAATTTAATATGCAGTAGAGTGATTTTTGTGTGATTAAGTATGCCTCTAAGTTGCACTGCACATGGTTCTGTGATGGTGGTCCCAAAGAAGATTTATTTGCAAAGATTAATTTGGGAAGGCTAGTGGCTTTGTGGCAGACCCGCTGAACCGCCTGTGACTCCTGGTGACTTGAGGCCTACCTCCCGTGGTGCAGCCTTGGCCTTTCCTGCGGGATCTGATGCGGCTGGCGCGTCGCTGGTGACGTGGCCAGATGGGACCTTGCCAGATGGACCTCAAGTTGTGCACTGCCATTCGCCCTGCTCTCTGGGGCTTCCTCCTGCCAATGCGCCCAGACAGTGGATCTTCTCTGGCTGCAGAGAGGCCTCTCAGTATAACGGAGCCGGATGGCGCCCAGCCACAGGTGGGGCTAGTGACTTTGCGGCAGACCCGCCGAACAGCCTGTGACTCCTGGTGACTTGAGGCCTACCTCCCGTGGTGCAGCCATGGCCTTTCCACACTGGTGACGTGGCCAGATGGGACCTTGCCAGATGGACCTCAAGTGGCGCACTGCCATTCGCCCTGCTCTCTGGGGCTTCCTCCTGCCAATGCGCCCAGACAGTGGATCTTCTCTGGCTACAGAGAGTCCTCTCAGTATAATGGAGCCAGATGGCGCCCAGCCACAGGTGAGGCTAGTGGCTTTGTGGCAGACCCGCCGAACCGCCTGTGACTCTGCTAAGCTGCTCTTCCCTCTCTGCCTTCACCCCCCTTTACTGAGGTCCTTGCTGGGCTGCCCTGTCCCCCACTCAGTGGTCCTTCCCCTGTGGCCCCCTTGCTGGAAAGCTCTGGCCCATGGCTGGGCCTTACTGCAGCTAAGTGACTCACACCGCAGGTGTCATCTGGAGCCCCTGACCTGGGCGAGTAATTATTGGCTAGGTAATAACTATTATTAACCATCCTCGTGGCAGGAACCACCACTGCGGCACGGATTGGCCATTGGAAGGCTGGGGATGTGTGGTGGGTAAATGGGCTCTGAAACTAATGTTCAGCCGAAACAGGATATATAAATTGGTCTGAAGAGGGCTTTTCCTGCCTACTGAGCAGTTTAGATATCTGGTTTTGAATGATCTTCCTATTATTTACTGCAGCGAGTACCCTACACGCACGAAGCTGCCCGGCGCCCCACTCATTCGCAGGGTGTATCGGAGTGGGATGTTTGAGAATAGACTCAACCCTCAGCACTACTGCCTCTGACAATGCTAATCTAACACAAATAAATTGTCCCACCTTCTCTCATCATTGACGATATGTACTAGTCTAGCTACTGACAGTGGAGCCTTCAACCTTTGTTTTGTGTAAGTGGAATCCCCTCACAGCTCTTTTGGATCCTTAATATGCCATCCAAACGCAGCAACACTCAAACCAGCTCCACAGATTGCATTCTTTAAGTCTTCCTCACAACACCCATGACTCAAGGATGTGGTACCCCCACTCCTACAACATCTCAGCTCAAATCTCTCATGGCAACTCCTGTATGGATTCCATTGGAGATGGCGACACCTTGACTGTGGGCACAATGGAGTTGCTTCTGTCCCAATTAAAGTTTAAAGAGTGGTTTTGGATTTCATTGAATCCGAACCGCTCCGAACACTGCCAGCCCAACAACCCGCAAGCTGTGCTCTCGAATTTCCGGCATTGTTTGGAAAGCCGAGCGCACCTGAATGCGGGAAGCTGGCATCTGATTCTTGCTAGTCGCCAAGTCTATAAAAGCTCGGCGTCCCGAGAATTCGGCGCCATTTCACAGTCACGCTTCCTGCTGTGCACAGCTCTGCTGTTCGTGGCGGTGGCTGGCTTCTGGGGCGTTGTGCACTGGGGTGTTTTAAACTTTAACTGAGGGGTGTTGTGCAGACTGCAGAGGTGCTATGCAGTGCAGATTCAGACAGACAGATGTTGTGTGCAGTGGATGCAGAGTCAAACTGGAGAGGGGTTTGGCACTGTGGTGTTTAACTTGAACTTGTACTTGTCATCAATCACTCAAAATCATCATCATTAGTGTGCAGAGGGGTGTTGTGCAGACTGCAGAGGGGTGCTGTGCAGTGCAGACAGAGGGGTGTTGTGCAGTGCAGGCAGAGGGGTGTTGTGCATTGCATACAGAAGGGTGTTGTGTGCAGTGCATGCAGACTGCAGAGGGGTTTGGCACTGGGGTGTTTAACTTAAACTTGAACTTGTACTTGTTGTCATCAATCACTCAGTCATCATTACATTAATGTGCAGAGGGGTGTTGTGCAGACTGCAGAGGGGTGTTGTGCAGACTGCAGAGGGGTGATGTACAGTGCATATAGATGGGTGTTGTGAACTTGTGCAGTGGATATTATACACCATATACTGTATACTACTGTCAGAAGAAGCAGAACAAGTTCACTGTGTAATGTTCTGCCTCCACAGTCCATGCAGTGTTATCCAAGGGCCGTCCATAAAAAAGAAATACAATATAAAAATACATTTTGCTGTTCTTTATTTATTTTTTGCTGTATACTTCACCCCTACAGTATACACCACAAGTTGCATGTGTGATTGTTCTGCATCCACGGACCACGCAGTGTTATCCAAGGGCTGTACATAAAAAAGAAATACAATATAGAAATACATTTTGCTGTTCTTAATTTTTTTGCTGTATACTGCACCCCAATAGTATACACCACAAGTTGCGTGTGTGATTGTTCTGTCTCCACGGTCCACACAGTGTTATCCAAGGGCCGTCTATAAAAAAAGAAATAAAATGTAAAAATGAATTTTGCTCTTCTTTTTTTCTGTATACTGCACCCCAATAGTATACACCACAAGTTGCATGTGTGATTGTTCTGCATCCAAGCAGCGTTATAAAAGTTGCGCATTAAAAAACAATTACATTTTAAAAATCTTAATCAATTTTTCTCGTTTTTAATTATTCATTCTTTGTGTGTAGTGCACCCATAGTATATACTGTCAGAAGGTGGGTGTGTGATTGTTCGCCATCCAAGCAGTGTTGTCCATGCTGCGCATTAAAAACAAATTTAAAAAATCCTAATAAATTTTTCTCGTTAGCATAGTTATCCAGCTACCTCTGTGCAACCTTTTGCCCTAAAAAGAATATTGTGAGGTGTAAAGTGGTCAAAATTGTCTGGAAAGTGATGGAAATTAATGTTATTGAGGTCAATATTACTCTAGGGACAAAAAAACTGCAAAAATTACGTAATTTGGGTGTTTTTTGACCATTTTTAAAACACAAATCCAAAGTTTTTCACCACCGTTCGACAAAGCCAAATCCAAATCTCGGCAACGAATCCAAATCAAAATCAAAATCTTTGGCCCCGGCGCTCATCCCTAATTTAAAGATGATGTTACAGCTGAATTCATTACCACTCTGCAGGCCTGCCAACACTCGATCGAAGACCTGGGCGGTCGTACCAACCATTTGGAAACTAAGATGGAGGAAATGGTCGGGTTGCATAATAGCTTACTTGTCTCTCATGGTGAGCTTGAGGCGGAGGTACGCTCTCTGCGAGAAAAAGTTACAGACTCAGAGGACAGGTCGCCACACAATAATCTTAAACTATGCGGAATCCCTGAATCTATATCAAATAGTAGTCTGCATGACTATACTATGGACCGATTTAAGGGGCTTCTGCCACGGGCCTCCCCCACAGTCCTGCTTACAGACTAGATATACCGATTGCCCAAAGCCAGGGGCTTTGATAATGCCCCTCGAGATGTCCTTGTGCAGATGCATTATTTCCACACCAAGGAATTTTTGCTCAAAGCTGCTAGACCGTAGTCTGATACATCTCTTAGGGAAATTCAACTCTTTGGGGACCTATCTGCCGCAATGCTCCTTAAACACAGGTCCTTTAAGCCAATTACAGTTGCCCTCCAGAAATTGAATATCCCATATTGCTGCTGATTCCCCACCAAACTACTGGTATCCCGAGAAGGCTGGACTGTCTCCATTATTAATGCTGAAGATGGACTGAGGCTACTTCGGTCATGGAACATTACGGATCCAAGTTATGAGGCCTCCCCCAGCCGTAGACTTCAGCAGGATTGGTCTGTGGTGGAGTAGGGGGTAAGCCCTTTACTGTTTTCTAATTTACGGTTCTAATGTTGCCTATTTGTGTCTCTACTTTTGAGTTTTTCTTTAATATATGTTACATAGAGTAATTTGTTTACTATCAAGAGACACTTACCATACTGTGAATATTTGTTACAGTTATGTGTTCTACTATTACCTCTACACTCGGTTTGGATTCTCCTATACTGATTGTTCAAGTCCTCATACTGAATGGATAAAATTGATTTACCGTGTCCTTCGTTTCCTACCGTTAGAGTTGCTTTTTTTTACATATGTATAATAGAAGGTGGGACATTTTCCACCCCCCCCCCCCATTTAATGTACATAGCCGTCTTATTACGGTGGCTGATTAGGATCTCAAGGCAGATCAATTTAGTTTTGAGCCCTTTTTTTGTTTTATGCTCCCCATGTTTCCCCAATTTTATTTACTTGTTTTTTATTAACACATCAGGTGTAGTCAATCATATACTCGAACTGTTTAGTGTTAGTAAGACCTCCTTTGACATGATAAATGGATAATATAGTATGGCAAATAAAAATATAAATGACAAAGGCTTAAACTCCCCTCATAAACGGAAAGTAGCCCTAAACTATTTCCATAAGCTAAAAGCGCATGAAGTTGCAGTCCAAGACACGCACTTAGGGGCATTATGGTTGTTGACCCTGTAGCTATAGCTGATATATTTGCAGAATATTATTCACAATTGTATAACCTGAAGAATGATCCTAGTACCCCCCAACCATCTTTAGCAGACATCATCAATTTCCTAGAGGGACTAGATATTCCTTCTATTGATTCGGAGACTTGTAACTTTCTTAGCTCTCCATGGACACTAGGTGAGGTTGAGGTGACCATAGATTCCCTTCCATTAGATAAAGCTCCAGGACCAGACAGTTACCCCTCCACCTTCTTCAAAATGTTCAAGCCTACCTTTGCCCCTGCCCTCCTATAAGTATTCAATGAACCTTCCCATAGTACATCTTTCCCGAAGGAAATGTTAGAGGCCTGAATTGTCACCATTCCAAAACCAGGCAAACTACCCACACTGGTGCAGAACTATCGCCCCATAGCTTTATTGAATACAGATATTAAGATATTTGCTAAACTGATAGCCAACAAATTATCACCTCTATTACCTGGCCTTATTAATCAATTTTGTTTGGTAGACAAACATCAGACAACACGCGTAGGGTTATCAATATAATTGAACATTGCCAACTGCAAGGCTTACCACTACTAGTCCTTTCCCTAGACGCAGAAAAAGCCTTTGACAGACTTAATTGGGATTACATGAAAGCTACTGTCCGACATTTTGGTTTTGCTCATAAAATACTAAGATCTATTTTTGCCTTATACTCCTCACCGTCGTCCTCAGTCTTCAAAATGGCTCCTCATTCAACAACAGCAACGGCACCCGCCAGGGCTGCCCCTTGTCGACCTTGATCTTTGCTTTGGCTGTTGAGCCTCTGGCTGAGCGCATTAGATCTATAGACTCTATTGTTGGGCCCAGTGTGGGTGGGACCTCTCATAAGATCACTTTGCTGACAATATTCTGTTATGCGTTTGTTAGAGCCTAAATCTTACCTCTCGCATTTACATCATGTTTTAGACTCATATCCAGATCTCCTATTATAAATTAAATATGACAAAAACTGAGGCAATCCCACTTGCTGTCTCGAAGGACTTGCTTAGAAGAACAAATACTGTATATATGTGCGTGGAAATCAAAATCGATTAAATACTTGGGGGTTAATCTCTCTAGAGCGAGTGATTTAGTGGGCTATAACTTTGATCCATTATTTCGGGCATTTGAAAAGATTACTAAAGATTGGATGATGCAGGAGATGTCTTGGGTAGGCCGGGTGTCAGCTGCAAAAATGGTGCTGTTGCCTAAATTAATGTACTTATTTTGTACCATACTAGACCTTTCACTAAAACTCTGTGCAATAAATTCAATTGGTTATTATCTAATTACATTTGGGGTAGTGCAAGGCCAAAAATAGCCAGGTCAACCTTGACTGCATCCAAGATTATGGGTGGAGTGGCATACCCTGACTTGGAAAAATACCACTCGGCTTGTATACTGAGTCAGGCCAGGGACTCGTTTACCAAGTACACACCTAAGCCTTGGGTGTCCATAGAACAAAATGCAAATGCTGTGCTTCCCTTCTCCCTGCCTGATTTCCTCTGGATGCCCAAAGCCTTGGCTACTATTAGAGTCAAGGGTTGTAAGGCAATTAAAATGAATTTGGCCTCTTGGTACGATCTGATTTCCTGTACCCCCGATGTGGTTTTTCCCTCCCCTCAGTTATCCCTTCCTGCTACAGCCCTTACGATTCAAGACTTACAGTTAACTACATGGCAGGACCTAGGCCACCAATGCATCCAAGATGTCCTCTTGGATGGGACTATAGCCCCCTTCTTCTCCTTTCAGATGAAATCTCAAATCCCTAGGCAGGATTTCTATAAATACCTTCAACTGCGAAATTGGCTCCATAGATTCCTTCCAAAATCACCCACCCAGATTGGTCTACCTAAAATACTAACGTTTCTCCTCACGTCTCAATCTACTAGAGGAAGTATCTCTAGGTGGTACCAGCACCTGCTTAGTAATACTCAGAAAGGGAGGTTCCCCACACAGGACATCTTTCAGTCATGTTTTAAGATCTCCAAGTGTATAAATCACTCAAAAATTTATTACTAGTTCACTGGTTGTGCCATGCTATTCAATCTCTCTGGCGGGAGGTATTGCTACTCATTTCTAAAGTGTTAAGCATATATATTCCAATAGACCTCCTATTAGCCCTATTTCACGATCTCCCTGCTAAGATGCCTTGAGGCGACATGTATCTACTGGGACATATCTTAATAGCTACCAAAGCTGCCATTGGCCAAATGTGGAAATCAGCCATAGTTTCTAATATATTAACGATTGAAAATAGGGTACATAAAAACTATTTTTGAAACAGTAGAATGTAGCGGCTCCACATCGGCACCTCCCATGCACATGAAGTGGTATAGGTGGTTCCTATACATAGAAAAATCAGGTCAGCCCATTACGAGTAGTATCCATGTGGACCCTGTGGACTTGTCCTTGCTCAGATCTCCTAGTTTGAGTTCAAATGCCTCTGCTTTGTAGTAACTCATAAGACTGCTATGAAGGGTTGGGGTCATTTGGTCTAAAGCATAATGGTCGACAGTCATTAGGTCAACACCATTTGGTCAACATGGGAAAAGGTTGACATGGGTCTAGCTCGTTATGGGAAAAGGTCGACATGGTTATACAGATGGAGTGCCTCTCTTCTTTGGCCGGGGATTGCCAGAATGTCCTCACTGGCGATTGCCGGCACAGAGGTGCTCCATCTGACTGGGACCCACGTCATCTCACACACACACGCATCCCAGTATCAGGATGGCGCAGCTGCGGGTCCCTGCCCGTCTCCACCGGGGGAGATGGCTGGGACCCGTAGCCAGCTCCGTAGCCATGGGGCACGCGTGCATCTCGTGCGTGTGTGCCCCTGGCGAGAGCTTCCCACTGGCGGGGGCTGGTGATACTATCACCAGCCCCTGCAAAAATGAGGTGGCTCTTTCTGTAGGTCGAAAGGTCATTAGTTTGACAGGTCATTAATTCAACAGCTCATTAGTTCGACAATGTCTAGGCTGACAGTCAAAAGGTCAACATGGGGGTTTTCACTGTTTTTTTTAGCAACACAGTCGACATGGACACAGTTTAAAGTGCACCGCATCAACTCGCATCGGGCACGGTGCCTCGCTATGCTCAGCACACTATTTTATTCTTCCACCATGCCCTAGTGGATATTATGGCATGAAATTCCACCTGTCGGCACATGTCGGCTCAAAAAACACTGAAAAATCCCATGTCGACCTTTTGACTGTGGAACACGACAATGTTAAACTAACTACCAGACAAACTAATGACCTGTCGGACTAATGACCTTTCGACCTAGAACAATGTCACCCTTTTTCCATGTCGACCTACACTCATGTCGACATTTTCCCATGTCGACCTAATGATGTCAATCTAATGACTGTCGACCATCATGCTGTAGACCAAATGACTGCATCCCGCTATGAACTGCATTACTAACTTGTGTCACTGATTTTTTTCAACTCCACTCGGCACATATGGAGGAATAAGAAATGGCATGCAATAGTGAAGTATGTAGTCAAACACACATCATTTAATGGCAATACACATAAAACATAAGCTGAAGTTTAAAAAGTTAAAAACACTACATAAAAAGTGCATGGATATCCAAATGGAACAGAGATTGGGAAATTACCGGATCCTGTGGGAACTGAAAAGTAACCAGTTCCAATCACATTTAGAGTGTCTCTCACACAGGCAGTACAGCTGGGCGCTTTCACTGCATCAGAACCGGGATCCGCTGTCTCTTTTGGAGTCCATATACAGTCCACCACCAACACGTTTCTTCCTCCTCAGAGGACTTTTTCAAGGTGACACTGTGCCTGCAGCATGGCGAGTGCAAGGGGCTTTGTTGCACTCCCCCTGCTGTGCAGTCAGGATTCCAATGTCGGGCTAATGACTGTACCCTTAACCCTGACTGTTGGTGTGTTATACCACACCCAAATGCGCCAAATAAACTCCTGCAGGTAGGAGTCAAGGTATTGGTGAGCAATGCCCCTCTGTCTCTTGTTCCTCCACTTGCATGACCCCCAGAGACTTTCAATGTTTTGGGTATGAACCCCAGTGTCTGGGTCCACGAAATTGTTGTGGTGGTTGATGCGCGCATGATAGTAACCCGCCTGCTCAAGTTGTTAACTAATTAAGCAGCCGCAGGAACACTACGCTGATTCTGAAAGGGACGCTGACTATGCTAACTATGCTGGCCGCAGGTACACTATGCTGATTCTGACAGGGATGCTACGCTGACTACGTAACTGCCGCCGTGAAAGTACACAAGTACGCAAACAACTGATCTGTGAATGAGCTGCATCTTATTATATATCCACTTGAATTTGCAAAGCAGCTGGTGGTCATCTTAATACACATCCCAGCATCTGTAAAATTTGCACTTATTTGCAAAGGGAACAGTGTACAACTTTGGATCAGGCCCTATATAACTGCCTGCAAAACAAGTATGTCCAACCTACAGATGGAGCCATCCTTATCTAGCCCTTTGATAGGATTATGTGAGTAATGGGATTACTCTGCTAATCCTCTACTGTATTGTTCTATATACTGTACTGGAGCTGAGAACAATAGGCCTTGAATT
This sequence comes from Crinia signifera, assembly GCF_055691185.1. Taxonomy (NCBI): domain Eukaryota; kingdom Metazoa; phylum Chordata; class Amphibia; order Anura; family Myobatrachidae; genus Crinia; species Crinia signifera. The sequence continues at coordinate 81,857,760 of NC_139223.1, forward strand.
GCCATGGCTATCTAGAGATGGCTAGATGAGGATGGCTCAATTGGTATATCAGAATTCCCACCTAACTCAGGGCCGGTGCTAGGGTGTCCGGCGCCCTCCTGCAAACCATACATTTTGCGCCCTTTCACATTGCCATTGCAACAAGCTGCAGCCCGATTTTGGGAGCGTGCACATACTCTTTGTACTGTGCGATGCCCGCAGGAGCGCACATTGCATCGCACGCTGCTGTTGCAGCGTGTATGGCCACCTTTAGGCAAAAAAAAATAGGCCATTATTTAAGAAGTGTCTAAGTTAATATAAAAAAATCTACAATTATTACAAAATTTGTTATAAACATGTATAATAAAAGACTCACTGTTCTTTTGCTGTTTAACTCTTGTGCAGTCCCTTCTCTTCTATCTGCATAGGCAGGATGCTGAGGACACCATTACACCCCTCTCATGACTGAGGGGGAAAGGAGGGGAGAGAAGGAGGAGATGGAAGAAGAGGAGATAGAGGGGGCGGAGTGTTGAGGACTGGCAGTGGCACTGGCACAGCACACTGAGAAGAGGGAAGGAAGGGCGGCGATGCTGCCTGTTCTTCATTTGTTTGACAGCTGACAGGTGCAGGGAGCAATGGGTAGGGGGCGGATCCGGACATGACATGTCATCCAGGCATTCACAGACAGCGCTACATGCCTCAGCGCAAGTGTCCGTGAGGAAGAGGGGGCAGGTCGCAGGAGGAGGACAGTGTGTGTGCGGTGCAGGGAGCAGCTCTTTATACTGCCACCCGCCCACTGTCAGACAGGCACTGCGGGCGGTGTGCAGGCTGTGTGCACTCGCGGTGCAGGGAGCAGCTCTTTATACTGCCTCCCGCCCGCTGTCAGGCAGGCACTGCGGGCGGTGTGCAGGAGACAGTGACAGTGAGGGCTGAGGCAGCTTTAGCAGAGCAGGGAGGGAGACAGCACCTTTTTAGCATGGCGCCTCCCTGCTTTGCAGGAGCTGCTGAGTGAGTAGCGCCGGCCCTGACCTAACTCCATATTTATATTTCACCCAGCAAATGGTGTAATCATTATCACTGCAATATGCTGTACAGCACCATCTTGCACATGTAAATATTGGTGCATTTGCACTTGATCTTTTGCATTATATTAGGCTATCCAAAGAGCTACTTTTACTAAATATATATCAAAGTATAGCAGGCACTAAAGTGTTTTGGTTGTGACTGAAGGCTCACATTTATCTACCAATCCATGCAGGAGGTTAAAACAAGTTTTTATTTTGCTTTTAAATTTTGTTAGACACACACTTGATTATGTAAAAATACCTGATATAAGTTTTATCATTTTAATATCATTATTTTTACTAAATAATTTACACCAGCAATAGTTCCAGATAAAGAGATTCCAAATAAAATCAAGTATACATGCACATGCAAGAACAAGAATGACATGTTCTAAAAAAAGGTATGGATTTTTTTTTAAACTCAAGAGAATAAGCTGTAAAAGATTCACAGAATATTTATAAAGCCCCATTTTCCCATGTTTTATAAAGACTTGACTTACACAATGTCACTTGGTTGAACAAGCTAAGCAAAGAATTTTACTATTTGCATGATCATTTGATCTTTAGGGCAAATGTTCCACTGAGGTTTTGACTGATATTTTACTTTACCTTAACCAAACAAGCAGCACAATAGTGCATACTGTTGGGATTATCTCCAAAATCTTCTATCATAAAGAAACAATAATGACAATGACATTTTTTAAACACTGGGACTATGACAATCATGATTTATCAACCAATGAATATGACATTTTATATGTTTCAATCTTTTACTGTAGCATCATATTTTATTTTTTTTAAATGTGAAAGAGCAGGCTATGTACTATGAACACTATGTACTATAGATATTGATTGTAGTCTCCCTGTTTATTGCGCTGGAAATCCCTTTGAGAGCCACCATCACCACCATCTATATACCATAACCCACATGGAGAACATAAGGGCAACTGACTGTTTTGGAGTTTTCTGAATTCTGGGTATATATAAATCACAGGCGTCACTCCGGGGCTTGTGTATCAAACAAAAGTGAAGTTTATTTTCTTCTAAACGGTCTACGCCGTTTCGGGTATTAACCCTTCGTCAGAACCAGAAGACAATCAAAAGTGCAACAACAGTGTGTAATAACAAAATTAACTTACATATAGGGGACCCACCGTGTAGCGTCCTCCTCCATCTGGGACTCCTGATGACGACTACCGGGATCTCCCGGAAGTGACCCGTCCATCCTGGCAGCGGAGGAGGCCACACTAGGGAAAAGTGATAAAAATGCCAGTACTTTAGATAAAGCTGATAAAGTGCTTAGTGCTTGCCAAGAATATACAATGGTATACAGTGCTACTATACAGGTGAACTTATGACAAAACAACAATGATTAAAATATCTTTTGTATGAAACGAGTGCACTTTCCCTGGGCATGTTTTTGAGCGGCCACCAGATGGCAGTGTGGCACAACACATTCCGAACACATTGTCATAAATGTCAACAAATGCATCAGCCGTGGTGCCTTCCAATAAATTGGATATATACAGAAGCCAACCTAGTACCTGGAGAGGTCCTTATGGAAGCAAGAGGTGGCACTCATCGGTCTTTTTATCAGCAGATTGTATTGTGAAAAAGGTAATGTATTGATAAAGGTCTAAGTGACCTTTATCAAGATATGCCCTATCTTGATAAAGGTCACTTAGACCGAAACGCGTTGATCTTGCCAGAGGAAAGTGAGCAGCCACACTCCTGGATGTATGTATACTTGAATTTTTAAAGAAACTTTTTTGTTTTTCTAATTTTTGGATGTTGTGATTCTGGAATTTTTCTGTAAATACTTGGATTTTATGTTTTTCATGTGTCCTCATGACCTGCCCATGGGACTGTTGTAAAGTTTTTTAATTAAATCATATGGAATTTTTTACTTCAAATTGGCTCTCTGGTTCCATACTAAAATACCAGTGATTAATAACACCGGAAAAAGAAACCTTTATGGGCTTTCTGCCCCCTACCAAAAGGGGTGAGTAAGGTACGCCATTCTTACACGGTGTATAAGTACACTTAAATTGAGTAATACAAATTTCTCACGTTGGTGAACTTCTTTATATTTTATGCACCTGGGAGCACTGAAACCGGGAGTATATATGTGAATTTCACATTCACCTGTGACACTAAACCAGTGGGATATCACATGGGAAAAGAAACCTTTATAGGTTTGAAAACCCCTTGAGATACCGTGAGTAGGGGTACGCCTTTCTTCTAATAAATAAAGAAACCTTTACGTGTGTATCCCCCCTTTTCACTCATGTAAGTGAGGTACGCTGTTAAAGCTCACTGTACTTGTACCGCCCTCACATCACAATTTTTGTACACATAATGAGACTTTAGATCTCAGACACTATTGCTCTTTTTCTTCCCGAGAATATATGAATATGTTGGGATTAATCCACATACACGTAAAGAAGTACCCACTTGGAGAAGTTGCATCCTCTTTGGACAGTACAGCAAAGAAACCCTTATGAGAGGGATACCATCTTAAACCCACGTGAGTTTTGGTACGCCCAAAGGGAATCAAACCCATCTCCACACATAAAACACCACGCTTTTGAGCGTTTATAATAAATAGACACAGACACAGTATTCTAATTTCGTGTTTTATATTTTATTATTTTCACGCTAAACACCGTGATCTGGAAAACTCCACCCACCTGAGAACCACCATCACTTTACCAGGAGAGGAGTCCGAACACAAAAAAAACTTTGAGTATCATTTGTTGCGCCATTGGTTTATATATCCAGTCTTTTCCAAAATTCTGTATATTGAAGTAAGGGTGTATCTTCAGGGATTTGTAACCTAAGGCAGCATTGCGCCATGTACCATCTGTCAATTTCTTGTTTTTTGTAATGTAGACCCATTTGTTCATTCAAGCCTGCTTCAATGCAGGTTGTGTATCCACCATGACTAGCTTTGAAGCAGATTGAAAGATCTGTCACTTCAATGAACATTGCATAAAACATGATCAATAATAATGTATCTAAGGACCTTATTCATAATCTCGGCCTATTTCAGTTTTAATATTCTTATTACTCTGTATAACAGCACATGCATATAAAGTTTAAAAAAATGGATTATGCAGGTATGTAGTTATATGACAACGTCTAGTACAATTAACAATGCAAAACAGACAAATGATTGATGGGCACTGATTTTAATGGAATACAGGTCTAAAAAGCAAAAGACTTTGGTAAAAGGTATTGCTGGTATTGCTAGCGGCAGGGAGTTGTTCATAAGGGTGGGCACAGCATTTGGGGATGCCTGTGCATCCCTAACAATCAATGTGCGCACACCTATGACTATGGTGAGATCGCTTAGAAAATGCCCTGAAATCATCCCCTATACCCATTAGGTTATCAGAAGGGAGCGATGGTCAGGGACAAGTTGAATGGGATGCAGTCAAAATCCCGACGGTCAAAATCCCGTCAGGGTCAAAATCCCGAATGGGTCATAATACCGACAAGGACAAAATCCTTGTCATGTTGACTGTTTCACCTGTACATTCTATATGTCGGTATTTTGACCCTGTCGGGATTGTAAAAGTCGGGATTTTGTCCTTGTCGGGATTTTAAATGTCAGGATTTTGTCCTTGTCGGGATTTTGTCCTTGTCGGTATTATGACCCATTCGGGATTTCGACCCTGTCGGGATTTTAACCGTCGGGATTTCATACCAAATTCGAGTTGAATAAGGAAGATAAGGTTGTCTGAGGGAGTGTCAATCAGAGATGAGGTGAATAGGGAAGATAAGGTTGTCTGCGGGAGCAACGATCAGAGATGAGGTGAATGGGAAAATTAAGGTTGTCTGAGGTAGCAACAGTCAGGGATAAGATGAATAGGGAAGATAAGGTTGTCAGAAGGAGCGACGGTCAGAGATGAGATGAATAGGGAAGATAAGGTTGTCAGCGGGAGGGATGTCAGGGATAAGGTTAATTTGAAAGACAGTGTCAAGGAAGCGACTGTCAGGGATAAGATGAATAGGGAAGAAAAGGTTATGGGAGGGATCAATAGTCAGGGATGATGTGAATAGAGAAAATAAGGTTGTCCGATGGAGCGATGGTCAAGAAAGAGGTTAATAGGGAAGATAAGGTTGTCAGAAGGATCGTTGGTCAGGAATTTGGTGAAAAGGGAAGATAAAGTTGTTTGAGGAAGTGATGGTCAGGGATAGAGGGATAAGGGGATAGAGAGTTTAGGGCAGTCACTATGGCAGGCAGATCTCCTACTGTGTGATTACATACCCGTACTGTGCACCTTTAGACAAACAGCTCTCCATCCCTGCTAATCAGCATGTCTCCTTCTCCTCCTCATAACAAGTTTAGCTGGACAGGCCTATATGCCCATACCCCATCTTTCACTCCCTCCGGCCAGTGCACGCAGACCCCCTTCTATTAACTTTGTCTGAACACTTCCCTCGTAGATGCTTTCAATGCTCCTAACCTCACAGCTGGATTGCTGTGCTGCAGCACAGCCTGTCAGTCACCTGCTGGGACACATCATGGAGCTCAGCATGTCTCCCACCTGGTGGCCACTGCACTGGTGAGTCCCAACCCGGCTCGTAGTGTGCGCACAGTGCTTGGTGCTCCCATCCTGTCCATTCCCCCTCACAGGACACTGTGGGGTAGATTTATTAAGCTCGGTGACGTGATAAACTTTATCACCGGCCAATCAGCTCCTACCTGTCATTTTTTAAAGCCTGTAACTTCACAGGCAGGAGCTGATTGTCCAGTGATAAAATCCAGACAGTTTATCACTTCACCGAGCTTAATAAATCTGCCCCTGTGTCACTGGGGAGGAACATGAAGGCAGTGCTGCTGGCCTGCTGCTGATGACTAGCCGTCAGCAGCAGCCCAAAAGCCATTAGTTCCTGCAGCTAGAGGGACATGGAACAGGAGACAATTGAGAAGTTACCCCCCTCTGACTTAGACCTGGAACAGGAGACAATTGAGAAGTTGCCCCCCCCCCCCCCCGGCTTAGCAATTGATTCTATTGTCAGTTCCGCTCGCTGGTGGCTGTCAGTGACTCAGACTTACAGTTGCCGCGATTAAAAGGTGCCGCTCCTAGGCCCATGCCTCAGGGGACTAGTGACAAATCCATCCCTGTATACACACGCATTGTTTTTATACCAATCTGCATTTTTGCATATATATGTTTTTATTAATCCAGATGTGTTGAATAAACCTACAGTGATGTTCTCATACATTTCTTTGTTGAACATTTTGGACCAAATATAATAGGGTGTGAGAATCAGAAAGTGAGAGTTTTTTGGGAAAGTTTTCTCATTTTTTTAAAGCAGCAATCATTTACTCTGAAAAACAAGATGATTTTGCCATGTAGTTAATTGCTGCTTTAAAAAAATATGAAAACTCTCTGACCCTATTACATTTGACCCTTTATATCTATAATGAGCCAACACCTATGAATAGCAACTATAAACAGTGCTCTTGTGGCCTCTTGTCTTCTATATATATATGTCTAGTGTTTGTTTGTATGTCTTTGAAACACTGCCATCTGTTGACAGCAAGTGAAACTACATATCTTTCTCTCTCTCACACCTACACAAACACAGATGCAATGACAAGGTACTGTAGCTGACTAGCTTTGAAAACATTTGCTTCGAGCTGGCTTACTAGTTGTATATGTTTTGTAAAGTGCTATGAACTTCACTCTCAGCAGCTGAAAATCCCTATTCAGAATTTATGGCACAAGATTTTTTTTTTACAAATAAAAACCATGCAGTTTATTTACTAAGCTGCCGAATTCTCTGGATTCCTATTTTCCGATGGTGAAGTCATTCGTACATGGCTGCCAAGGTTACCGGCAGCCAAACACAGCCGACCCGAAATAATCACACAGATCTGATACCAGAATTAAACCAAAGGAAACAAGAAGGAAAACAACAAACCAACAATACTTCTGAAGGACATTATATGGCCTCAACTCACCTTTGAAATGAGAACACCTGGACCAGGCCCACCACCCCTACAGCTAAGAACACTAGGACTTTCCTACCCATCATGGTGAGCATGGAGCTGTGGGGGGAAAGCACCAGAGTTAGCCTATGTAGCAACACTTCCTCTGTATTTGAATGTGCTCCCCACTTTCTCATAACCACCTGTATTGCTCTCATGAGACCAGGACTCTATGAAAATGATATCCCAAATATTCCCCTTTCGTCAGTCCTCTGCAAGGGTGTTTTCATTTCACCCCCAGCAGAGTACATCTTCCCCACCATGTGCTATTCCTGTAATGTGTACCTTTGTAGATTACACACCCTGCCAGTGCTGACATATGCAGTGCACCCAGATGTTGCCTCAGATGTTTTCTCTGCAGACAGGATGTGCTGTGGATGTTTCCGTGCAGGGTTTATCATACTACCACACAAGTATTTGCTTTCCAATATCTGCATTGGGTCCTTGTATGGCTCACCTCCTACAGTGTAACCTTCGCAGAGCACCCAACATGGCTTGCTCATCTGGTGCACTTGTGGATAGAATTAAAAATACATGGAATCTACATTGAAATCACACATTTTGTGTAATTTCTTCTAGGGGGTAATCTATTCCATCCAGGGTAAGCCTAAAATAGCTGTCACACCTGGTACCTTGTCAGGTTGGAGTACACAACCCATGGAATTTATTATCCAAAATGCCTGTTCCAAGGCTTGACTGTGACTTGTCAGTTACTGTACTACCTAAATCTTCTGTATTATGTGCATTGTTTTTAATGTCTGTAAAGCGCCTTGAGTCCTGTTGGAGAAAATGTGCTATATAAATAAAACTTACTTACTTACTTCTATGTGTAAAAGTGAATAAAGTGTTAGCATTACAGAGAAAAATGGCTTGGGGTCCCTACACCAAAGTATAACCAGCCCCACACTTTATGAGCACTGGGAAAATTGCAAGAGGTTCCCATATATGGGTGGCAATAGATGTAGGGGTCCCTCATATTTCTTAAACCAGCATTGTCTCCACCAGTAAGTAGGGTAATGCCAAAGATGGGGTCACTTTTATATAGGATTATGTGGCTGTAACATTAACCACCCTAACTGTCAGCCCTGGCCAGGGTTCCTTGGGGAATGGGGACCCTTCTACAGAGGGATCCTGTCCTCCAGGACCCCTCTATAGAAGGCTGATGTTTATTATTATCAGCCAGTATCATATGCAGCCCAGACCCAAGGATCTACTTTCTGATATCAGTCAACTGTGATGACAGTATCTCATTGTATATTGCTGTAGTATTATTATTATTATTATTATTATTATTATTATTATTATTTTAAACATTATAAATATTATTATTAGTTCTACAATTTTTCTCCCTGATAGGTCTACAATAAATGCGCTTATTTAAAGAAATGTAATGCAAGATGATGTATTCTTGTCCAACAATTTATTTTATTTTGTGCCACCTTAATCAATTAAGCAATTTGGAAAAAATCTTATCAGATGATTCCAGATAAGAGTATTTGGTATAGCCCAGAATAATAATTTGGGATAAATGTTGGCTAATCTGCAAAGTACATACATATTTAGAGTCTATAGTCGTGTTAATGGTGAAATTTAGATTTCTTCATTTTCAACACAATATATATATATATATATATATATATATATATATATATATATATATATATATATATATATATATATATACTACACGCCCACTATAAAAATGTATGATAGTCTTGTTCATAGAGACTACTGCACCATTTCAGCAAACGTGAATGTTTCAATTTCGTAAAAATAATTGAAGCAATGCATAGGAGAATATAAGTGCTAATACCTAGCAATATGGAGTAGAATTGCTAGTCTTTCTAACTGTCAAATAAGGTAATTATCAATGTACTATTGCAAGTTATTTTGCCTTCTAGGTAAAAACCCAGTGGAGTACAGAATGTCTAATAATAAACGTGTCACATAAATAAATAGGAGAAATGTTCATACTAATGAAGTCCCTTGGAGCATTTATTATGATTTGCAAATTGAGTGTATAAAACATTTTCCAATTTAAAACAATGATCATTGTAGATGAGGTACAATTCTTATTCCCACATACCTAGAACATAGAGATCTTATAGAGACTGTGTACTAATGTTAGATACATGGCTTGTATCCCATAGTTTTTGCATGACCTAGAATAGCGAACATGTCATGCGTTGATTTGCATAACAAAGCATTGACTTGTAGTTACTATATCTACAATGTGGAGGATGGGTTTCTAATTTAAGGAGATACTAATGATGTTATTATATGTTGGCGTTATATCTGTGGTTTTATTTAACTGAAGATTAACTAGAAGTAAGAATTATACAAGCTTAAATGAACTAACAATGTAATGTTGTTACTAATGAAGGTAATATTATTTTTTATTGAGCACTAACATGCACTTAAACTGCTTATGCACTTAAATTGTTGGAAATTAAAGGCCTTATTCTGATTGACTCGCAGGGCTGAAATTCGCAGCCTTGCAAGTCCCGGCTGCCCCCCTCTTGCACGCCCCCCCCCCCCCGCATGTCCGTCACTGCCTCATTACCATGAGAACGCCCAGCATTCTCATGGGAACACCCATGGAACGCTGGGCCTTCCCATATGGTAATGGGGCAGCCCAGCGCCCCCTGCCCTTCTCCGGCCCCCGCACACCATCTACGTTGCGTGCACCCTGTGTCTGCCATGCGCAGACACTAAACATCGGTAAGGGCAAATTCCTTCTCAAATGGATAAAACCATATGCACTGCAGGTAGGGCAGATGTAACATGTGCACAGATAATTCTATTTGGATGAGTTATTTTGTTTCTGTGCAGGGAAAATACTGACTGCTTTATTTTTACACTGCAATATAGATCTCACTGCAATATAGATCTCCCACCCATATCTAACTCTCTATGCACAAGTTACATCCGCCCCACCTGCAGTGCACATCATTTTGTCCATTTGAGAAGGAATTTGCCTTTGCGAGTGAACCAGAATAAGGGCCAAAATATGGGTATTTGTGTAGGGCTGCTGCTTCATATGCAATTATTGATCAGGTATCTCATAGGAGCTAAACAGGAGAAGTCACATTGCACAGTAGAGATCGCAGAGACCACCTTGTAATCATACTTGAAGCCTTTACATTAGTGCAGTGGTGGCCAACCTGTGGCTCTTGAGCCTCATGCGGCTCTCCCCCTTGTAAAGTGCGGCTCCTGCTCCCACTGCTGCCTGCCGCCCACCGTCTGTCCCAGCCCCCCCTGCTGCCGGTTCCCTGAATCTCTTCTCCTTCTGAGGGGAGGAGAGCACGCATCTCTCCTACCCCTTACTGTGCATCCTTGTTACTGGGCCGTCCGCCAATCAGAGCTCGTAGGCCAGTAGCCAATCAGGAGCCCGCCAGCGAGCTTTGATTGGTGGGCGGCCCAGTCACAGGGAAGTGAGGGGGAAGGAGACGCGCAGTGTGCTGTGCTCTCATCCCATCGGTGACATGACAGGAGGACTGCAGGGGGACACCAGACTGTCCTCTCCTTGCCTGGCAGCAGCAGCAACAACGGTGAGTGCTGCTGCTGGGAAATTTGCACTGTGGGGGCATAGCAGTTTGTGGCACTGTGGGGGCATAGCAGTTTGTGGCACTGTGGGGGCATACCAGCTTTTTGGCATTGTGGGGGCATACCAGCTTTTTGGCACTGTGGGGGCATACCCGACACCGTGTGGTGCATACCTGGCACCGTGGGGGGCATATGTGTATCTGGCACTATTGGGGGAATATGTATATATGGTACTGCACTATTGGAGGCATATTTGTATCACACCCACCCAAGGGGTCAAAATAGACTACGCCCCTTTTTTTGGCGCATGCGCCTTCGGCATGCGCATGATGTCGGCTCTTTAGCTTGACTACCAATATTTTTCGGCTCTTTACCTCTGACCGGTTGGCCACCCCTGCATTAGTGTATCCTCTTTCAACACTTTTCCTCACTAGATGCTTCAATATACAGTATTATCCAAACATTTCACAATACATTACACAAACATTTCTTATTAAACACGGTAACGTATTAAACACTTCTTCCATCTCGGAAGATATAATAGTAAAACTCATAAACTTGGACTATCGAGATTCTTGATGCTTTTTATAAATGTGGTTTTAAAATCTTGAAATCTATCTTTGCCTATGTTGGATTTTCATTCACATCAATCAGACTTATGTTTCCTGGATATCTTGAGGCTCACTGATTGGAGAGGGAAGAAGAAAAGGATTGTCTCTTTTGCTGGCGCACTGATAGAAGATTTTTTTTTTTAAAGTAAATACAAGATAAAATATACCTTTTATTTTACTTGTAGTAAGATGTTTAAGTGAAATTTTACCACATAAACAATAACAATTTTTGTAAAAAGACAGGTGTTGTAGTTGTGTGATATTGACAGATTTTTCTTGCTCACTGATTGGCAAAGCCTTCTTTATACCTTTTAGGTGGCATTCAATTAATTGATCTTTGTGCTTGAACACAGATAGGTGAGATGTAATAGGGTGTGATTTATTTAGAATGTGCAATTTTTTTAGTAAAAAAGGTCAACTTGTCCGTTTACCGGAAATCCCACATGTAGTAGTGTGCAATGTGAGGTAAAAATCACATGTTTTGCCAAGACAAAAAAAAAAAAACACACATTAAAATCGCAACCAGATGTTTTCTCATAGAAAACGTCAAAGTCTAACATGTAATTGGGTATGATTTTTTATACAAGGACCATTCTCACCCGGGATGGTCAGGTCTAGATGGGGTACCTGGGGGAGTGGGGATTAACCAATAAAGGGAGACTCCCCAGGCCTAACCCTTCCAGGGCTGAAGCCCGGAGCTGTCCCCACCAACCCTGGGCAGTGGGTGGTGGGCTGAGTCTTTTTTTGTAAAAAAAATGTATGTAAAAATTGCATTGGTTATACAGTGGAACTACAAGTCCCAGCAAGCCTCCCTTGCATGTTTATACTTGGAGAACTACACACCCCAGTATGTGGGGAATTATTGGGCCCGCTGGGACTTGTAGTCCCACTGCATAACCAATGTAGAAATAAATGCACCCCCCCCCCCCTTCATGATTAGTACACTTTTTTTACATACATGCAAACATGCAAACACACACTCAACCAAACAAACTCACCATGCCTGGTTCCCACCCTGAGTCAGTCTGCTTCTCCAGTAGAAGGTCCAGGGTTAAAAATAATAAAAAATGCAGGGCTGTACCCCCAGACTAGAGGATATGCATAATCGGTTACTCTCCCGACCCCTAAGGGAACCCCTGTGACATGTGTCACATGAATTCCAATGATGTCCATCACTGGGACTCCCCTACACCAATCATTGCTCAGCTCATTCCTGATTGGACGTAGGCATCTCTGTGGAGATGCCTACAGATGGAGCAGCTCTGATTTGAGATGCTCCTGGTGATCGCCAACCGGCATGTTCTGCTATCAAACAGAAGGGTGCCAACAAGGTGCTTGCTCGCCCCATTCTGTGTCCAGCACTGCCTACAGTAACCAGCAGCCCCCACTAACTCTGCCCGTCTCCCTGAAGTGGAGACAGGCAGGGAATCCGCTCCCCAACGCCATGCTGACAGGGACACAGGAGCATGTGAGACGCTCTCGCGTCCCTGTCAGATGAAGCTCCTGTCCACCAGCCTGTACTAGCTCAGGAGATCTGGCAATTCCTCAGGCTGACTGACAAGTGCTCCATCTGTACATCCAATCAGACTGACCTGCTCTGGAGTGGAGTCCCAGTGACAGACGTCATTGGGAATCCCTTGAAGCACATCTCTGGGATTCCATTAGTGGTCAAAATTATGTGTTTTTATTGTTTAACCCTGGACCCTCTCACACACCCACACCTCTCACGAACCCAGTCACACACATGCAGCATGCACCTACCATCACGCACACCCAGCCATTGTCACACACAGCATGCCCCACTGTCACACATGCACCCACTGTCACACACATGCAGCATGAACCCACCATCACACACACCCAGCCATTGTCACACACAGCATGCCCCACTGTCACAAATGCACCCACTGTCACATACAAGCAGCATGAACAGTACCTACTGCAACACATGCACCCACCCTTTCACACACACTCACACACACACACACACACACACACACACACACACACACAGCCACTGTCATACACCCTCATCACACAGACAATGTCCCACATGTACCCACTGTCACACATGCACCCACTGTCACACATGCAGTGCACACTGTCCATCACATATGCACCCACTGTTACAAATGCAGCACACACCCAACAGTCACATACACAGCCAATTTCAAACATGTAGTGTGCATTAATGGCCACACACAGCATGCACCTACTGTCACATATCTCATTATTTTTAATTTGTGTAAATGCGATGAAATAAATTCGGGGAGTTACCCCCTTTCTATTTATTCACAAGTGTCGGAGTTACTCAGACACTTGTTAGTAAATAGAAAGGGGGCCGTGTGCTCCATCTATGTGAGAAGGAGAGACATGGATTGAGAGAGGGTGTCAGGGGGAAAAGGGTAAATGACAGGTAGTGGGAGAGGGTGTCAGGGAGAGAAACAAAGTGACAGAGGGTGTCATGGAAATAAAGGGGGAGAGACAGGAAGGGTGTCAGGGAAATAAGGGGGATGAGAGAAGGTGTGATGGAAAGACAAGGAGTAAGAGAGGGTGTCATGGTGAGAAAGGGGGAGAGAAGGAGTGAAAGGGTGTGTCAAAGAAAGGGTGAGACAGGGAGTGAGATAGGGAAAGGGTATCAGGGTGAGAGAAGGAGTGAGAAAGGGTGTCATGGTGAGAAAGGGGGAGATACAGGGGGCGAAATGTAATGTCCAAATTTGTGACTTTTGCGATTAAAAGGCAAAAACGTCCGAAATTGCACATTTTCCGAAAATCGCACATGTAAGAGAGTGTGATTTTTGCCGTAAATTTTGAAATGGTGATCTTTAGTCATACTTCAATTTGCATCCAGATGTTTTCCAATTATAAAGTATAAAACTCGCAAATGTAATAGGGTGCGATTTTTGGTAAACGTTACCAAAAATCGCCAAAAAAATAGACCAGGTTCTGACAGGCGAACGCATAGAGCCATCTAAACTAGCAGCCTCTATAGCACTGTGACAGCGCTATAGAAGCGGTTAGCAGCAACGGAGGAATCCGGCTCACAACGCTGTCAGTGCGGGTTGAGCCGGCAGTGGGGGTGGGAGTCAGCGCTGGACCCTGGTTCTGTAAGTACATTGGTGTAAATTTGTGTGTGTAATAAAATGTTACCTTTCTGTGTGTGTTTTATTTTAACATTCTTTTTACAGGTGGACTACAAGTCCCAGCAGGCCCATTAATGTCCCGCATGCTGGGACTTTTGTTTAGCCAAGTCCCAGCATTCGGATGAGGCCTGCTGGCACTTGTAGTTTGCCTGTATAAAGCTATGTTTGGTATGGATGTTTTAACCCTATCAGGCCAGCGTCTACAGCCCACGGATGCCGGTGACAGCCCCGGGCTTCAGCCCTGCACGGGTGAAGCCTAGGGGGGACCCCTTTATTGGGGGTTTCCCACTCCCCCAGGTAACCTGTCCAAGGCTGACCAGCCACGGTGCTCATGGTACAGCCGGGGGACCTTATATAAAAAGTGTCCACGGGCTGTGGCATGACACTGCAGGATGTTGGAACCCGGTGCTGGTTCCAAAATATGGGGGACCCCCAGATTTTTTGTCCTCTGTATTTTTCCAGTCCAAGAGTCCGGGGCTGGTTTCAGAAATATAGAGGACCCCTACACTTTTTGTCCCCTGTATTTTTGGAACCAGGTCTGGCTCATTGAGCCCAGGGCTGGTTATGCACAGAAGGGTGACCCCACCCCATTTTTTTCTATTTTTTTAAACACAAAAATGCACATTTCTTCAATTTCACACTTTTTCAGGACTAAAAAATTGCACATTATCGCACTTTATCACACTTTTTTGCCGTAAATTTGCATCTCATTACATATGCTGTAATCCACAAAAAATTCCTAGTGTGTGCAAGCATACATGGCCAATAAAGTTTAATCTATTCCATTCTATATGCATATAATTGTGCAATATGGTGCAATAAAATTGCACCCTATTACATTTTGCCCAGGGAGTGTCAGGGAGAGACAGGAACTGAGAGGGGGTGTCAGGAGAGAAACAGTGAGAGAGGGTGTCAAGGAAATAATGGGGAACAGACAGGGAGAGAGAGATAGGGGGTGTCAGGGAAATAAAGGGGGAAAGAGAAGGTGTCAAGTAAAGAAAAGAAGTGAAAGAGGCTGTCATGGGGAGAAACAGAGTGAGAGTGGGTATTGGGGCGAGTTTGATGGATAGAGAAGGGGGTTGTCAGGGAAAACAGACATATAGAGAAAGAGAGAGAGAGAGAGAGAGAGAGAGAAGGGGGTGTCAGGGACAGATGGTGAGATAGAAGAGAGGTGTTAGGGAGAGAAAGAGAGAGAGAGAGAGAGAGAAGGGGGTTTCAGGGAGGGGTGTGGTCTTCTGCACGTGCTCCCTCAGTGGCACATGCAGGGAGGGGTGGGTTTCTGAGTACCCAGAAACCCCACCTGGCTGGCCAAATTTTTGTGTGTGTGGACAGAAGCACACAGTCACAGTGACTGACTGCGACATGCTGCTCAGGCTGGGACACTGCTTACCAGTGGTGCGGCAGCTTCAAGAAGAGGCAGGGAAGAATAACCCTTGGAAGCGGCAGGATAGCTGTGGGACCTTGGCGGTGGAAGGGGATACAGACAGCGGCAGAAGCGGAGGGAGCTGCGAAACCTTGGCAGTGGAGGAGGCAGGCAGCGGTGTAATAAGAAGAAGGGGTGCCTGTAGGTGAATCAGGTCAGTGCTGATGGGGTCTCATGTCCGCGCACCCACCCTCTCAAAATCTGGTGTGTCATGTCCCACATCCTCGCCCCACCATCACACTGCCTGTAACTGTGGCAGCAGAGTCCGGAGGCAAGGGGGCAGCTTGCTGCCCCAAGATACTGAGTTGATGAAGCTGGCGGGAGCGCAAGTATCATCTGACTCCTCTCAGCTTCCAGGTTGTTCTTGCTGTGTTTGCACAAAAACACAGGTGAGGGGGAGTCAGGAGCTAGAGACACAGAATGAAGGGGAAAGGGGAGCAGACTGGGAGACACAGTTTAAAGTCACATGCATGGAGAAATTCCGGAGAAGAGCCACAGGGATTATTTGCACCTCATGTGTTTGTGTGTGTGTATATATATATATATATATATATATATATATTTATATATATATATACACACACATACACATACTGTACATTGCTGGTGCGTATAGCAGCTTGTATGGAAATGGAAACCCCCCTTTAGAAATCCTGCATTTGCTTCTGTCCCTGGCCCCAGTTTCCTTGCTGCCTCTCCCCATTGCCAAGCCTTTTGTTGCCTCTCCCTGGTGCCGGGTCCCTTGCAGCTGCTACCTGGCACTGGGTCTCTTGTTGCCTCTACCTGGTGCCAGGTCCCTTGCTGCCTTTCCCCAGTGCTAGGTCTCTTGTTGCTGCTACCTGGCACTGGGTCTCCTGCTGCCGCTCACTTCCTCTGCACTGAGAGGTGGCAGGAAAGCCACTGACAGGCAGCATTATTTTAAAAAAAGGACAAGAAAAAAGGGTTCTAGATATTAACTACGGGGAACATCGGACCCCCAAATCATTGGGTGCCATACCAGCTGCATCCCGTGCACCCTCTATAGTTATGTCACGGGCCAAAGCATAGGATCTGTTACTAACTAGTAATTGCACTATATCTTTTCCTGATTCATGTATTATTATTTTGATTTCCACAGTATTATTTCTATAATTACAAAAATCTTTACAGAAATTATAGGGTAAATTTTGAAAGTTTCTAAAAATAAAATGAGGTAATATTGCCGATAGAACAAATCAGATTCCATGTATCATTTTCTAGGATACAATAGAGAGACAGAATCTAATTGGTTGGTATGGGCAAAATTAACTCTTTTTATTTAGAAGCTTTAGTAAATTTACCTAAATGTCTCCTATACAACATAAAAATCAAGAAAAATGTATAACATACCAATATTTTTCTACACAAGCAACAGTAGTACATGCAATAAAACCAAATATGTTGTTCCTATCATGGAGAAATTCATTCTGAATACATACAGTATTGTGGGTGTAGTTCATGTCTTACTATGTTTAAATATTATGCTTCAAAATCCATAGGTAATTTACGTTGTATACTGTTTTTACTACAATGAAACTTCATTACATAACAATCGGATTTTGACACCAAAATTACTGATCAGTTGATAAGACTAGCCCATCTGTCTGGCTGGTGACATAAAGTGCCTAGAAGCTTCCATTTTTCCATTCTGTTTCTGTATCATTCAGCAACTTGTGATTTCCTCTGAGGTCACCCTTAAAGGTCTGTGTGTCATGTTATTCATTTTTGCCTTGTCAGGAAAAACTTGCCAGTGCATCAATCAAAGTAATCATCAGGCCTTGATGTAAGAGTATGGTTCATCTCACATTTTTCATTACCACATAATTTATTAATACCCTTCTGAAAAACATTAGATTTATCTTGATAAAACTTTGGTGACACAGTTACAAAGCTGAAAACTAATAATGCAAGGAAGACTTTCTGTCCTTTTCAGCACTTTAGAAGTTGGAAGAAAAAAAATCACTTCAAACAAAACATTTGAATGAATTAGATTATAATGGCAGCAACAGTGGGAATTGCTAATTTGGAAATCTCCTATATGTTTACTAATTAGGATCTTTATGATATACCTGCTGCATTGAACGGATGCAGTAGAAAACATTTTATAAATTGCCTGGGATTTCGAAATCCTTTCTCACATCAAGCAACAGCAACTAAACACTTTATCTTGCCTAATGAAAACAGAGGGGGTTTGGGCTCTATCTCGGGCGCTCTTTAAGGATGGCAGCTGTGGTATATCAATAGGTCAAACCTTGGAGGACCTAGAAGAGCTAAATTGAGAAAATGAAATTTTTGATAGACCCGATAGCGCTATCCCAGTGCGGACACCACAATATATTAGTGGAATAATACTTCCCTTCCCTTTTTAATGGAATTCTTCGATCTTGGTAAATGTATAATTTTCCTCCCGATGATATTTATATGTGAATAAAAGAAAACAGAAAACGACGTTGTCTGGTATGCTTATTTATCAATTGATTCAAGATTATGTAGTGAGGCTCAAATTGGATGCATACCTCACTTACATAATTATGGATGGTAAAACATATATAAAGGT
The DNA here is from genome assembly GCF_055691185.1 of Crinia signifera. Classification (NCBI taxonomy): domain Eukaryota; kingdom Metazoa; phylum Chordata; class Amphibia; order Anura; family Myobatrachidae; genus Crinia; species Crinia signifera. The sequence goes on from NC_139223.1 coordinate 81,876,105, forward strand.
ATCTTTCATATAGGGTGGGTGGCGTACCCGTACTCACGGTGCGATGATGTATTCAACTCTTATAAAGGTATCTTTTCCAGTCTTGGCTTCCAAAAAATTTTTATTAGTAAAACGATATAAAATATATAAAGTGCAGGGCAGTGGTATACAACTGAGGCGGCTGACTAGCTGACAAAAAGTATCTCGATCCGGACGAAAATACTGTTGTTACAAAGAATCAGACACTCTACAGTCGCTACCTTAAGTCCTCACTTGCAGGGTATATAAAAAGGTTGGTGGCAGGCTCTCAGACCAACATGTTTCGGGACAGAGTGTCCCTTTTTCAAGGTGAGAGCTTGTTCAAGTGTTTGCTATATATATACCCTATCCTATTAGCACTTCCGGTCACGGAAGATTCTACTTCCTGTAACTTGCATAATGAGTTGTTACTCTATTTATGGTACGGTGGTTCCTTCCTATGCTGGATAGCTTTAACTATTGGTAGGTGGTTAAACAGTAACAATAAAAAGTGGTGCTGTAGGATTATAAATTCTGTCCTTTCTTAGAAGTGCCGCTACGTAGTAACCGGAAGTTCGGGCGCGTGGAACGCACAGCTTGCGTTCCATCGCGTCTTCCGCTTGTGACGGCGTGGGATGCTGTACCCGGAAGTTTCTTTTGTGCTGATGGAGCGCATCGCTTGCGTTCCATATCCCGGGGCAGCCCATTGCAGCTATGACGTTTTCCATTTGTGCTGATGCTGTACCAGGAAGTCCTTTGTGGTAGTGGAGCGCATCGCTTGCGTTCCATATCCCGGGGGAGGTACTCCTGATGTTTTCTGGCTCACTCCCATACGTCATGTTGCGGTTGTTATAGCGACCATAATGTTTATGTTTGTTTATCAATGTTTTTCATGCTGATGTGCCGGAATTCATTATACTTTACGGTACTTCTCCTTTCTTCTTATTTTATTCCTTGAAAAAGATGGGCTATTTTAGTAAAAGCTTAGATGGTGTTGAATATACACAAGTTTATAAATAAGAATAGACATAAATATGTATAAAATTTCAGAATTCAATAATTTAAAACTTTTAAAAGAAAAAAAAAAAAAAAAAAAAAAAAACATATGGAAGTGACTGGTTCCTATTATAAGAAAGTGGCTGGTGCTTAAGAGATACATTTAAAGTGACTAGTGCTTCCTAATATCGATGTTTAGAATGGGGGATCTCGTAAAAAGGGGGATATCATAAAAACCACTTTAACTCAAAGTCCTGATTCAGTCCGTTTGGGTGTAAGGTTTTTAGTGTATGGATCAATTTCATTTCGGACTTTGCTAGGTTGGTCTCAACATTACGATCTTTCCATGTTGCCACTATTTTTCTGATCCCTATGAAGCGTTTTATGTTTCTAGTGGAACATGAATGAGTTTCTCTAAAATGGTTGGAGAGATGGTGAGCTTGGAATCCCCGTCTTATGTTTCGGAGGTGCTCTCCTATGCGTATTTTTAATGCTCTTGTCGTGCGACCTATGTAATAGAGGCCACATGAGCACTCTATAGCATAAATTACATTAGAGGTCTGGCAGGTAATAAAGTCTTGTATTTTGACCTCCATTCCATTGATACAGATTGAAGTAGTTTTTGATTTATCACTTGTGATCCATTTGCATCCTTGGCACATGCCACAACGATGGAACCCCCTTGTTCTTATAGTCATCTGTCTTTCTTCAGTGAGAGAGCTCTTGACTAGCATATCCTTTAAGTTTTTTGATTTCCTATATATAAAGGTTGGTTTGGGGGGTAATAGTTCTTTTAAAATTGGATCCTTTTGCAATATATGCCAATTCTTCCTGAAGATTCTTTCTAGTTCTTTATGGTTTTTATCGAACCTGGATATAAAAGAGAATTGGTAGTCCTGTTGTCTTTTTTCTTTTTTTTTTTTTTTTTTTTTTTTTTTTTTTTTTTTTTTTTTTTTTTAAAAACCTCTAATGTAATTTATGCTATAGAGTGCTCATGTGGCCTCTATTACATGGCCTCTATTACATAGGTCGCACGACAAGAGCATTAAAAATACGCATAGGAGAGCACCTCCGAAACATAAGACGGGGATTCCAAGCTCACCATCTCTCCAACCATTTTAGAGAAACTCATTCATGTTCCACTAGAAACATAAAACGCTTCATAGGGATCAGAAAAATAGTGGCAACATGGAAAGATCGTAATGTTGAGACCAACCTAGCAAAGTCCGAAATGAAATTGATCCATACACTAAAAACCTTACACCCAAACGGACTGAATCAGGACTTTGAGTTAAAGTGGTTTTTATGATATCCCCCTTTTTACGAGATCCCCCATTCTAAACATCGATATTAGGAAGCACTAGTCACTTTAAATGTATCTCTTAAGCACCAGCCACTTTCTTATAATAGGAACCAGTCACTTCCATATGTTTTTTTTTTTTTTTTTTTCTTTTAAAAGTTTTAAATTATTGAATTCTGAAATTTTATACATATTTATGTCTATTCTTATTTATAAACTTGTGTATATTCAACACCATCTAAGCTTTTACTAAAATAGCCCATCTTTTTCAAGGAATAAAATAAGAAGAAAGGAGAAGTACCGTAAAGTATAATGAATTCCGGCACATCAGCATGAAAAACATTGATAAACAAACATAAACATTATGGTCGCTATAACAACCGCAACATGACGTATGGGAGTGAGCCAGAAAACATCAGGAGTACCTCCCCCGGGATATGGAACGCAAGCGATGCGCTCCACTACCACAAAGGACTTCCTGGTACAGCATCAGCACAAATGGAAAACGTCATAGCTGCAATGGGCTGCCCCGGGATATGGAACGCAAGCGATGCGCTCCATCAGCACAAAAGAAACTTCCGGGTACAGCATCCCACGCCGTCACAAGCGGAAGACGCGATGGAACGCAAGCTGTGCGTTCCACGCGCCCGAACTTCCGGTTACTACGTAGCGGCACTTCTAAGAAAGGACAGAATTTATAATCCTACAGCACCACTTTTTATTGTTACTGTTTAACCACCTACCAATAGTTAAAGCTATCCAGCATAGGAAGGAACCACCGTACCATAAATAGAGTAACAACTCATTATGCAAGTTACAGGAAGTAGAATCTTCCGTGACCGGAAGTGCTAATAGGATAGGGTATATATATAGCAAACACTTGAACAAGCTCTCACCTTGAAAAAGGGACACTCTGTCCCGAAACATGTTGGTCTGAGAGCCTGCCACCAACCTTTTTATATACCCTGCAAGTGAGGACTTAAGGTAGCGACTGTAGAGTGTCTGATTCTTTGTAACAACAGTATTTTCGTCCGGATCGAGATACTTTTTGTCAGCTAGTCAGCCGCCTCAGTTGTATACCACTGCCCTGCACTTTATATATTTTATATCGTTTTACTAATAAAAATTTTTTGGAAGCCAAGACTGGAAAAGATACCTTTATAAGAGTTGAATACATCATCGCACCGTGAGTACGGGTACGCCACCCACCCTATATGAAAGATACCTTTATATATGTTTTACCATCCATAATTATGTAAGTGAGGTATGCATCCAATTTGAGCCTCACTACATAATCTTGAATCAATTGATAAATAAGCATACCAGACAACGTCGTTTTCTGTTTTCTTTTATTCACATATAAATATCATCGGGAGGAAAATTATACATTTACCAAGATCGAAGAATTCCATTAAAAAGGGAAGGGAAGTATTATTCCACTAATATATTGTGGTGTCCGCACTGGGATAGCGCTATCGGGTCTATCAAAAATTTCACTTTATCTTGCCTCCCTAGGGAAACATGTAGGATAGGACACTGTACAACTATAAACAGGTTGGTTTCAATTTTCTTTACCAGTTACATTCTATCCTTGAGATCACAGTACTCTAAATTAATCTAAAAGTAATTTTCCCTCAATTATTCTAATAAAGTAAATTCTTATTTGGGTAGCCACTACCCAGCCAGCCAGCTCCCTGATCTGTTATTCAAAGACATTACAGCATAAGAGGCCATCCACATAGCTGTCTGTATAATAGCTCTCATGATAGACATTAAAACTTAGATGCATTTTAAACATGAGTGGCAGCTGTGAGGCAACATTTTATGCCATTGAGTACAGCATTTTCATTAATTGCATTTCATGGTTCATTTCTTTGAATTACATTGGAAAGAAAATTTGCTTTGTTCTCCGAACATTTACCAAAATAAATAAATTACTTTGATTTATAACATTAAATATCTGTATTGCGTTCATTTCTTCTAAATGGACAGTAAATACTCGGAGATGTTGTAGTATAGATGTTTGGCCTAACAAATGAATTAGGATTAAATGTATGGTGTAGTACAGGCTTATCCTGTAGCAGAGTAATGCCATTGCTTGGGTTTAGTTTTTTTCATCCTATAACCACACACTGTGTTGTGTTTTCCTGACTAAACCAATAAAGCTAACATTCTTTGCAGGGCAGTAATTGCTAATTCCATCTGTAATTGCCACACATCAAACAAATGAATCAAGTACAATCATTAGAATCATTGCTATCATCATCAATTATTTATACAATGCACAAAATGATGTACTATGGGTTTTGAGTTTTGGGTTCTAATGGGTTTTGCCAAAACACCCTCTAAACGTTTTGGATTTTGATTATTATTTTTTTAAAGCATAAAAACTGCTAAAATCACAGAATATTTTTTTTGCTCCTATGCTATTATTAACCTAAATAACATTCATTTCCACTCATTTCCAGTCTATTCTGAACACGTCACAATATTTTTTTTAGGGCAAAAGGTTGCACTGAGGTAGCTGGATAATTATGCTAGTGTGCAGCACAAACATGCGGCTCATCTAGGAGTGGAACTGCAGCGGCAGACAGAATGTCAGTTTCAAAAACTATGCCCCAAAAAGACCCTTATCTGGCTTGATCATGTTTACGATGTGCAGCCAAGGAGCAGTGGGGTTTCGTGCAGCACTGAGTTGTTCTGCGAATGTTTATCTGTTTTTAGCAGTTTATTACCCAATAAGACCCCTATCTGGCTTGATTGTGCTTTCCACCAGCTGAGGAGCAGTGGGGGATTCATGCAGCAATGCAATAGCTGCACTGCGGAGCTGCAAAGGAATGGACCCTACTGACCAGACATAACCAGGCGACGACCAGCCGAGGAGCAATGGGCGATTCATGCAAAACTGAGTTGTTCTGCAAGTGTGTATCTCTTTTTGTCAGTTTAATACCCAATAAGACCCCTATCTGGCTTGATCGTGTTTACCACCAGCCGAGGAGCAGTGGGCAATTCATGCAGCTTACATATCAATGACTCTCAGCAGTGGGATTGCTCAGCTCTGTGATAATTACCACTTGAGCGAAAACAGTTGTATGTGATTAAAGATGAGTCTACTTATCTCACATATCAATAACTCTCAGCAGTGGGATTAATGAATGGTGATGGAAGATGGAATTGTCCTTGGGCCCTCCCTCCCACCCACCCTTATGTTGTGGAAATAGGACATGCACTCTTTAACAAAGCAAACGTTTCAGCAACAGGGCCTACAAAACTGTGGCTGAGATTATTGGTTTGTTTGGGCCGCCACACAAAAAAATAACCTATTCATATCTCCCTGTATAAACTGGCTCTAAAGAGACAAGATGTCATCATCACTCCTCACCCCCCTCATCTGATTCCTTGCCCCCCTTCAGTGTGTACTTCCTCATCTTCACAGATTATCAATTCGTCCCCGCTGGACTCCACAATCACAGGTCCCGTTATAATCTCTGGATGCAATTCCTGGTCTTCATTTAATAATTGATAATTAATTTTTATGAACATCATCTTCTCCACATTTTGCGGAAGCAACCTCCTTTCCCGCTAACTGACCAGGTTCCCCGTTGCACTAAAAACTCTTTCGGAGTACACACTGGAGGGGGGACAACTCAGGTAAAATAGAGCCAGTTTTTCCTGCCAGTACAGGTAAGGACTGTCTGACATGTCTACTTGGATGTTGTCACCAAAATAATCACACTAACACACCAATGACAGAGGGTATAGCAGCTGTGGTAAACCAGCAAGGGCTGTGCGCAAATGCTGGCAAGATGGGTGCCTTGATCCAAACCTGACAGGCTGGGCTACAACGGCGTCACCAAGTACAGGAATCAAATATAGGGTGATGACCCGGCACTCCTACTGTAAAGAGGTAATTGCCCTGGTGCCTTCTCTGTAGCCTGACCGGCTACTATGCAGTAGGGTGGTCCGGTGAACGGAGATGGTGGAGCGGCACTCGGTGGACTCAGTAAGTACAGAATATGAGGCAACAGCGTGCGATCAACGTTTCGGTTTATTAACCTTTGTCAAGATCGTTCAAATAATGAAAAGACATACCTTTTATACCAAACACCGTGTGTTAACTCATGTCTCCTGCTTCCGGGTCCATCTACGTCACCAGCCGGCGACGCACGCTGCGGGGTGCACGTGATGACGCTCACTGTTGTGCTGATGCACAGCCAGGGACTTCCGGGATCTGGAGACGGGTTGCCTAGCAACCACACTAAAACAAGTGAAAAAGAATAATGTATAAGTACATACATTTAAAATACATATAGAAATCCAATAACCAATACATGGAACATGCACTACGGGACAGTACTGTAACTATACAGTCAGCCAATGCAATAAATGGGATGGCTAGTATCCGTAGGAAAACAAAGAAACACCACTGTAAAAAATATCCCAGTATGTTCTATCGCGATTATATGACTATCTAAATAATGCCCAGTGCCTATATAAATGGCACTGGGACTGTCCGCTATACAAAAAAGTGCAGGCAAAAAAGTGCCCACTGAAAAAGCATGACCGTGTCCATGAAACACGTGATGCGCCTAACTGGCAGTAATCAGGTGAAAAGTGTGACTGTTCACAAAAAGGCAAAGGCAATTAATACAGTCAATAAGAGTAAATGAGTAATATATATATATATATATATATATATATATATATATATATATATATATAGGGAAAATTGAAAGGGCACTCACCAAGTTTGTAAAACATCAAATATGATTTATTGGCATCTGACAACCAGACATATCGGCGTGACGTTACGTTTCGGTCTAAGATAGACCATCCTGAGGATAAGGTACAGCATTACAAACAGCAGTTAGTAGACATGCAACCTGGCATCCACCCTCCAGAGAGGATATATCCGTCTGGTTGTCAGATGCCAATAAATCATATTTGATGTTTTACAAACTTGGTGAGTGCCCTTTCAATTTTTCCTATACCTTGATGTTGGTTCATCAGTAGGAGCAGCCCCACTATTACGACAATGGAATAGAGTGCGGAATACTTGCAAAATTTTATATATATATATAAATTTTTTCAGTGGCTGTATACCATGAGTGAGAATATGATAATATATAACATGCGCTAGACGTAGCTGATTGCCATTTACATCTGTTATTGCTGTATTTAGTTAGCTATGCTTGCAGCACCGCTATGTCTGATGTTTGATGTATGTTTGTATTGGTGTGGAGTGTTTTTAATGTTTGTAATTTTTTCACCGTATTTTGTGTGTTGCGCTATGGAGAGCGCCATTTTTTGACAGTTTGTTTAATTGGTATCCAATGACAACGTACCGTGACACGGCGTTGAGGGGTGATGACATCACTCTGTGGAGACTGTGGGGCTGGGCGTGGGCTTGACTCCCGCCTCACACAGCACACACTGCTATTTAAATCTCATTCACTTGCCTATTTGTTTATATATATATATATATATAGTCCGGCACTCCCAGTAACGTGGTCTCTTAGCGATTGGGGCCTTCACTGCAGAGGTCTGCTAGCATAAACGGGGGAAGGTGCGGCACTCACAATCTTTCACTCAAATAACTGGACGCTGCCACGGATATGTCATCAACGTTTCAAAACTTTAATGTTTTGTCATCAGAAACGTTGATGACATATCCGTGGCAGCGTCCAGTTATTTGAGTGAAAGATTGTGAGTGCCGCACCTTCCCCCGTTTATATATATATATATATATATATATATATATATATATATATATATTTATATATGGCAGTAGATGCATTAGTAGACTGGTATTATATTTATATGGCAGTAGATGCACCAGCAGAGAGGTATTATATATGTGGGGGGCAAGGTGATTGCCCCCCACCTCTGGACAAAGCTGTGGCACCTCTGTTTCACTTGGACATTATCTCCATTTATTTCTTCACTTGGACACTCGTTTTCAGCAGACACCGTGCATAATAACCACTGGTCAACACCATCTACACCAGTGTGGATTGCCACCAGGCACGGAAGCCATATCTCCATTCCATTGCTGGTACTCCTATCTGGGAAATTGCTACAGACAAATTCCGGTATTCTGAGCCAATTTACATCAGTCTCGCACCCAAATAAAAGGTCTGATTTACATCAAGCGATAATCAACTACCTCCAGCGGCAATCAACCTAGCCGCAAACATCGTGAGGACTCCCAGTATCATCCATATCTAAAGGATCCACAATTCATTGTCGGTAAAGTGCACTTACCTGTTATTCTCCATATAAGTGTCTACACAGCATATCCTTACGTGTCCATTGAGGCGGGGCAGACTTTTATTATTTCAATATTTTTACATTCATTCCAATTTACTTTTATTCCCTCCCTCAACCATTATAGCATTATTCTATTGTTTTTATCTTTTTATTTATTGTACTTTGCATGTAATTTTAAGAAACAGTAAAATTGTTATACTTTTTCAACTGGTATTCTCTCTTTTTCACTGGTATTTCTCATTGATTTAAGCGCTGCTTGACTCACCTAGTGTGAGTCCCTCTTTTTGTGTTTTCTTTCGAGTGGGGAGTGACTACCCCCACAGTTAAGCAGCTGCTTTCACCGGAGATCCAGCCCATTGCAAGGCGCCTGATTATTCCTAGTGAATACAAGTTTCTGAATAGGAACATTAAGAATATTATGAACATTTGCGCATATAGGAAACTAGCTATATCTTCTTTACTGAATAATCATACCACAATATATTGTAATTATTAAACCCTTTAAGTGCCAACATTGCTGTGAGAGACAATAGTATATAAAAAAAAATTAGGGTAGGGTATACCAGTGGGGGAGGTGACAGGGACCGGCGGCAGGCTCCGTTTGCAAAGGGGCACGCGCGCGTCTCATGCGCGCGTGCCCCTTGCGGTAGCCAGCCGCTGGTGGGACTGGCGATTCTATCGCCAGCCCCTGCAAAGATGGAACTTGCTCCATCTTTCTGAAGAAGCTCCGATCTTGTTAAAATGATGTCAGGATGTCTAATACCCCTTTCACATTGCAACTTTAACATGGTATATTGCCGTTTTTTTTTACCATTTTAAAATTGGAAGAGCTGCAGTGTGAAAGCTCCATTGTGAATTTACCAGTTATAGAATACCGGTATTTTGAAACGTGTTAAAAGCAGGAACGTTTCTGAGCCGTTTTCCTGCAGTCCGAACAGCTCAGAAACGGTATTTGCTACAAATGACAATCACACAAGGGTGATAGGTTATCTCCCTACACCAGGGGTGGCCAACCCGCGGCTCGCCCCCTGCTACAGTGCGGCTCGCCGGCTCCTGCTGGGTTACCACCCGTCCGGGATGGTGTTCCCGGACTATACATTGTCCGGGAACAGAGCAGGGAGGGTCGGGCAGCCTCGCTGCCATCGCCGGGGATCAAGCTCCGGCGCTGCTGGTGACCCGACATCACAGAGGACTGTGTGCATCTGACTCTGCGGCTATTTTAAATCTCGCGCCGGCTCATGCAGCTAATCGGAGTGGCGGCTCCTGATTGGCTGCCAGTGTCGGACTGTGTGAGCTGGCGCGAGATTTCAAATAGCGCGCAGACCTACTCTCCTCTGACAGCTACAGTGGCTGGGGTGGGCTGCGCTGCCGCTGATAGTTCTCTGCCCGGCTGCCTGGCCTCACTGATCCCCCTGCCTGGCCTCACTGTTCCCCGTGCCTGGCCTCACTGCTCCCCGTGCCTGGCCTCACTGCTCCCCGTGCCTGGCCTCACTGCTCCCCGTGCCTGGCCTCACTGCTCCCCTGCCTGGCCTCACTGCTCCCCCTGCCTGGCCTCACCTCTCACTCCCCCCTTTGCAATGAGCATGTAACCCCTGGCAGACCATATAACCCCTGGCATAGTGCATGTACCCCAGAGCATGCAATCCCTGACATTGAGCATGAAATAGGAAACCCTTGGCATCAAGAATTAACCCCGTAGCAACGGGTTTTAGGTAAGCAGCACTTATATGTAATTGGCTTTACGGGTGTGGTATTATATATAATGGGCATTAAAAAGTGTGGCATAATGTGTAATGGGCATCATGGTGTTTAGTGTAATGAGCATTATGGTGTTTTGTATAACGTGTAATGGGCATTACGGTGTGTGGCATAACATGTAATGGGCATTATGGCATGTGGTATACTATATAATGGGTGTGTGACATGTAATCAGCATTACGGTGAATTTGGCGCGCACTGTCCATGTTATCTCTACTTAGAAATAAATGGAGTCCTGGCATAATGAATAATGGGCATCACAATGTGTGGTATATCATGTAATGGGCATTACGGTATGTGGCATAACATGTAATGAGCATGACATGTGGTATACTATGTAATGGTTGTGTGACGTGTAATCGGCATTATGTTGTAAAATACGCGGCACCGTGGGAGCATATGTATCTGGCACTATTGGAGGCATATGTGTATTACACCCATCCAAGGGGTCCAAATAGAGCACGCCCCTTTTTTTGGCGCGCCCGCCTTCGGCGGACGCATGTTGTTGGCTCTTTAGCTAGACTACAGATATTTTTCGGCTCTTTACCTCTTACCGGTTGGCGACCCCTGCCCTACACGATCTCAGCCCACAAGCAGGAAATAAACATTTAAAATGACATTGTATGGCTTTCTATGGGTGAAACGGGTTGAATCTGAAAAGGTACAAAAACGGTATTGAAACGGCAATATACCGTTTACAACATGCAATATGAAAGGGGTTTAACTGGCTTTTGACCCATTTTAAGACACGTTTACAAAAATGGATTGAAAGCAGGTTTGCAATGTGAAATCAGTATTAGAGTGGTTCATTAATATACTTTAGCATAGTAAAAAAGAGTACATGACTGACAGTGCAAAGTGACTGACTTTGGCAGGAGAAAAAAATCCCTGATAAATGACCCATTTTCATGGTCATAATTGTGAATATTGTATGTTTTCTCCTGAACGTGTTTATAATAGAAGAAGCACAAATACTCTAAATGGAATTTTAGTGACACTGTGTGAAATATAACACTGCATAATGGCCCCTAATCAGACATGATTGCAGTACAATTTTGTTCTCAAAATGGGCAAAAAAATGCTGCAGTGCAGGTTGGGCATGTAACATGTGCAAAGAGAGTTAGATTTGTGTGAGTTATTTTGTTTCTATGCAGGGTAAATGCTGGCTGCATTATTTTTACACTGCAATTTAGATTTCAGTTTCGACACACCCCACCCAAATTGAACTCTCTCTGCACATGTTACATCTGCCCCACCTGCAGTGCAGCATTTTTTTGCCCATTTTGAGAACAAATTTGTACTGCGATCAGGTTTGAATAAGGGCCAAAAGGCAGTGATACAACAGTTCACAGAAAAGCCTCATTACCTTTTCACTAGTAATGTCCTACCAACCTTCTATATAACAGGACAATAGCATATATGTAAAGCTGATTATATTTTTTGCAACCTTATATGAATTTAGGAATTTTTTGTGATAGTAATGCCAATCAAGTATAAAAAAAAACCCTGCACTGTTTTTGAATAATAAAAAAAAAAAACATACTATTTAGCATTTTTGGGAGCACTGTGAGTGTGGTATGTTTTGTCTTATCAATAACAGTGTCTGGTTGTTAGATCTTGCTAATTCCATCCCATTGAGGAGGTAATTGGATTGATGCTGCTCTCTATGCAGTGCATATACAAAGATAGACAATCCTGTGTACATAAATAAGAAATAGTCTGTTATTGTCATACACTATACACTATGCGTCATACACTATGCGATTTGGTCCCAATTTCACCTAATGCAGATGAATCAGGCAGTGAAATCGGGCCAAATCACATGTCCAGACACCCGGTCTGACCCGATGCGCAGTCCCGTGCGCATCAGATCAGAGTCGGGAGGTCGGACCGGCTGCACATAAGAGTTGCAAAATCTTGTTTGCAGCTTGGCAGGGGACGCTGTGAGGCAGGCAGGGGCGGCGGATGCTGCAAGGTGGCTGACGGGGTACACAGAGGCGGCAGATGCCAGGCAAAGAAAACAGGAGCAGGGAGCTGTCCGTGACGTTCTGCAAGGGGGAAAAAAGCCCATACAGAGAATGTGTTGCCTGTGATTGGCTAAGCGCTCTCTCAGCCAATTGCTGACTGGCTGAGAGAGCACAGCGTCCCCTGCCAGCCAACTCACAGCGTCCACCCCCTCTCTGTCCATCGCCCCCCCCTGCTCCCTCCACCTTGCAGCTCCCAGGGAGCTGTATATGATAAATCTCATTCGATTTATCATATGCAAAACTTGGCACATCAAGTACCTAATCGTGTCTTCCCCTCCCTGGGAGCTGCAAGGGAAACCAGGTCTGACATGTTCTTAGGACAAGTAGGACTAATGTATGGGGGCCCTTACTGTTACAATAATTATTACAAGTAACAGTGAAAACTGTCTAATGTATCATTTTACATATCACTTCTGTTTATTGACAGAAAAACAGTTTTGCATCCCGTATGCTATATGTGCAACATCTTTGAAACCTGTTATTATTGAATCAATTGATTTTATTTTTCTAAACATTAGATATATTACATCATAATATACTTCAAAGTATTTAACTGTTAATATATTTGCTTATCTTTGGCATAATTATCTGCTGTAATGCAGCCCATTCATGTTCCCAGCATAGGGGATGCAAAACTGTTTTTCAGACCAATTAATGTTTAAAATAAACTAGCACAAGTATAGAGAATAAACAGAAGTTTTTTAAATACTGCACCTAAAGAACAGAGTGTAATGCATTGTTTACTGAACTTATTGGAGCATTCAGTAAAGAGTTTGTTGGACATTAAAATACACATGTATGCATTATTATATTAAGGGCAAACAAAAGGTATTTGTCCTGAAGTTTTTTTTCTTGGTCACTTCAATTACAGAGCATCCTCTGCAAAAAAAATGTTCAGGAGAAAATACAATATTCTCAATTGTGATCATGAAAATGGGTCAATTATCAGGGATTTTTTTCTACCGCCAAAGTCAGTCACTTTGCACTAGGACAAGCTTGTTCTCTTTTTACTATGCTAAAGTATATTAATGAACCACTCTAAGACATCCTGACATAATTTTAACTACCTGTAGATCAGAGCATCTTCATAGGTTTTGTTATTTTCACCTAAAAAGTAAAATTTTAGGTCTCTCACCAGAACAGATGTTGACTCAGATCAAATGCTTTTGCACATTTCTTTATTCAAACAAATTTGTACTGCAATCAGGTCTGATAAAGGGCCATTATGCAGTGTTATATTTCACACAGTATCACTGAAATTCCATTTAGAGTATTTGTTCTTCTTCTATTATAAACACGTTCAGGAGAAAACCCACAATACTCACAATTGTGACCATGAAAATGGGTCAATTATCAGGTATTTTTTCTCCCGCCAAAGTCAGTCACTTTGCACTAGGACAAGGTCGTACTCTCTTTTACTAAGCTAAAGTATATTAATGAACCACTCTAAGACATCCTGATATAATTATAACTAGATCTGAGCTTCTTTATAGGTTTCATTATTTTCACCTAAAAAGTGAAACTTCAGGCCTCTTGCCAGAACAGAAGATGTTGACTCAGATCAAAACGCTTTTGCACGTTCCTTATTCAGGTCAAGTCACGACTTTTCCACATTAGCCAATTTTGAATTTCTCAATTTCAATTTTTTTTCACTCCGCCCTAATGAACATATTTACAGGGGAGTATTTTGTTCATTCTTATATACATTCAGGCGCCGTTGTTGAATTGATTGAGATATTCTTTCTTCCAATTGTATACTTTAGGGGTTAGGTGGTACCCCTTATCTCAATTAATTGTTGAATTGATTGATATATTTTTTCTTACAATTGCTGTGAGAGAGCCTAAAAATATCCGTTAAAAATGCCAGCATCCCTCAGCGACTGACTCACAAATGCTTAATAAAACTTATATTTTGAAATATATTTATTTCATGTTGGTTTCTTCCTAAATTAATGTATTTTATTTATACACATTGAAGATCTGGTGCAGAATACTCCTCCTCCTGTTTGAATCAGAGATGCACTGTACTGTAGCTTTATAAGTGCTCAAGTATCTATTAGGTAGGTTACATACAATGCAGGGTAATCACATGTGCTAATTGCAGGGAAGTTATAGGAACTATGTTAGATACCACATTTCAATGTACCCAATTTCTTGAGAATATCCGATAATCATTTCTTTGCACACACATTTTCTGTTATAGGTAACATCTGACAGTAGAAAATGTCAACTTTAATGGCAATGCTTCAACCTTGAAATATGATGCTGCAGGGTATGATAATGGTTTATATGAAAGAGGTGGCTTGGATTTTTGAGTAGTAAAGAAGTAATCTACAAGTAGCAGTAAAAAAAAATTCTGATTAAATTGCATTGTACTGTAATGGACAGATCTATGCCTACAAATCCAATTAGTATTGAATATATAAAGAGATATTAAGGTTTCCATTTATAATACTTGAATGACACAATAATTTTCTTCAACAAATTTATATGAGCTATATCCTCTAAATCAAGATACGTCTTGATCATTCAACTATGAGTTGATGATTAAAAAAAAAAGGAATATCATTTTTAAATCAATATTCATCAGATTAGGAGTTGTTTCAAATGAACTCCCAGTGTAGACTGAGCAAAAGAAAGGAACATAGAAATGTGTGCCAAAAAAAGGTGTCAAAGAAGTGAGCTTTTCCTTTTTAAATGAGCTATTCCTCAATTTGCGGTCTGTGAATGTCAGAGAACAATTGTATTGTCTCTTGTATTTACATTAAATGATCATGTGCAAGAGAGTACACTTTACTATGAGTTGTAGTTCCACATAATACTCAAGTTTTTTGTCCAAATACCATCATTACAGCTGATATCAAGTTCTTATCCTGCAAGTTAAAGCATATGTAATTACTTTATCTGGGCAATATTGCATATACAACCTTGGATGCATAGTTCATGCTAGATATTCTTCCTATTCCTTTTACTTTCAGGGGTGAGTACACTATTTGTCTGTAAACTTAGATTTTCATGAGATATTATTACCTGCTTGACAACAACATAATTTTAAACAAGGTCCATGGTGTTTCCAATTCTTTATCCCCCTTTACAGCCATCTGTACAATGTCTTCAGTTGATTCTCCAACTGAGATACTATTATCTTATCATTATAACTTATGTTGTGTAGAATAGAGCACATAGGGCTCAAGTGGAAAGTATAGGCATCTGTTTCTTTGGCTTGAGTTCATAGAGATTATATTTACTAGCTGATGCTGGAGTTCCTCTAATAGCTATCGGAACAGCTGGCAAGTGGGAAACTCAGTCCTTACAAAACCGTTTTGAACTTTGTGCATACGTTTTAAAGTTTTTAATTGTCCTTTTTATACTTTTCACAATCCCAGTACATAGACTTTTATAGAAAATGTGAATTCTTTGTTTGATCCCCAACAGAGACCACAGCTGCTGCAAAAGCTGTCAATTAAAATGGTGTCCATTATCTCATTAAGTAAATTGTAGATAGCCCTATCAGGAAAATAGTGGTGTCCACATATGGGAGTTTGCCTGTAAGGCTTTAATATACAGTACTAAGCTTCAAAAGCAACTTAACATTTTAAACAATCCATTATGACAATGGTTGACTTTAATTACCTTTTGAAGTGGACCAATACATTCATTTAGACTCTCAAGGTACTTATACTAAGATATCAACAATAACTTTAATCTTGTATCTTTTTATCTTGACATAGCTAGCTTCACTGTACTCACTACTTAGGAAGAATAAGGGGAGGGGCTGAGTGTAAACTTTATGAGGGCCCACCCACTGCACAGGTGGTTATACTGCCACTGTCCATTATTCCATAGTGTAAAAAGCATGCACAGGTCTCTATCAACATGGCTCACATGCAATGCTACTGGTGATTTTTGTGGTGATTTCATGTAGGTCTCCAAACATGTAATTATAATCCCTGTTCCCATTATAGATACATCACTGATACTAATATCAAATTTTACTTTAATAATATTCCTCCTAAAAAAGGGTTCTCAAGTTATCCAGGTACAATTTAACTCATTGCATCAAGAAAATGTTATAGCTGATATATTTCAGATTCTTATGATTAAGTCACTATATAAGTAATTTAGTACCTTATTCTGGTTGACTTGCAAGGCTGTGAATTTTGCAGCCTTGCAAGTCCACCAAACGCTGCTTGCACGGCCACCCGCCCCCCCCCCCCCCCTCACACCCCCTCCCTCACACGCCCCCCCCCCCCTCACACACATCCACAAAAGGATGTGAATGAATGTTTTGCATAAATATCCATTTGCAGCTTGCGTGCATGGAGAAAATAATTTGATGGTCGCCAACAATCAAATGATTTCTACAGTGCTTGCAGACCTAAGACACCTCTGTGGCATCCACTGTGCCATCCACTGACATCAGCTGCCGCCCCCCCCCCCACACCCATTTCATCACTGAATTTCCATGGGAATTCCCAGCATTTTTATAGCAATGCCCATGAAATGTTTCATGGGTGTTCCCATGGGCGCAACCACTCGAATGCCTTCAGTGACTATCACAGTTCCCAAGCCATTTGCACAGAGGGAGGCAGACAGGGGATGCAAAAAAATGGTAGGTGCACCCAGAAAAACTGGGTGTCCCCATGCAAACGTAGGTGTGGTGAAGCGTACACAGGGCAGGCGGCTGACATCCCATGATGAACACATCTATTCGCATGCAAATGCACCAATTCACCCTAAGAAGGGTCACTCACCTGGTGGGTGCTTGGTAAGCAGCGAATTTTTGCTGCTTACCGAGCCAAGATGAATCACCCACGATATTGTGGCCACTAAGACAGTATTGTTCGGATACTTGAAATACTTGTTACTGAAGACTCCAAGGAGAGATGTTGGTACTTCTTGACTTTCACGGCGCCACTCTAGATAGGACAGATAGGATACTAGATAGGATACGATTTGTATGCGATTTGACATAAGATATCGCATAAGATATAGGATAGGACAGATAGGATACTAGATAGGATACGATTTGTATGCGATTTGACATAAGATATCGCATAAGATATAGGATAAGATTTACTATCCATTTCATTACCCCACTATCCACTAGGGCGTGGAGTTGATTATATATAGTGTGGCGAGCGCAGCGAGCCACCGAGCCCGAAGCGTGGCGAGCGCAGCGAGCCCCGCGAGGGGACACGGATGTTGTTTCAAAGCAAGTCCCCAATATCGCATGCCATTTGCATGCAATTCCATAAAATACATTCCGTGTCCGCTCGCCACGCTTCGGGCTCAGTGGCTCGCTGCGCTCGCCACACTATATATAATCAACTCCACGCCCTAGTGGATAGTGGGGTAATGAAATGGATAGTAAATCTTATCCTATATCTTATGCGATATCTTATGTCAAATCGCATACAAATCGTATCCTATCCTATCTGTCCTATCTGTCCTATCTGTCCTATCTGTCCTATCTGTCCTATCTAGTGGCGCCGTGAAAGTAAAGAAGTACCGAGATGTTTTATTTGTGAAGATAAAAGGACGCAACAAGGGGTTAGCACCGTTTTATGGGTGTGTCATAATCAGCCACTGCAAATTTGTATGCAGCTGGAGATAATTGTCTTAGGTGGGATACTCATTTTGAGACATCATACTGTTCAATGGTGTCGCCAGTGTGCATCTTATGTTCTCAATATGTTTACTTTTTGTATGTAAGATCTAAAATGCCAGAAGTGGGTGTCTCTATGCACAAGATAACATCTGAGTCATTAGAATATTTTTGAAAGTCCCCTGCATACAAAATTTCAGATGCACATGCAGCTGCATGTACCTCTGAGCCAGTTCCATTTTCAGGTAAAATGTCAGGGGTGAAAAGGAGGAAAATGCTGCATTCAGAAAACATCCCTTTATTACATAACAATTATAATGCTAGCAATATATTGCTCAGCAATCATATTGCTCAGTGTCCCGTTTTCATCTGCGACCAGAGATGGTCGCAGATGAAAATGTCACACTGCCGGGAGAAGAGGCAGGGGAAGTCGCTGGTCAGAGGAGCATGCTCCTCTGACCAGCGACCATTCAGGGGCTGAAAACGGGAGCGCAAACCCGGCGATTTATCGCTGGTGCACACTCCAATCACTGGCAATATGGTCGTTCAGCGACCATATTCCCAGCAAAATTTGCTATAATTGCCCCTGTGTGTACGCACCTTATGCTCCCTGGTAGTCCATATTGCAAGGCCTGTAGTATGTGCATGCAGGAATTTTTGTACTACAGTACATTGCATAATATCTAGTTAAAGTCACACCCTGTGTAAGGAATTGCATGTGATATGTACAGATGAAGCCCACCTTATTCAGCTGGCAGCTGGCAATAGAATTGCCAGCCACCAGCCTCCACCAGCCACCGGAAGGGGGTGCTGCCATGAGATGCTTACACGCCTACCCTGAAGGAGCTCTCCAATGCCTCCCATCGTCTCCCTGCCAGTCCCCACTGCCTCCCTGCACCTCACCCTAACCCTGCCCATCTCCCTGAAGTGGAGAGTGCAGAGAGTGATGCGAGGGGATGCAGTGCACTTGAAACTGTGTCCATGTTGACTGTATTTACATTAAGGTAAAAAACTGTAAAAATCCCCATGTCGACCTTTTGACTGTCGATATAGACATTGTCGAACTAATGACTTGTCGAACTAATGACTTGTCGAACTAATGACCTGTCGAATTAACGACCTGTCAAACTAATGACCTTTCGACCTAGACCCATGTTGACATTTTCCCATGTCGACCTAGACCCATGTTGACATTTTCCCATGTTGACCTAATGGTGTCGACCTAATGGCTGTCGACCATCATGCTGTAGACCAAATTATCCCAACCTGTTACTAAGAGGAGAGGTCATTTACCAGTGCTTCTTAAGGTTTTGCCAATTGTAGTTGCCAAAAACTGCTTCTGATAACTGGAGTAGCAGGAAGTGAACTATGGACAGATGTCAATAAAGTTGCGTTAACATTATTAATACTGCTGGTGCACTGTATTTAGTTGTGACAAATCAAACACATAGGGCAGAGGCAGAATGTGGCTGAACAGTCACTACTGAGGGAGTGCAGTCTATTTGCAGGGGATCTTAATGTTTCCGAGTCTTGGCTTCAGTCTTCCTTGAGTCTGATATGCTGATATGTTCCAAAAATAACATCACTGTTAGATACCTTAAGCCAATTTACAGCTTGGTTTGTGGGGGTCCAAACAACTTGTTTTTTATTTTAAATATGGACTGTATTTTATGCGGGGGGGGGGGAGGCATAGGAGATGGTCTAATGTATCTTGCAAAGTCAATTATTTACCAGCTTATGGTTCAGTCTTATCAAGCTGTCTTAATAATTGTATGATAGTGTGTGTGGGGGGGGGGGGGCATTGCTAATGATCCTGTTTGCATAAACATTTCTAATTGATTATTAATCTAATACATTTTAAAATGTGCAAGCCATACTATATTTAGCCAGAAATAATGTGGTGCCTCAAGAAGACACACAAAAAATCCTAAACAGAATTATTGAAAATGTACAGAAAATGTAATACCAGTTGTTCATGTTGAACAGACTCACACCTTCATGCACATTTGAAATTACGACTTTGTCCCACAATTCTGCAGATGTAATCTGCAGTGCACATGGTTTTGTCCATTTGAGAAGCATTTGTCTCTGAAAGTGAACCATAATAAAGCCTATAGTAATGTGAGTTTCATTACAAGGTGCGAGTTTGACAGAAGCATGCACAGGTCAGTGAGATCATTGCATGTGTCTTTCTGTAAAAGTTATAGCCAGCAGATGAGCCTCCTAATATTTGTAAAGCTGGCCATACATCAGAAAGATCGATCTTAAGATCGATTGCGCTCATGATTGTGTACAATTTCCCTTGAAATCCCCGGCAGTCCTTGGTGGTTTTTGGACACACAATCGATCATACAATCAATCATACAATCCATGTACTGCATGATTGTGTACACAAGATGTGCACACAATCTGCATACAATCCATCTTACAATCAGTCATACAATCCATCTGCTAATGGATTGTATGATTATGTACATAAGATGTGCACACAATCTGCATACAATCCATCTTACAATCAGTTGAGATTGTATGATTGGGTACAATATCTTTCTGATGTATGGCCACCTTAAGTGTAAGATAAATTTATGTTGAGTTTGTAGCTATGTAACATTTTATTCTTTGATGGTCTTCTCTTTTCTCGGTTGCTGCAAAACAGAATCCTCTGACTCAAATTTAATTATGTAATCAATAAATTAATTTCAATCAATTAATCAATAAAACAATTAATCAATGCTTCATCGGCCTGCCACTATATATGACACCTCCATTTGCTTGTATTGCCCTGCCTTGATTAATGAACATTCTTTCTATGCAGTTTTATAGTTTATTAACCCTTTGAGGGCCAACGTTGCTGTGAGCGATCTTCAAAATAACTGCTAAAATTGCCAGCAACAGAAACTGTTCTTTTATTATAAATAAATACAAATACAGCTAAGTCAATTAATTGAAGTCTAGTTAAATATTGCACCCAAAAACAGAACAGTCGCTGTGAGCGACACTGGTATTTTTAACGGCTATTTTGAGGATCTCTCACAGCAACATTGGTACTCAAAGGTTTAAACTGCAACCCTGTCTGCCACTGCTGTGTCACAATGTTTCATAGATGTGCTATGTTCTCAGGGCCGGCAACAGAACTCTTGGGGCCCCATACACTGACATCTCTAGGCCCCCACCCCCTTAAAGGCTATCACTCCCCACTTCTGTACTGGAACATAAACTGGACACACTGTGGTCTATGTTCTATCACATTGGGGGTTATTCTAGTCCATTCTTTCTGACAAAATCCTTCTTAGATGGACAAAACCATGTGCACTGCGGGTGGGGCAGTTGAATGAATGTTTTGCATAAATATCCATTTGCAGCTTGCGTGCATGGAGAAAATAATTTGATGGTCGCCAACAATCAAATGATTTCTACAGTGCTTGCAGACCTAAGACACCTCTGTGGCATCCACTGTGCCATCCACTGACATCAGCTGCCGCCCCCCCCCCACACCCATTTCATCACTGAATTTCCATGGGAATTCCCAGCATTTTTATAGCAATGCCCATGAAATGTTTCATGGGTGTTCCCATGGGCGCAACCACTCGAATGCCTTCAGTGACTATCACAGTTCCCAAGCCATTTGCACAGAGGGAGGCAGACAGGGGATGCAAAAAAATGGTAGGTGCACCCAGAAAAACTGGGCGTCCCCATGCAAACGTAGGTGTGGTGAAGCGTACACAGGGCAGGCGGCTGACATCCCATGATGAACACATCTATTCGCATGCAAATGCACCAATTCACCCTAAGAAGGGTCACTCACCTGGTGGGTGCTTGGTAAGCAGCGAATTTTTGCTGCTTACCGAGCCAAGATGAATCACCCACGATATTGTGGCCACTAAGACAGTATTGTTCGGATACTTGAAATACTTGTTACTGAAGACTCCAAGGAGAGATGTTTTATTTGTGAAGATAAAAGGACGCAACAAGGGGTTAGCACCGTTTTATGGGTGTGTCATAATCAGCCACTGCAAATTTGTATGCAGCTGGAGATAATTGTCTTAGGTGGGATACTCATTCTGAGACATCATACTGTTCAATGGTGTCGCCAGTGTGCATCTTATGTTCTCAATATGTTTACTTTTTGTATGTAAGATCTAAAATGCCAGAAGTGGGTGTCTCTATGCACAAGATAACATCTGAGTCATTAGAATATTTTTGAAAGTCCCCTGCATACAAAATTTCAGATGCACATGCAGCTGCATGTACCTCTGAGCCAGTTCCATTTTCAGGTAAAATGTCAGGGGTGAAAAGGAGGAAAATGCTGCATTCAGAAAACATCCCTTTATTACATAACAATTATAATGCTAGCAATATATTGCTCAGCAATCATATTGCTCAGTGTCCCGTTTTCATCTGCGACCAGAGATGGTCGCAGATGAAAATGTCACACTGCCGGGAGAAGAGGCAGGGGAAGTCGCTGGTCAGAGGAGCATGCTCCTCTGACCAGCGACCATTCAGGGGCTGAAAACGGGAGCGCAAACCCGGCGATTTATCGCTGGTGCACACTCCAATCACTGGCAATATGGTCGTTCAGCGACCATATTCCCAGCAAAATTTGCTATAATTGCCCCTGTGTGTACGCACCTTATGCTCCCTGGTAGTCCATATTGCAAGGCCTGTAGTATGTGCATGCAGGAATTTTTGTACTACAGTACATTGCATAATATCTAGTTAAAGTCACACCCTGTGTAAGGAATTGCATGTGATATGTACAGATGAAGCCCACCTTATTCAGCTGGCAGCTGGCAATAGAATTGCCAGCCACCAGCCTCCACCAGCCACCGGAAGGGGGTGCTGCCATGAGATGCTTACACGCCTACCCTGAAGGAGCTCTCCAATGCCTCCCATCGTCTCCCTGCCAGTCCCCACTGCCTCCCTGCACCTCACCCTAACCCTGCCCATCTCCCTGAAGTGGAGAGTGCAGAGAGTGATGCGAGGGGATGCAGTGCACTTGAAACTGTGTCCATGTTGACTGTATTTACATTAAGGTAAAAAACTGTAAAAATCCCCATGTCGACCTTTTGACTGTCGATATAGACATTGTCGAACTAATGACTTGTCGAACTAATGACTTGTCGAACTAATGACCTGTCGAATTAACGACCTGTCAAACTAATGACCTTTCGACCTAGACCCATGTTGACATTTTCCCATGTCGACCTAGACCCATGTTGACATTTTCCCATGTTGACCTAATGGTGTCGACCTAATGGCTGTCGACCATCATGCTGTAGACCAAATTATCCCAACCTGTTACTAAGAGGAGAGGTCATTTACCAGTGCTTCTTAAGGTTTTGCCAATTGTAGTTGCCAAAAACTGCTTCTGATAACTGGAGTAGCAGGAAGTGAACTATGGACAGATGTCAATAAAGTTGCGTTAACATTATTAATACTGCTGGTGCACTGTATTTAGTTGTGACAAATCAAACACATAGGGCAGAGGCAGAATGTGGCTGAACAGTCACTACTGAGGGAGTGCAGTCTATTTGCAGGGGATCTTAATGTTTCCGAGTCTTGGCTTCAGTCTTCCTTGAGTCTGATATGCTGATATGTTCCAAAAATAACATCACTGTTAGATACCTTAAGCCAATTTACAGCTTGGTTTGTGGGGGTCCAAACAACTTGTTTTTTATTTTAAATATGGACTGTATTTTATGCGGGGGGGGGAGGCATAGGAGATGGTCTAATGTATCTTGCAAAGTCAATTATTTACCAGCTTATGGTTCAGTCTTATCAAGCTGTCTTAATAATTGTATGATAGTGTGTGGGGGGGGGGGGGGGGCATTGCTAATGATCCTGTTTGCATAAACATTTCTAATTGATTATTAATCTAATACATTTTAAAATGTGCAAGCCATACTATATTTAGCCAGAAATAATGTGGTGCCTCAAGAAGACACACAAAAAATCCTAAACAGAATTATTGAAAATGTACAGAAAATGTAATACCAGTTGTTCATGTTGAACAGACTCACACCTTCATGCACATTTGAAATTACGACTTTGTCCCACAATTCTGCAGATGTAATCTGCAGTGCACATGGTTTTGTCCATTTGAGAAGCATTTGTCTCTGAAAGTGAACCATAATAAAGCCTATAGTAATGTGAGTTTCATTACAAGGTGCGAGTTTGACAGAAGCATGCACAGGTCAGTGAGATCATTGCATGTGTCTTTCTGTAAAAGTTATAGCCAGCAGATGAGCCTCCTAATATTTGTAAAGCTGGCCATACATCAGAAAGATCGATCTTAAGATCGATTGCGCTCATGATTGTGTACAATTTCCCTTGAAATCCCCGGCAGTCCTTGGTGGTTTTTGGACACACAATCGATCATACAATCAATCATACAATCCATGTACTGCATGATTGTGTACACAAGATGTGCACACAATCTGCATACAATCCATCTTACAATCAGTCATACAATCCATCTGCTGATGGATTGTATGATTATGTACATAAGATGTGCACACAATCTGCATACAATCCATCTTACAATCAGTTGAGATTGTATGATTGGGTACAATATCTTTCTGATGTATGGCCACCTTAAGTGTAAGATAAATTTATGTTGAGTTTGTAGCTATGTAACATTTTATTCTTTGATGGTCTTCTCTTTTCTCGGTTGCTGCCAAACAGAATCCTCTGACTCAAATTTAATTATGTAATCAATAAATTAATTTCAATCAATTAATCAATAAAACAATTAATCAATGCTTCATCGGCCTGCCACTATATATGACACCTCCATTTGCTTGTACTGCCCTGCCTTGATTAATGAACATTCTTTCTATGCAG
Source organism: Crinia signifera (assembly GCF_055691185.1). Classification (NCBI taxonomy): domain Eukaryota; kingdom Metazoa; phylum Chordata; class Amphibia; order Anura; family Myobatrachidae; genus Crinia; species Crinia signifera. The sequence continues at coordinate 81,900,904 of NC_139223.1, forward strand.
TTTTATAGTTTATTAACCCTTTGAGGGCCAACGTTGCTGTGAGCGATCTTCAAAATAACTGCTAAAATTGCCAGCAACAGAAACTGTTCTTTTATTATAAATAAATACAAATACAGCTAAGTCAATTAATTGAAGTCTAGTTAAATATTGCACCCAAAAACAGAACAGTCGCTGTGAGCGACACTGGTATTTTTAACGGCTATTTTGAGGATCTCTCACAGCAACATTGGTACTCAAAGGTTTAAACTGCAACCCTGTCTGCCACTGCTGTGTCACAATGTTTCATAGATGTGCTATGTTCTCAGGGCCGGCAACAGAACTCTTGGGGCCCCATACACTGACATCTCTAGGCCCCCACCCCCTCAAAGGCTATCACTCCCCTCTTCTGTACTGGAACATAAACTGGACACACTGTGGTCTATGTTCTATCACATTGGGGGTTATTCTAGTCCATTCTTTCTGACAAAATCCTTCTTAGATGGACAAAACCATGTGCACTGCAGGTGGGGCAGATGTAACATGTGCAGAGAGAATTAGATTTGGGTGGGGTTTTTCTTCAAAGTGAGATCTATATTGAAGTGTAAAATCATGCAGTCAGTATTTTCCCTGCACAGAAACAAAATAACTCACCCAAATCTAATTCTCTCTGCACATGTTACATCTGCCCCCCTGCAGTGCACATGGTTTTGTCCATCTAAGAAGGATTTTGTCAGAATGAATGAACTAGAATAAACCCCATTGATTCACTCCCTCACGCTGCGGTGTGCGTTCTATCAGTCTGACAAACTCCCTCACCCCGTGGCCTAAGCTCTATTACACTGACGCACTCCCATACCCCACAGCTTGCGCTATAGTACCATGACACGCTCCCTAACCCCGTGGTCTGCACTCTATCACTTTGACGCACTCCTTGACCCTGTGGCCTAAGCTCTATCACACTAATGTCCTCCCTCACCCTACAGCCCACAGTAATGCCTCTTGTAAAATGCATAATGTCCACAGTAATGTCCCTGACCCATAATGAGCCTCACCACAATAGTTACCCACCTCCCAATGGTATACACTTACCCACCCTCCCCTGAGACACAATTGCCCCCCTCCCCATAGTAGAAAGTTAAATCTCCTTCCACATATTCCGCAGTTCCTTCCCTCCTCATAGTACAGGTACATGTTACACACTCACAGAGAGACTCACAGTTCTGATGGCATGCACCTGCTCCACTGTAGACTGCTCAGGGCTCCAAGGGAAGCTTGGGCAGTCTGCTTGGGATTTCAGGGGGCAGTCCTCCAGCACCTGTTGCCTGCATCAGTGGCGCAGCTCCCCCTGCCTCTTCCAGCCACCCAGCAGTCACAGCACTCTGTTTAAGCAGTGGCTGGGAACTGCTGCCCGGTGGCTTACCCCAGCCACTATGTTTCCAGGCAGCACCTAGCTCCCGCCGTGGACCTCCCTCCCAGCTCCCGCCACGCACCTCTCCTCATCCTGGCCACTGTACCCAGGCCAGACAGCACCCAGCTCCCACAGCAGCCGTGCACCTCCCTCCATCCGTCCCAGCTCCTGCCGGGGACCTCCTCTTCTCCTGGCCGCAATTGCAGATGAATTGAATATACCAAAGCCAATACTTCCAATCCACCGCAACTAATAAGTAAGTGTTTACGGGGGCATACTTTGAGGAACTATATGTTACCCCTCTAAATCGATGCTTGATCTCCGGGGCCCCTCTGACCCTCCAGGCCCATCACGGGTGTCCCCCTTGACCGCCCCTGTCGCCGGGCCTGTATGTTCTTTCAAAGTAACTGTCTTGTATTTTGCTAGATTTATCCAGCATTGGACAATATTGTTAAACAACATTATTGTGAGTTGTGAGATGGTAGAAATTAATTATAAATGCTGGAAAATTAATGTTATTGCTGTTAATTATAAATGCTGCAAATTAATGTTATTGCTGTTATATTTTCAAAATAGGTTCAAACTAGCTGTGATAATCACTCCTACCATTCAGGCTCGCTGCCTATGTGTTATCCTTGACTATAAACTATCCTTTGTTCCCCACATTCAATCTGTCTCGAAATCATGCCACATGCACCTAAAAAATATATTCAAAATTCACCCTTACATTAAACAAGACACTGCAAAAACTCTAATCCATGCTGTCATCATCTCCACATTGATTATTGCAATAGTCTCCTTATTGGCCTTCCTCAATACAGACTCTCACCACTACAGTCCATCATTAATGCAGCTGCCAGGCTAATCTTCCTAGCCAGACGTTCATCGTCTGCAAAGCTATTCTGTCAGTCACTTCATTGATTACCTGTATTCTACCGTATTCAATACAAAATTATTTTACTTACACACAAAGCCATAAACCAAACTACACCAACATACATATCTTCTCTTATCTAAAAATATCTTCCAACCCAACCTCTATGCTCCTCACAAGATCTGCGTCTCTCATCCACACTCCCATTCCCGATTGCAGGACTTTCCTCGGGCTGCACCCACTCTGTGGAATCAGAATCAGCTTTACTGGCCAGGTATACTTGCGTATACTAGGAATCTGTTTTTGGTTTGCTGTGTAGCAGCCAGGTGGGTAACAAGTAAACAGCATACAGTATAAACAATAAACAATATAAACAGGTGGGGAACATGTACAGTCATACAGAAAGTTATTCCGAGGGGACACCATGTTAGATTATGTGCAAAGGGTTATGGAGCGAATAGACAGTGAGGTGTTCCTGAGTTCACGTGTCAACATGTGAACCAGTTCAGGGAAGCAACATTTTAGGCTTCTGGTGGACCTGGTGGGAATAGCCGTGTAGCCTGACTATCTTCATTGCCCGCTTTTTTGCTCTGGACAGGTACAGGTCCTGGACAGAGGGAAGGTCCATCCCGATTATTTTCTCCGCAGTTCAGACTACATTTGTCTCTCTTGCTGGTGGAGCCTTACCAGTATTAAGGAGCACAGTACAGACGCCACAATCGAGGAGTAGAAGAGGAGCAAAAGCTTCTGTGAGATGTTGAACTTCCTCTGTTGCCTAAGGAAAAATAGCCCCTGCTGCGCTTTTCCAACAATAGTATCAGTGTTGGGCCCCCATTTAAGGTCCCGGGAGATTGTGGTTCCTAGTACCTTGAAGGAGTCCATTGGTGACACCACACTGTCAGCAATTGTTAGCGAATGCCCTCCAAAGCACAATAAAACTTTCCTCCAGTCTCCAAACCTACATGCGTTCCCTGAAAACTCACCTCTTCAGGCAAGCTTATCAAATTCCAGAACCAGCCACTTAACCTTCACATACCATTTCTATCCTATCACATCCCCACTGTACAGTCCACACATATCCACTATTTCTTTTTCACATTTTCCATCCTCTTGACCCATGGCCAAACTGCTGGGTCACCGTATCTTACAGAACACTGGGAACCTTTGCATTCTGGTGGAATTAATGCAATAAAGATTACAGTACAGTATCTATCCTTTTTCCCTATAGATTGTAAGCTTGAGAGCAGGGCCCTCCTACCTTTTAAATGTATGTAAATACCCTGTTTGTTGTATCACTGTCTCCTTTTTGTAAAGTGCAACGGAATATGCTGCGCTATATAAAAAACTTAATGCTTAAATGCATTGATCAATTCATAAACCAAATCTCCACTATTTATTATCAGTTAATTTATTGTGTGCAGAGCCCCTCCAATGTCTGTTTAAACAATGTGGTCACAAGCCATAGGGCACCCCAAAACTAGGAAAGGTGAGTGCCGATGTTAAGTGTATATATTGTTTAGTAGATTGATTTTTTTTAATTAGTCTTATTGTGGTCACATTCTCTCTTGCACCATGTTTTAACTAGGATTCCATAGCTTATGTTATCCATTTCCCTAGATGATTAGTGACAGGTGTGTTGGTAGCTGCTCACCTATAAAAGCACAGTCTGCTGTGAGTTTCAGATCCAGATAGCATGCCTGGTATCAAACATTGATGTGATAGCTATGTGTATTGTAGCCATTTTCAGCGATAGTGGTAGGACCTGCAGAACAGTGGGGTCCCTTGACGGGGGCTGCAGGCTTAAATGTATTGATCAATTCATAAACCAAATCTCCACTATTTATTATCAGTTAATTTAGTGTGTGCAGAGCCCCTCCAATGTCTGTTTAAACAATGTGGTCACAAGCCATAGGGCACCCCAAAACTAGGAAAGGTGAGTGCCGATGTTAAGTGTATATATTGTGTATATATTGTGTATATATTATTATATATATATATAAATTCCAGAAAGTTCCGTACCTATCACAGAAGAGTCACCACGGTGGTGCTCACTCCAAGGATGAGATATCCAAATAATAAAGAGCAAAAGAAGAGGGCACTCACCAATCGTTGAATGAAGTTTGAAGAAAAAAACGATTTATTAATGCTCACATGACAGGGCTAACGTTTCGTTCTTACACAGACCTTTGTCAAAGCCAAGCAATATAGAGAGCAGGTCCTTCCACCATGAACACCCAATTCATACTGGCCACCATAGCAGTATATATACCTGTTACACATCACATGGTACATTAAACAGCCAATCACAATCACATGATATTAAACTGACATTATAACAAAACTACATGGCTGCTAAGCATGTTGTATGGCAACTTGGCATAGCGTTATATCAGTCAGGGTCAGTCACTAAGAAAAAGGGACAAAAATGCTGAAAACAGGGTAAATAAACAAACTCAGCGACAACCGGAAGTAGCGTGCGTTCCACGCTGTTGGAACGCACGCCAGATCCCGGAAATGCCCATTAAAGCAATGTCTGCATGTCAGTGATCAAAGTAGGTTACTACAACACAGTCAGGTAGCGCAAACAGCGCCTTACATGACACGCTTGTAAAGCAATGAGGGTAACTTACTATAAACACGGGAGAAAAGGTTGAAAGAAGAGGTCAAATCAGTGTTCAACCTCGTGAAAACGAAAGTAGCGTGCGTTCCGCGCTGTTGGAACGCATGCCGGATACCGGAAGTACCGGTATCGCAATGTCAGAACATCAATAATGACCTCCCACAGCTGGAGGAAAAAAAGGGGGCCGGATAATCTTGTTAAACAGCGCAAACGGCGCATAGAGAACTGTATAAACAGTGCATATATGCCTGCACTGTGTCATCCTATTATAGACACAAAAAGAAAAATTAGCATGATCACTGGCAACTCACTGCAGGAGCATTAACAATGGGCAATCGACTCAAATAGTAATAGAGAGTTGATAAAAACATCCCTCTGATGAACAAATGCTGCCAAGTCACCATGACAACCAATATAAACAAGATATATAATAAAGGTTTAAACTGCTATATATTAAAGGTTTAAACTGCTATATAGGTGGTCAGGTAAACCTCATAGTATGCAAAAACAATTTATACAATTTACAGACAAATTTACAGACAAGACAAACATATAATACGTATATATAAGTAAAAAAGGCAGATGTCGACTATGTCGACCATAGCCCTCCACTCAAAAAGAATGGGTAAAATGTACCATAGGATGCCTAATCAGTATCCTATCTGACTCTACTAAAATCAGCTTAGGTTCACAAAAAAACATTCAAGGAGTTGTACTCATTCAATCCCTTCGGGGTAACCGTCCCCAACGTAGCAATCCATTTTGCCTCTCGCTGCTTTAGTTTTCGTTCCCGATCGCCTCCTCTCGGGAGTGGGGGTATATGGTCGATGACCATACATTTGAGACTTGAGATGGAATGTCCCATACGAAGAAAATGTAGTGCCACTGGCTTGTCACTTTTATTTGTATCGAGCGCTTGTCGAATTGAGTGGCGATGGTTCGCCATGCGCTCTTTAAAACTGTGTGTCGTCATTCCAACGTACATCTGACCACACGGGCAGGTCAATGTGTAGATCACATGGTTAGATGTACAAGTCAGCCTGTGACGTATCTGTATCGACTTGCCACTATGCGGGTGGGAGAATGCCGAACCAGAGGACATTGACCTGCAGGTCGTGCAGTCCGCACATCGAAAGCAGCCCTTACGGCCAGGGGTAAGCCAGCTTGATGCTCCCTTAGCTGGTTGTAGGGTCGGTCTCATGAGAAGTTGTTTTAGGTTAGGACCCCTACGGTACGACAGCATAGGAGGTTTTTTACTGATGTTCTGGAATTTAGCGTCGGACGTAATCACAGGCCAATGTTTTCTGACCACCTTTTCGAGGCGGTGGGAATCGGTGTTAAAAGTGGATGTGTAGATCATACGATCTTGATCAAATACACGCTTAGTATCCGTGGCCTAGAACCTTGCTCTAGCTTTAATCAGACAACGTTGGATGGTATAAGGTGAGTACCTTCTTTCCAAAAAGCGCTGTCCCATATCAGTCAGCTGTTCTTCCGCTAGAATATCAGAGCTGTTGTTCCTCATAACCCTGAGGAACTGAGAGATCGGAAGGCTCTCTTTGAGTGAGGGCGGGTGATGACTCGTGGCGTAGAGTACAGTGTTCCGGTCGGTCTCTTTCCGAAAGAGGGTGGAACTCAATGTATGGCCATCCTTGTACACGGTGACATCAAGGAAGTTAATTTTTTCATACATCGATGTTGTATGTGAAATTTATCGGATTGTCAAGCTGATTAAGAGACTGTACCATCTCAAAAAATTCTGCCTTGGTGCCATCCCACAATAAAAACACATCGTCTATAAAGCGTTTATAGAACCGTATTTTGGAGCCAAAGCGTGGTAACAAGATAGTACTCTCGTACTGACCCATATATATGTTGGCATATGCAGGTGCCAAGTTGGAGCCCATGGCGGTGCCCGTCCGTTGGATATAATAATCCTTACCATAACTGAAATGATTTCTGCTCAGTATCACTGATGCCAGTGCCAACAAAAATTCGGACGGGGGACCACCATGGGCACCAACCTGGAGTGCCAAACGTAAGGCCTCAACACCTCCCTCTTGATAGTTTCCTTCAGCCTCTGGTGTGTCAACTTCCAAGCTTTATCAAAGATACTTCTGATTTTTTATCTAAAATCAAGGACCTGGGGCCGGTCCCTGAGGGTGTGTGGTTGGCATCAATGGATGTCAACTCTTTGTACACCGTGATCCCGCACGAGGGAGGTGTTGAGGCCTTACGTTTGGCACTCCAGGTGTATGGCAACTTGGCATAGCGTTATATCAGTCAGGGTCAGTCACTAAGAAAAAGGGACAAAAATGCTGAAAACAGGGTAAATAAACAAACTCAGCGACAACCGGAAGTAGCGTGTCTGCATGTCAGTGATCAAAGTAGGTTACTACAACACAGTCAGGTAGCGCAAACAGCGCCTTACATGACACGCTTGTAAAGCAATGAGGGTAACTTACTATAAACACGGGAGAAAAGGTTGAAAGAAGAGGTCAAATCAGTGTTCAACCTCGTGAAAACGAAAGTAGCGTGCGTTCCGCGCTGTTGGAACGCATGCCGGATACCGGAAGTACCGGTATCGCAATGTCAGAACATCAATAATGACCTCCCACAGCTGGAGGAAAAAAAGGGGGCCGGATAATCTTGTTAAACAGCGCAAACGGCGCATAGAGAACTGTATAAACAGTGCATATATGCCTGCACTGTGTCATCCTATTATAGACACAAAAAGAAAAATTAGCATGATCACTGGCAACTCACTGCAGGAGCATTAACAATGGGCAATCGACTCAAATAGTAATAGAGAGTTGATAAAAACATCCCTCTGATGAACAAACGCTGCCAAGTCACCATGACAACCAATATAAACAAGATATATAATAAAGGTTTAAACTGCTATATATTAAAGGTTTAAACTGCTATATAGGTGGTCAGGTAAACCTCATAGTATGCAAAAACAATTTATACAATTTACAGACAAGACAAACATATAATACGTATATATAAGTAAAAAAGGCAGATGTCGACTATGTCGACCATAGCCCTCCACTCAAAAAGAATGGGTAAAATGTACCATAGGATGCCTAATCAGTATCCTATCTGACTCTACTAAAATCAGCTTAGGTTCACAAAAAAACATTCAAGGAGTTGTACTCATTCAATCCCTTCGGGGTAACCGTCCCCAACGTAGCAATCCATTTTGCCTCTCGCTGCTTTAGTTTTCGTTCCCGATCGCCTCCTCTCGGGAGTGGGGGTATATGGTCGATGACCATACATTTGAGACTTGAGATGGAATGTCCCATACGAAGAAAATGTAGTGCCACTGGCTTGTCACTTTTATTTGTATCGAGCGCTTGTCGAATTGAGTGGCGATGGTTCGCCATGCGCTCTTTAAAACTGTGTGTCGTCATTCCAACGTACATCTGACCACACGGGCAGGTCAATGTGTAGATCACATGGTTAGATGTACAAGTCAGCCTGTGACGTATCTGTATCGACTTGCCACTATGCGGGTGGGAGAATGCCGAACCAGAGGACATTGACCTGCAGGTCGTGCAGTCCGCACATCGAAAGCAGCCCTTACGGCCAGGGGTAAGCCAGCTTGATGCTCCCTTAGCTGGTTGTAGGGTCGGTCTCATGAGAAGTTGTTTTAGGTTAGGACCCCTACGGTACGACAGCATAGGAGGTTTTTTACTGATGTTCTGGAATTTAGCGTCGGACGTAATCACAGGCCAATGTTTTCTGACCACCTTTTCGAGGCGGTGGGAATCGGTGTTAAAAGTGGATGTGTAGATCATACGATCTTGATCAAATACACGCTTAGTATCCGTGGCCTCGAACCTTGCTCTAGCTTTAATCAGACAACGTTGGATGGTATAAGGTGAGTACCTTCTTTCCAAAAAGCGCTGTCCCATATCAGTCAGCTGTTCTTCCGCTAGAATATCAGAGCTGTTGTTCCTCATAACCCTGAGGAACTGAGAGATCGGAAGGCTCTCTTTGAGTGAGGGCGGGTGATGACTCGTGGCGTAGAGTACAGTGTTCCGGTCGGTCTCTTTCCGAAAGAGGGTGGAACTCAATGTATGGCCATCCTTGTACACGGTGACATCAAGGAAGTTAATTTTTTCATACATCGATGTTGTATGTGAAATTTATCGGATTGTCAAGCTGATTAAGAGACTGTACCATCTCAAAAAATTCTGCCTTGGTGCCATCCCACAATAAAAACACATCGTCTATAAAGCGTTTATAGAACCGTATTTTGGAGCCAAAGCGTGGTAACAAGATAGTACTCTCGTACTGACCCATATATATGTTGGCATATGCAGGTGCCAAGTTGGAGCCCATGGCGGTGCCCGTCCGTTGGATATAATAATCCTTACCATAACTGAAATGATTTCTGCTCAGTATCACTGATGCCAGTGCCAACAAAAATTCGGACGGGGGACCACCATGGGCACCAACCTGGAGTGCCAAACGTAAGGCCTCAACACCTCCCTCTTGATAGTTTCCTTCAGCCTCTGGTGTGTCAACTTCCAAGCTTTATCAAAGATACTTCTGATTTTTTATCTAAAATCAAGGACCTGGGGCCGGTCCCTGAGGGTGTGTGGTTGGCATCAATGGATGTCAACTCTTTGTACACCGTGATCCCGCACGAGGGAGGTGTTGAGGCCTTACGTTTGGCACTCCAGGTTGGTGCCCATGGTGGTCCCCCGTCCGAATTTTTGTTGGCACTGGCATCAGTGATACTAAGCAGAAATCATTTCAGTTATGGTAAGGATTATTATATCCAACAGACGGGCACCGCCATGGGCTCCAACTTGGCACCTGCATATGCCAACATATGTATGGGTCAGTACGAGAGTACTATCTCGTTACCACGCTTTGGCTCCAAAATACGGTTCTATAAACGCTTTATAGACGATGTGTTTTTATTGTGGGATGGCACCAAGGCAGAATTTTTTGAGATGGTACAGTCTCTTAATCAGCTTGACAATCCGATAAATTTCACATACAACATCGATAGTGAAAAAATTAACTTCCTTGATGTCACCGTGTACAAGGATGGCCATACATTGAGTTCCACCCTCTTTCGGAAAGAGACCGACCGGAACACTGTCCTCTACGCCACGAGTCATCACCCGCCCTTCCTCAAAGAGAGCCTTCCGATCTCTCAGTTCCTCAGGGTTATGAGGAACAACAGCTCTGATATTCTAGCGGAAGAACAGCTGACTGATATAGGACAGCGCTTTTTGGAAAGAGGGTACTCACCTTATACCATCCAACGTTGTCTGATTAAAGCTAGAGCAAGGTTCGAGGCCACGGATACTAAGCGTGTATTTGATCAAGATCGTATGATCTACACATCCACCTTTAACACCGATTCCCACCGCCTCGAAAAGGTGGTCAGGAAACATTGGCCTGTGATTACGTCCGACGCTAAATTCCAGAACATCAGTAAAAAACCTCCTATGCTGTCGTACCGTAGGGGTCCTAACCTAAAACAACTTCTCATGAGACCGACCCTACAACCAGCTAAGGGAGCATCAAGCTGGCTTACCCCTGGCCGTAAGGGCTGCTTTCGATGTGCGGACTGCACGACCTGCAGGTCAATGTCCTCTGGTTCGGCATTCTCCCACCCGCATAGTGGCAAGTCGATACAGATACGTCACAGGCTGACTTGTACATCTAACCATGTGATCTACACATTGACCTGCCCGTGTGGTCAGATGTAGGTTGAAATGACGACACGCAGTTTTAAAGAGCGCATGGCGAACCATCGCCACTCAATTCGACAAGTGCTCGATACAAATAAAAGTGACAAGCCAGTGGCACTACATTTTCTTCGTATGGGACATTCCATCTCAAGTCTCAAATGTATGGTCATCGACCATATACCCCCACTCCCGAGAGGAGGCGATCGGGAACGAAAACTAAAGCAGCGAGAGGCAAAATGGATTGCTACGTTGGGGACGGTTACCCCGAAGGGATTGAATGAGTACAACTCCTTGAATGTTTTTTTGTGAACCTAAGCTGATTTTGGTAGAGTCAGATAGGATACTGATTAGGCATCCTATGGTACATTTTACCCATTCTTTTTGAGTGGAGGGCTATGGTCGACATAGTCGACATCTGCCTTTTTTACTTATATATACGTATTATATGTTTGTCTTGTCTGTAAATTGTATAAATTGTTTTTGCATACTATGAGGTTTACCTGACCACCTACAGTATATAGCAGTTTAAACCTTTAATATATAGCAGTTTAAACCTTTATTATATATCTTGTTTATATTGGTTGTCATGGTGACTTGGCAGCGTTTGTTCATCAGAGGGATGTTTTTATCAACTCTCTATTACTATTTGAGTCGATTGCCCATTGTTAATGCTCCTGCAGTGAGTTGCCAGTGATCATGCTAATTTTTCTTTTTGTGTCTATAATAGGATGACACAGTGCAGGCATATATGCACTGTTTATACAGTTCTCTATGCGCCGTTTGCGCTGTTTAACAAGATTATCCGGCCCCCTTTTTTTCCTCCAGCTGTGGGAGGTCATTATTGATGTTCTGACATTGCGATACCGGTACTTCCGGTATCCGGCATGCGTTCCAACAGCGTGGAACGCACGCTACTTCCGTTTTCGCGAGGTTGAACACTGATTTGACCTCTTCTTTCAACCTTTTCTCCCGTGTTTATAGTAAGTTACCCTCATTGCTTTACTAGCGTGTCATGTAAGGCGCTGTTTGCGCTACCTGACTGTTTTGTAGTAACCTACTTTGATCACTGACATGCAGACATTACTTTAATGGGCATTTCCGGGATCTGGCGTGCGTTCCAACAGCGTGGAACGCACGCTACTTCCGGTTGTCGCTGAGTTTGTTTATTTACCCTGTTTTCAGCATTTTTGTCCCTTTTTCTTAGTGACTGACCCTGACTGATATAACGCTATGCCAAGTTGCCATACAACATGCTTAGCAGCCATGTAGTTTTGTTATAATGTCAGTTTAATATCATGTGATTGTGATTGGCTGTTTAATGTACCATGTGATGTGTAACAGGTATATGTACCATGTGATGTGTAACAGGTATATATACTGCTATGGTGGCCAGTATGAATTGGGTGTTCATGGTGGAAGGACCTGCTCTCTATATTGCTTGGCTTTGACAAAGGTCTGTGTAAGACCGAAACTTTAGCCCTGTCATGTAAGCATTAATAAATCGTTTTTTTCTTCAAACTTCATTCAACGATTGGTGAGTGCCCTCTTCTTTTGCTCTTTATATATATCTATATATATATATATATATATATATATATATATATATATATATATATATATATATATATATACATTTCAAATTAAAACCAAAATATTGAAGGCAGCATTATTAGTAGATCCAATGAAAAATGGTACAGAATCATCTCCACTTTTTTGTACAATTGCAGTTGCCAACTTCTGCTTAGCAGGTGAAGCAGTAGCAAGTTTTTTTTCACTACATGTTAAGTTACATAGGGCCTTATTCTGGTTTGTGCGGCTGGGCCGTACGCGTACGTTCAGGGGTTTTTATTGATCTGCGCATGCGTACCATCTCCAATGCGCAGGCGCGACCACTCCACAACGCTCACGGACGGGTCTTTCCGTGCGAAAAAACCTGTACGCGAGAGTACGGTCATTGGGGGCGGCATAGGGGCGTGTTGAGGGGAGCGGCCAAAATAATGAGGGAAAATGGGCGTAAACATGGGCGTACACGGGGGTGTGCACCAAAAATGAACGGTGCTACTACCGCTCGATCGGCTAAAGCACCGTTCATTTCGGACACAAAACAGGCGTCCGCCAACCGCCATCTCAGACCACCCCTACAGATACCGCATGACAGCGGACGCCTGGGTCTGCTAATTTACGCTGATTACTACTCAAACACATACACCTAAATGTAATAAGCAATGCTGCAGTCTATTAAGTCCAAACCATTATTTCACTACCTGCAAGCCACACACAGCACTCAAACACCTTGGAAGCTTATCTTTCTATACTTCTCTACATTTAAAGGTTTGTTTAATTTAAGGTAAGAATCTATTTAAGACCTGCTTATATATGCTAAGGTAGGTATTTGGTAAACATTTATACACATTCACTACGTGTTTTCATAGACTTTACACAGTAGCACACTCAATCTACACAAGTCGACATGTGTCAACGTGTTCACTCTAATCCAAACATAGGCTTTGTATTTATTATACAAATACATAAACCACATCTAACACCTACAAAGGATGTTTCAGCAATGTTTTAAGCCCATGCCCACTATTTTGCACACAATCTTAGTATAGTACCCAAAATACAGAACTGTACCACTTTCTGATCTGCTATGAATTGGATTTTACTACACTCTGGATGTAAGATGGCACCAATCACATTATTGCAATCACATCTCTCTAACAAAGGATTCCTACATCTGCTTATGACACTGTAAAATCATATATATTTAAATAGTTAAACATGTTTGTAAACAAGCAATTTTATCATGTTTGGCCGATTCACACATCTTTAACATACCTGGACCAACACATGACTGTTTTTTTAGGGAGGACACATATGCATTCCTACACAAATGTCCCTTTTGACCCTTGTTCGTCTACCTCACCCACTCCATGAGGAAATCATTGTTCTGGACCTGCTTTTACCTACTAATGTAGGAGCTACCTCACCTGCACACAAACTGCTTTCTCACCTATTAAGTTGCTGTGCACATGTGCTGACACAAACTAATTAGCTGGAAAAAGTTGGATATGAGCATATGAATGGCCATGGAGAGGGTTACACATGGGAAACTTCTACCACACTTCAAGAAATGCACAAAAATACCCTGGTCAGTAAGTACACATAAATGTATTATTTGTTTCACACAAGAAATTACACATACAACAATTGTGTTGTAATTGGGAAAATAAATTTATTTGCTTTTCAGCATCACAGCTTATTTGCCACTTTAATGTCATAAATAAAAATAAAATATAAAATATACACAAAAATAACAATCAGCCAGAACAAGAGGTTGCATATCTCCAAACATGTGTTACCCTGCAAATGCAATGGTGAAAGAAATGTGGACACCAGAATACGAACTGCAACAACCAGGGTGAATACTAAGCATGATACACACCACCAAAAATTTATCCTGCATTTCTAGAGGTCAAAAAAAGAACTTTACTGCCCATGGCACGAAAATGGATTGATGGCCAACTCAGGAAGTGGATGTCCAGTGCAATTTAAACATTTGGGGTCCAACCACAGAGGAAGTGAACCAGGTGTCATTATTTTGGCCCTTTTTTCCCCTTTTTAGATGGGGCCTTGGGGACAGGGGCCTTTGGCTCTGATGGCTTGCGCCGTCTTCCCCTACTGGACACAGGAGGGTCAGCAGAGGTGGAAGGTTGGGGAGCAGCTTGGGGTGGCCCAGAAGATGGGAGATTGTCCCTTAGGGACCTGGCGGTGGTCAGCAGCTCCACCAGAATGTCATTCTGGAGGCTGATTTGCTGGACAATGCTTTGCATGCCAGCCGCCAGAGTGTCATTCATGCGGTTTAAGGCCTCACACTGCTGGCTGTTTGTGGCCTTCCAATCTGCCAGAAATTCCACAACCTGCTGCTGACAGACCGTAGCCTCCTCCCCTTGCTGCTCAATCCTCTCCAGCATCACCATCCACCTGGCATCCCATGTGTCCTGTGGCTGGGGGTGGCGTGTTGGTGGAGGCTGGACCACTTGCTCCACCTGTGGCTCTGCAGAGGAAGATGCTGCCGGTTCATCCTGTGTTTCTGCTTCTTCTAGGATAATAATTGAAAACAATGTCACCATCACATACACACAAAAACCTATCTTACCAAATACAATGCATTACTGTGACTTACCATCAAAAGCAGCATTAAAGACCTCCACCGGGAGCTCACTATCCATATTGGATATCCCCCTGACCTCGGCCTCATCAATAACATCCAAGGCGTCCTGCTCCAGGGGGGTATATTCCAAATTATCTGGCATAGGCCCCCTCCCGGTGGACATGCTGTGGTTGAACCGGTCAGTCATCTTCCTCTTCAGTGTAGTTTTGAAGTCTGACCACCTACAGGTTCAGAAATACAAATATCACCATGAGATATGTGCACCACTGTGCTAGTGAACATCATGACTACGTTACATTTCCTAGTGTGGGTGATCTTATGTTTTTTAGGCATATGTTTCCCACACACACATTAATGTCTCCATTATGAGCCATTTCAGTGTCTCATCTCATTCATTAGGCCACTAAATGCACATACATAGATCACTATGCAGAAATGACATCATCCATGGCCAAATTATGCACCTCCACCTGGTGTGAAACTACACATTCCATCATAGCTTGACAGTGTTGTTATTATGGAGTAATTTAACTATGGGAAGGCATACTGGGATGTGTAGTTTCTCAACAGCTACATGTGCACAGTTTGGACATTCTTGTTTCAGTAGCATCATATGGAACATGTTATAACAACTCTTTTTCAACAACACACTTTATGTTGTCACATCACATACTTCACATGAGCAGAACTGTGCCCATAACCTCACATCACACCATTGGTGCATGTTTCATATATAAATGTGGGTTATTAGACATGGTTGTGTTCACATGTGACATTGAAGTGTAGCACTATCTACAAACACACCTTTCTATTATTCTCAAAACATACATGTAACATATGTACACACATATGACATTATCAGTGGGACAAACACACTTGCCTTTTCTTCACTGCTAGCCAATCTCTGACCACTGGTGACACCTGGTTAACTTCCTCTGTGATCTTCTCCCAAAGGTTTCTCTTTGCACTGGCACTCGGCTTCCTGGTAGCCAATTCAATCCATTCTCGTGCCCTGGGCACTAAAATTCTCAATTCTGCCTCTACAAATGCAGGGTTTCTCTTTTTGGTGGTGGGATCCTGCTCAGTCCTCGCCCTAGATGTTGCAGCTCGTTTTCTGGTGGCCCCAGTTCTCTCACCATGCACCTGCTGGGTCACACCTGTTTGGAGAGATGCAACCTCTTGTTCTGGCTGGTTGCTTGGCCCTTGAGTAGCTGGTGGCATTGCAGTAGTGCCTGTTAGTGAGGGCCCCCCTTGCTCTTGGGTCCTCCTTGACCCTCTTCTGCTCCCTCTGCCTCAACCTTTCAAGCAAGGATTCTGCTCTTGCTCTCTGTAGAGCGTCCTCAGCTGCGGAATCATCTGAGCTAGACATGTTTGCAGCAATTATGGCCTGCATCTGACTGGATATTTATATGGTAAACTCCCGCCATGAACAAGGGGGCGTATATTTTTCCCCGCAATGTAGTAGCTAATTTACGCCGATATTTTCCGCCGATAATTCCCGCTTAAATTACGCAGGTCTCAACGCACATGAACATTCACCTGTACATGCACATACACAGGTTGTTGACCATTGTGTGCTACATGGTTAAATGTGTGCACCTGTCATTCCAATGATGAGTGTTTTAAGGTGGTATCTGTTGGAGTTCGTGTATGCTTTCGGAATCACATTTAAAAACATAACAACGTTATAATGCTTTCCTTACATATGTTATGAGGATGAATTTGGCATACACCAACATGTTGTATGTGCCTTGTTATCATCATATGTATTAGTAGATGGTTGCGTGTATTATTTTTCGCACACTGTATATACAGTACGTCTCTACATTGAAAGCATGTTGTATGTGCCTTGTTATCAGCGTATGTATTAGTAGATGGTTGCGTGTATTATTTTTAGCACACTGTATATACAGTACGTTTCTCTATAAATTGAAAGCATACTGTTGGTTATGGTGTGTATATCTGAACGGTCCGCAAAAGTTTATATTCGCATACATATTGTTAATGTAAGAAGGATTAATAAAGTTAATACTAAACAAACAAGTTTTTAGACCAATCAGCAACCACCAAAAGTTATATATGTACCTGCAATTAATAACTGCGCCATTGCCAATATGTCTTCAACGCAGAGGCAGAACTCTGGGAGGCAATGGAGTCATCTGCCGCCGGGCTCCTGCTCCCAAGGGGGCACCTCTCCTCCCCATGCAAGTATAAATCAGTTATTTAAAAGCCAACAATATTGCTTCTGTGGCTGAGTTCTGAGAAATATATATTTTATATAAGGTTTTATTGTGTTGTGTGTGTGTGTGTGGGCACCAATATATATCTTGCCTCCGGGCATCTGGAACGAACTTACGCCACTGCTTCAACCAGGGCTAACTCCTTTTCTACCCAGGAGCTGGTGGCCCTGGTTAAGGTCATGGACCGGCGCCTGGGGCCCAGGGGCCCATATGTGTCCAACAGGGACAAGCGGCGGGCATATAATGCTGCCCGCCGGCTAATCTACGCCAGGACCGGCGTCCGCAGAAGCCTGGGCCAAGTGGAGCGGCGCTGGTCTGACCTGCGCCGGCGGCAGCCAGTGCTGCTATGCTCAATTCACCGCCATATTGGGCGATGTAAGTATATATGTTCAAATATGTATGCGTTTGTTAGCAATGATTTCTGTAGTATTTATCAATATGTGCATGAGTATGTGGGTGTATAGGGGGTGTATAGGGGGTGTATAGGGGTGTATAGGGGGTGTATAGGGGGTGTATATGGGGTGTATAGGGGTGTATAGGGGGTGTATAGGGGTGTATATGGGGGGTATATGTAGTCCCTCTGTTTTTGGGTGTAGCATATCAATTAGTTAGCATGACAAATGTATTAAATATAAGTGAAATGATAATTTGTAAGGTTATGACCATGACTAATGTGAATTTTTCTATGCCCCATTTTTATGAAACCCAACCTTCGATTTCTATGCCATCAACATGAACATTTCAGCACGCGCAAGGGCACGCATGGAAGCCCGGGAGGAGGCAGCCCGGGAGGAGGCAGGCCGGGAGGAGGCAGCCCAGGAGGAGGCAGCCCGGGAGGAGGCAGGCCGGGAGGAGGCAGTCCGGGAGGAGGAAGAGGAGGACGAAGAGGAGGAGGAAGAGGAGACATTGGGGCCTGCTGGTGCCCACCCCATTTCTACATCCCCTTCCACCAGCCACTCCCCTACCCCCACCCAAACCCCCACCCCCACCCCACCCCTACCCACACCCCTACCCCCACCCACACCCCTACCCCCACCCACACCCCTACCCCCACCCACACCCCTACACCCACCCACACCCCTACACCCACCCACACCCCCTCCCCACCCCATTTCCAACCCCCCTACACCTCCCCACCACCCACCCCCGAACCTCTCCAATCCCCACTCCAACCCACTACCTCTATCCCAAGTTTAATCCCATCCCCCTTGCTCCTGACCCCCCCAACCACCGGACACCCAACCAGCGGCGAGCAGGATGGCTCAACTAGCCGTAAGTAAATAATGTGGCTAATGTTTACCTACACATTTCTACACATAAACAATCACAACAACCACATATGTGTATCCAACATCAACATTAGTTGCAACATATCACTGCAGGGCGACCATGAGGTGTGGCCTGTCCTTCTCCAGGAACAAGGGTCCCCTTGGTGGTTTTTTTGAGTGTGGTCATGCCTCACCCCTTGAATAATTGACATAACAGTACATCCAATGACATATCCGACATTAGTGGTGTTGTAGTTATGTGGGTCCAGGTGTTGTGTAACTCCACTTCCCAGCATGATGTGCAACATTAATTTATAGATTGTTTTGTTAATAGTGTGTGAGGCCATGCGGATGCATGCTTTACAAACATAGCTTTAGGCCTATAATTAGTACAGCAATGGCCAACATTTTACTAAGTAAGGAGTGCTTAAGCCGCAACAATGTCATAACCCTTAAATAGCACAGCCTATTCCTGACTTTATTTTATTTACATATTCTTTTTGTACGTCTGGAGGCCCTCATGTAATTTGTTTTTATCCCCCCCCCCTTATTATGTTTGTTAACAATAAAAGTTTTTGTAAAGTTAGAAGTTGCGTGTGTTTTTAATCATAAATATGTGAGAGGGTTTGTAAGGGCAGGTACATACAGATGTGTAATGTAAGTTATATTGGTAATTTGAGGTGAGGGGTAATGAATGATGTGTGAATGTGTGTGTTTTGGGGTGAAATAACACATAGTGAAAAGGCATGATTTTTTATTGTTGTTAGATTAAAACATCACACATAACATCAGGGTAGGTATACATGTTACAAAATCGGATTAAACTAATTATTTACATAATTTAGTACATACACACAAACAACACCATGACTTTATTTAAATGTAAAAGAAATGTGGGGACACATAGATAGTGATTAAAATGCAACATTAGAACATAATAAATATACATGTAATGAGGGTTAAAATGTTGTTTTATTAGGGTCTTTATTAAGGTAGACAATTGAGTTAATAGAAAACAATAATTGAATAACAATTAGAATAAGTAACTAATTGTCTTAATTATAGTTGAAAGGCAAGATTTGCAGGTCCATATATGTGAAGGGTATGCCAGCGTGCACGGACGTACGCTCACTCTCACGAGCGGTGACATAAGCTGAGTTTTCCATTGAAAACAATAGCGACCTGTCCGTGCAAGCTGGCGTACGCTCAAGAAGTCGGTGGTAAGACGGACGAGAGACGTCCGTAAACGGTGGCGTACGCTCTGTTGTACGTCAGTTGTCGGAGTCTAAGGGGTGATCCGTCCATGTACGTTGGCCTCTGGCACTTTCTCTTCATTTGAGCTCACAAAAGAAAATGAAGTATCCACACTCTTCTTATCCTCCTACTCCTACTACATCCTATACCTGTACAAGTCATTAAAACTCTATCTCCTGTGCTTATCCCAACCTTAACTAAAATCTGCAACCTCTCTCTTGCTATTGTACTTTTCCATCTCTGCTCAAACATGCAGTGATTACTCCCATTCTGAAAAAAAAAACAATTCTGATCCTAACTCTGTCTAACTATTGTCCTATCTCTCAGCTCCCTAGCCTCTCCAAGCTACTCGAGAGACTTGTCTACTCTCGCCTCACACACTTTTTTAACTCTCAAAGCTTATTAGACCCACTTCAGTCAGGCTTTCATTCCAAACACTCCACTGAGACAGCACTGACTAAAGTGGTGAATGATCTGGTAACTGCCCAGTCTAAAGGCCATTACTCACTACTTATTCTTCTAGATCTCTGCTGCATTTGACACTGTTGATCACACTCTTCTCATACAAACACTGCACTCCCTAGGTCTTAATGATACAACCCTTTCTTGGTTCTCATCTTACCTATAGCTCTTTCAGTGTTCACTTCTCTGAATCTACCCCGGCTTCACTAACTCTGTCAGTCAGAGTTCTGCAAGGCTCAGTCGTAGTTCCTCTGCTGTTCTCAATCTATATTTCCTCTCTTGGCAAACTAATCAGCTCTTTCGGATTTCAGTATCACTTGTATGCGGATGATACTCAAATCTATCTATCATCCTCAGAGCTGTCACCACTGGTTTTGGGCAGAGTCTCTGGATGTCTTCTCAACACCTCAAACTCAATATTTCCAAAACAGAATTACTTATATTTTCCCCAGTCAAGAACAGTTATCATCCTGATATCTCCATAACTGTTGAAAACTCGACAATCTACGCTAGCCCACAAGTTCGTTACCTAGGGGTCATCCTTGACTCTAAACTGTCCTTTGTTCCCAAAATTCAATCTGTCACAAAATCATGTTACATGCATCTAAAAAACATTTCCAAATACGACCCTATCTCACACAAGACACTACTAAATCTCTTATCCATACACTCATTATATCCTGCATTGATTATTGCAATAGTCTCCTAACTGGTCTTCACAAGAACAGACTCTCGCCACGCAATCCATTTTAAATGCTGCTGCTAGGCTGATCTTCTTAGCAAGATGCTCATCATCTGCTGATCCGCTCTGCCAGTCTCTCCATTGGTTACCTGTATTTTACCATATTCAATATAAAACACTTCTACTCACATATAAAGCTATTAACCATACTGCACCAGCATATATCTCTTTAATTGTAACAAAATATCTCCCATATCTAAAACTCCGCTCTGTGGAAGATCTGCATCTCTGTTCTGCGTGGATCACTAGCACCAATTCACTATTACAGTACTTTCATTGGGCTGCTCCCATCCTATGGAATGCCCTTCCATGCACAATAAGACTCTCCACTAGCCTCCAAGCGTTCAAGTGTTCCCTGAAAACTCACCTCTTCAGGAAAGCCAATCATATTTGAGTTCCACACGCATAACCCTTTGAGGCACTTATGTATTGTATATCTTATCTTCTGGACTTGCAACTTGGTGGGACTGCTATGCTGTTACTGGTGCCTATAGATTGCAAGATTTCAACAGGGCCCTCTTACATCCAAGTCTGTCTTTTGTTACCTAGTTTGTTTTATCTATGTTTACAATTGTAAATGGAATCTGCTGCGCTATATAAGAAACTGTTAATAAATAAATAATAAATAAGTGTGCATTCATTCAGTTATTGCCCAGCCTGCAAATTTGCAGCTGTGCGATCTAGTCGGAAAAACCACCTTATTTATATAATATGAAGATGAAGATGGAATCTACAAAAACCTCGTTAAGGGCAAAACTCAAAAATAAATTAATCCCCCCAATCGGCAGGAGGGTTGAGGCCATGGGTTTCCAAAAATACTCATGTGCATATACCTTCAAGTATTCAATAACTCCCCCAAATGCATTTACAAGTAATGCTCTGCAATGGCAAGTAATGATAACTACATTTGGCCTCTTCCACCTGGCAATATGGGTCTAGAGTCTTTTCTGGAATTTCAATTATAGCTAATAAATCAACATAGTGTATTTTATGGATATTTTCCTTAAAACTAGACCATGCACCCTGCAATATGGCCATATTGGAACAATGGGCAATATATCATGATACATCCAAAACCTCACTGAGGTGAGTTAGGGCTCTAAACTGCTTTGTGAAGTAAAAAATATGAATGTCCATTGCTTATCAGAGGGTCTGTATGAATCTGCAGGATCATCAAAAAATGGTAGAGTATGCTGAAGTCAAAATGTAGTCTTTCTCATCTGCCACAAATGGAGAAGGGCGTCATTGAACACGTGGGATTGTTTTGCATTGTAAAGTGTACCTCTATACATTGACTTCTGATTCTCATGTTCTGATTTAGTTGCATCAAAAGCAGGCATGGTCATAAAATCATGTAAACTCGAAACAGTCGCATCAGAAGGAAGAAAAAAACAAGAGGCACTGGGGAGTTGGATGAGGCCCTTGGAAGAGGAGAGAATACAAGAACCTTTGTGCAAGGGATAGGGGTAAAAAAACTGTAGATGTGAAAATTTTATGGGGAAAGGTGTAATAAAAGCCAGAAGCATCAACATAAGATTGGCCATAAGCCTGGTATAAGGCAGGAGTAGGCAAGTAATTTTTAACAGAGTCGGGATATTTCTAT
This sequence comes from Crinia signifera, assembly GCF_055691185.1. Lineage (NCBI taxonomy): Eukaryota > Metazoa > Chordata > Amphibia > Anura > Myobatrachidae > Crinia > Crinia signifera. The sequence continues at coordinate 81,923,248 of NC_139223.1, forward strand.
TCAGCAGAGGGGGCAGCACGCCGGCGGTCCACTCACTTACCTTTTGGATACACTTTTTTTCGATGCTCTCTACAGCAAATACATGTTCTCCACTTGCAGGCAGCCCCATGCTGCCCGGGTGAAGGGGGCCAGAGCTCCTGTGTGTGCTTTGTGGGATGGCTGCAAGCAGAACACCTTCTCACACTGCCTGATCTTGCTCTCCGGCTAGTACCGGCCGTTTGAGCCATGCTTCCTTAGGGAGGTAGTTCTGCTTCCTTAGGGAGGCAGTCACCGGTCTCAGCAGCAGCTCCTCTAGCCCGACAGCTATCACACTCCGCTCACCCCGTGACCCCACTTGTCCGGGTGCTTCTTAGGCAGCGCTGTGGCAGAGCAGCCTGCAATCAGGCATCCGGGGCAGAGCCTCCAGCTGTCACCTGGCAACTGCAGCGCATGCTGGTTGGCTGCTTACAGAATGGTCAGCCTCTTAGAGCTTGCGACAGGATGGGGAAGGGAGGACTCAGCACAGCTACCCGTAATGCATTCCTGGGACCGGCAGTCCGCATCTCTATCCTTTGCGGTCCTTTGCGGTCCGGAGATGGACCCCGGTCCGCCAGTTGCCTACCACTGGTATAAGGGATGCTGCAAAAATCGGAAACGGGGCTGAGTAAGGGGGTGGGGGGTGTACTGGCAGTGCATACAGTATTAAAAATGGGGGAAAGGAGTGTCAAAATAAGGTGACTAGCCAATGAAGGAGGTGGGGCAGCGCCACCTGCACTGGGAATATATCCGTAAAATAGAAGTAGACAGTCAAAAAAAGAAAACAAGTGATGGAGCAGAGGTTAATAGAAATATAAAAAATTAAAGACAATATAAAGTATCATTGTGATACTTAGCCAGCCTTTCACTCCATTCCATTAAGAAGAAGCAAAAACTCACCCCTTATAGGCCAAAATTGGCTGACTACTTTAAACTGGCAACCAGCTGACTCAGCTCAAAAAACATAAAGTACTGTACATCCAGGCCAAAACACTGTTAATTACACACAAAATCATGTGCTTACTGTATACTTCCTCAAGCTTAGTCAACCACTCAGATATTTTAATCCATGTAAAGAATTGCTTCATATGTAAGTGCTATATAAATAACATTTAATAAATACAGGTTGAGTATCCCTTATCCAAAATGCTCAGGACCAGGAGATTTTTGGATAACGGATTATTCCGTATTTTGGAATATTTTAATATTTCAATGATGTATCTTGAGGTATCTTGCATTTATGTTGTACATATACATCAAACACATGAAATAAACACAAATATATTTTATTTGTGCATAAAACAAGGTTTTGAAACATGAAACAAAGTTTGTGTACAATCTCAGGCACTGAAATTAAATGCCAAGCAATCATTGTCTTGCACATACTGTATATAGTGCCAGTTACATATCATTTCCTCAGTAGTGCTGTTACAGATGTCCCCAGTAAGTTTTTATCAAAAAAAAATTAAATAAATTGTTCACTTTCTGGAATGTATGGTTTTCGGAATAATTCGGATAACGGATATTCGGATACGGGATACTCAACCTGTACTGTAAATAGTAAATTAAAAGCCCACACTCACATTCAGTTATTAAAGAAAATAAAGGTTAGAGTAACTGATTAATCAAAATTTAAAAAAATATTCAATATAATGTAGAATTTAGCAAAGTAATTTGTAAATCTCATCTTCCAGTGCATCGCACAAGCTTCTCGTTTTAGATTGTTGTTCCCGTTAATGAATTTCAATAAAACCTAGGAAGTAAAGACTCAATATATGTTTACTTTACTATTTATGATTTTTCAGTTTACATTTTCTAACAATCTATTATATGTTTCATCAAAGTATGATTATATACTGTTGGTATTTATTTTGTGTTGTTTTAATTTAAAAGGCAAAACATGCAACTTGTTGCCATGTTTTTGCAAATTCACTTTTTCACATTAGAACACATTAATTAACAGGCTAATATAGTGATTACTGTATGAGTACATATTTTTGGAGGTTACAATGGGTGGGTGTCCATGCTAAGTGTATAGTAGGCAAAGGAATGCATCTAGATACTGTATGAACCTTTAATACAATATTTTATTATTAATAGAGGTATGAGAATAAAGAGATAGAGAAAACACTCACTTATAAGAGCTTATTGTTTTAATCTATACTAGTTTTTGTTGCACATACTGGTGGAACCCAGTACTAAAATGTACTGTGGCAAAACTACTGCTTGCACAGAAGAACAAAACAACCCAAAGTTAGTTATTACACTCCTGTTCCTTGGCAATGAATTGGATGCTTATTGGACAGTACATTTCAATGTATTAATAACAATAAGTAGCATAAAATTAGCACATGTAATATAGAAATATCACTCACTTTTATTCGCCTTTTACAGTGCCCAAATAATCTGCGTTATTACCTGGTCTTCCCAGGTTGTCCCTTAGCGAAAAGTTGTCCCTAAAAAAAAAAACTTGTGTTGACTGACCCAGTAATCCAATCTGAGCAGGGTTTGACCCATGTATCAAGAACATTTAAATGGATAACCCACGTCATCTGATCCCGGTCCTGTTTCGGTTTACAATGTATGGAGAGCTATGTCTCCGGTTTGTGGAGACAAGGTCGTCTCCAGGCACCAGCAGAGAGAAGCCCAGATAATAATTCTAGTCCAACCTGCTGTGTAAACAGAACTTTAAAGCTGCTGTGGCATGGCTTGAAACTCATTTTCAGTGACCCAAGCTGGACCCAGGATTGCAATGTAATATAGGTGTACTGTATGTCAAGCTATTGTTTTAGCAATTCAATTGAAATGAGCAAGACTAAATACTTTTAAATCTGTATTACAGTCAACATTGTTTGCATCTTGTAGATTTGTTAACTACTCTGAGGCATTTTAATATTTGTTCTATGATATGAGTCATTTACAGTTTTTCTGTTTTCAATACTTTAGAGGGAAGCTACGGTATGAAAATCAAATTATGCAATTTATTTTGCCAGTAGTTTGCTCATAGTTACAAAATTGTGTTAATAAAAGGCAAAAAAAAAAATGGAGAACGACTGGTCTTAACTAGGTAATTTTATTCATACTGTAGATACCTAGACCAGCCTGGCAATATGTGACTTGTAGGAATATTTGTTTGCTGTGTGCACTGTAGAACAAGAATTGTGACATGCCTTTTCCCCAAAGAATTTGTGTTCCAGTTGTAATCAGGACAACAAAGTCACATAAATCTACTGCAGGTCATCAGAGTAAGGTATAACATGACCTTAAGCACCACAATATTTTACATATTGTTCATGCACATATTGTGAGTACAGATGTGGTTTTGCATATAGTAAGTACGGCTGTTAAGATTACTAAAATGTTTACTTATATGAGTATGACAGTGCATGTATCTATTAAAAATTAATAAATGAGGATAGCTTTTAAAGGTTTCCATAAATCTCAGTTGATCTAAAGACAAAACTAGTGTCCCCTACTGGTTTTGATTTAGGTTTAATTAAACCCATATTCACCAACTACAGAGTTATGTGATTAATGGACCTATCCTACATATATGGAATGCACCCTATAGTCATAAATCTCTCATTTGACTTCTACACGTGTTTTTCTATCTTTGCTTTCTTTAAAATGTTTTTCTTTATCTAGGGAATTTACTAAGAGGAACTTTGTATGTTTCATGCAATTATTAAATACAAAAAAGCATTTATTGTTTAGTTCACTCTGATGCTATCATTCCATTTCTTCATTATAAATACATTTTTGATAAGCAATATACAAATGACCAGATGTATTTATCTTATTGACCTTCAGTAAATTACTGCAAACTGTTAGGGTGAATACATAAATAAACAGCCACTGTAATTTTCTTTCAAAAATGCGGTTATGAAACTCAGTAGGAGAAAGAATTCTAATAAAATGGGATTGTCACTAAACACTTTAGGCCTTTATTTACTAAGATGGGAGTTCTATTGTAGATGTGATGTTGACCATAGCAACTAATCAGAATTTACTGTACTTCTTATTTATTTAGCCCCTTCTATAAGAAAATAGAGTCTGTTTGGTTGCCCATAGCAACATCCCATCTTCAATAGAACTCCCATCTTCGTAAATACACATATTACAATTAATTGATAATATGACAATTTATGAATACTTCTCATAGTATAGACACTAGGAGTGAGAGATATGGTAAGAGATATCCAGGTTTTTTTTAAAGCTGCAATCATTTATTTTGAAGTGTAAATGATTGCCGCTTTAAAAAAAACTAGAGATTTCTTACCATATCTCTCACTTTCTGAATCTCTCATCCTATTAAATTTCACCCTAGAATTTGAACTGTCCAGTCCAGTTGGATCACTCTTTTTTTGTGTGTTTTTGGACAGGATGATTATATTTAAGTTTATTATTTGTTTTAATACTTTCTGAAAGAAAAAGTTGTATTGACAAAAAAATAATCCACTGTCTTCAACTGGCCATTGGCCTAGCAGGACTCTCATACAAGTGAGATTGCCATGCAACCCGCAATCCAGCCAGTCACCTCTGGGTACATGCCTCACTTGTATTGTGGGAAATCTAACACCGCAAATAGAAATAACTTTATACCTTCCTTTCTTTAATTATTTTATTGTATGTGTCCCCAACACAGCAGAACACATCCATAGTTCTATACATCTTTTTCCTCAAAAGTTGTTTGTTTAAGATTACTTTAATAATTATTTTTAACATGTGTGAAAGCATCACCTTACTTTTTGTCTTTTCTAAAAGCAGTACATGGTCAGCTCTTGCCGGCTTTCATGATGTTTTACTGTATTATGCAGTCCATGGACCATAATAGTAGCCTGTCTATAAGTTCCTGCCTAGAAATAGGGTGACCAGAACTGCACAAAATACTTGAGGTCGGATCTTAACAATTACCCTGTAAAGTGTTTCTTCATAAACCACCAAGTTGTCAAGAATCAAGCTCAAGTTATTAATTTCTGCTGCATAATTAAATCTGGGGAAAATGTACTAAGAACACTGATCATGGCTGATCTTGTGTAGTAACGGGTAATCAAGCTGTGGTCTACACTCAAAGGTTCAGAGAGATAGGGTACCCCCAAGAAGTGGTTCAATCTGCTCTCACCAAAGAAATTTGGTGCAGGATGAGGTTATTCAATATAATGTAAGGGATCAATCTGATGAGAATAAAAAAGACTGCCTGTTTATTTCTAAATATAACAATGGGGAATTACATATCTCAAATATTCTTTAAAAAACTGGCACATTCTTAAGTGTGATCCAGTTCTAGGGTCACACCTTCAGTAGGTGCAAAATTTGTCCATTTGCTGAGAAGGGTCCATCTTTTAAATCTTTCAGCCAATGATTCATATAGGGTTAAGCAATTCCTTAATTGTATTTCCATATATGTTGTTTATTTGCTGGTTTGTCCATGTGGGCTCCAATATGTTGGGAAAACTAAGTGGGCTTTGAAAACCCGCATATGAGAGCACACATGGAATATTAAGCATGGGGTGTTGAACCACAGTGTTTCTAGACACTTTAAAATGTCCACAATAACGATCCAACTGGTATGAATATAAAGGGCATTGAAACTAAGGCAGCAAATAAAATGGGAGGTGACAGAGATGTGCATTGTTGAGGCGTGAGACTTGCTGGATCATAACCCTTGATACTCTTAACCCCACTGGTTTAAATGAGGGCTATGAGATCACCTCCTTCATTAATCGCTGATCCCTCCTTTTTTGAGTGTCTTAATATCTATCATAATTTTTATGTGGCCATATGTAAAAGCCTGGATATATACTTTCATATTTCTGTATATTATGAAGTCGAGAATATTTTGGAAATATTTGTTTTTTTTATGGTTCTGCATTTTATAAGCAGAATTTTCAGTTACCCCTTTTTTTCTCATCAGGTCCTTCCTCTGTCTAATACTATTCTGTATACTGTATAGGGATGAGCGCCGAGGCTGAAGATTTGGATTTGGATTCATCGCCAAGATTTGGATTTTACTTTGTCGAACGGTGGTGAAAAGCTTTGGATTTTAATTTGGATTTTTTTGAAAAATGGTCAAAAACTTGTTTGTTTGTCCCTAGAGTAATATTAACTTCAATAGCATTAATTTCCAACCCTTTTCAGACAATTTTGACCACTTTACACCTCAAAATATTGTTTTTAGGGCAAAAGGTTGCACCGAGGTACAGTAGTTGAATAACTATGCTAAGCCACACAAGTGTGTGGCACAAACACGTGGCTCATCTAGGAGTGGCACTGCAGCAGTAGACATCAAGGATGGCAGTTTGAAAAACTAGGCACCAAAAAGCAAGTTTATTTCTTTTTTCTTGATTTTGAGGATGCAGCTTGGACAATGCTGCTTGGAGGCCAAACAAGCTCAAACCCACCTTCTGACAGTAAATACCATGGGTGCACTACACACAAAGAATGAAGAAAGATGAGAAAAATTGATAAGGATTTATTTAATTTGTTTTATAATGTGCAGCTTGGACAAGGCTGCTTGGAGGCCAAACAATCACACACCCACCTTCCGACAGTATATACTATGGGTGCACTACACACAAAGAATGAATAATTAAAGACGAGAAAAATGTATTAGGATATTTTTAATTCAATTTATTTTTAATGCGCAGCTTGTATAATGCTGATTGGACGCAGAACAATCACACACCCACCTTCTGACGGTATATACTATGTGTGCACTACACTCAAAGAATTAATAATTAAAGATGAGAAAAATTGATTACGATTTTTTTAATTGTTTTTAATGCATAGCTTGGTCAATGCTGCTTGGACACAGAACAATCACACACCCACCCTCTGACAGTATATACTATGGGTGCACTACACACAAAGAATAATTAATTATGAGAAAATTGATTAGGATTTGTTTCATTGTTTTTTAATACGCAGCTTGGACAATGCTGCTTGGACGCAGAACAATCACACACCCACCTTCTGACAGTATATACTATGGGTGCACTACACACAAAGAATGAATAATTCAAGACGAGAAAAGTTGATTACTATTTTTTAAATTTGTTTCTAATGCGCAGCTTTGACAACGCTGCTTGGATGCAGAACAATCACACACCCACCTTCTGACAGTAAAAAAGAAAAGAAGTGGCACTGATGTTGATGAAATAATCACACAAATATTTAATGTTAATTAAAACAACATTGCATATGGCAATTGTATACAAAAATACAATTAAAAAACGTACAATGAAAAATATAATAAAAATGCAATAAAAGGATAAGTCAATAACTGGACCAGAGGCTGAATAGAGTGGACCCAATTAGTAATGCTTGAAAAGGGATTGGGTAACTGAGAAATTCAGATTGCCCTGTGGGCTGATAGTTACCACTGATGGCAGTTGTAATCTAGTTCCAAAGATTGTGGTATGAAATGGTCCCTCAAATGGATGCGACTGTGGGGCCACGGAGGGTCAGGACCCCAATTGATGTGATGGGGTTGACAGCTGGTATATGGCCGCAAAGTGTTTCTCACGTCGCTAGAGGCTCCAATAGGAAAGGCAACCATGTGCAGGTGTCCTCAGGGTTGGTAACTTTTTAAGACCGGCTGGTCAATGATCTCAGTTGTGTGAGACCAACCTTGATTCCTGCTTGAGGCTGTAACTATGTGGTGCCAACAATGATGCGCCGCAGATGCGGGATGTTAAAAGGCTGTTTGGCTCTCAGGGTGGAAAAGAGTAGCCCAGGGTGTTGGGGATTCCAAGTGGTGGGTCCAAAAGTGGTCAGCTTATCCTGGTCCAGGCTGAAAGCTAACGCGTTTCGCTGCTTGTAGTAGTGCAGCTTTTTCAAAGGTAGGAAATTGATTAGGATTTTTTTTATTTGTTTTATAATGTGCAGCTTGGACAAGGCTGCTTGGAGGCCAAACAATCACACACCCACCTTCCGACAGTATATTCTATGGGTGCACTACACACAAAGAATGAATAATTAAAGACGAGAAAAATGAATTAGGATATTTTTAATTCAATTTATTTGTAATGCGCAGCTTGTATAATGCTGATTGGACGCAGAACAATCACACACCCACCTTCTGACGGTATATACTATGTGTGCACTACACTCAAAGAATTAATAATTAAAGATGAGAAAAATTGATTATGATTTTTTTAATTGTTTTTAATGCATAGCTTGGACAATGCTGCTTGGACACAGAACAATCACACACCCACCCTCTGACAGTATATACTATCGGTGCACTACACACAAAGAATAATTAATTATGAGAAAATTTATTAGGATTTGTTTCATTGTTTTTTAATGCGCAGCTTGGACAATGCTGCTTGGACGCAGAACAATCACACACCCACCTTCTGACAGTATATACTATGGGTGTACTACACACAAAGGATTAATAATTAAAGACGAGAAAAGTTGATTAGGATTTTTTAAATTTGTTTCTAATGCGCAGCTTTGACAACGCTGCTTGGATGCAGAACAATCACACACCCACCTTCTGACAGTATATACTATGGGTGTACTACACACAAAGGATTAATAATTAAAGACGAGTAAAATTGATTAGGATTTTTTTAATTCAATTTGTTTTCAATGCGCCGCTTGTATAATGCTGCTTGGATGCAGAACAATCACACACGCAACTTGTGGTGAATACTATTGGGTGCAGTATACATAAAAATTAAAGAACAGCAAAATTTATTTTTATATTGTATTTCTTTTTTATGGACTGCACTTGGATAACACTGCATGGACCGTGGATGCAGAACAATCACACACAACTTGTGGTGTATACTATTGGGGTGCAATATACAGCAAAAAATAAAGAACAGCAACATTTATTTTTATATTATATTTCTTTTTTATAGACGGCCCTTGGATAACACTGTGTGGACCATGGATGCAAAATAATCACACACTGAACTTGTTCTGCTTCTTCTGACAGTATATACAGTATGGTGTATAGTCTGCACTGCACAAGTTCACAACACCCATCTGTCTGCACTGCACAGCACCCCTCTGCAGTCTGCACAACACCCCTCTGCACACTAATGTAATGATGACTGAGTGATTGATGACAACAAGTACAAGTTTGAGTTTAAGTTAAACACCCCAGTGCCAAACCCTTCTGCAGTCTGCATGCACTTCACTCAACACCCCTCTGTCTACTCTGCACTGCACAATAACCCTCTGTCAGCACTGCACAGCACAGCACCCCTCTGCACACTAATGACTCTGAGTGATTGATGATAAGTACAAGTTCAAGTTAAACACTTCAGTGCCGAAGCCCTCTGCAATCTGACTCTGCATGCACTGCACACAACACCCCTCTGTCTGAGTCTGCACTGCACAGCATTTCTCTGCAGTCTGCACAACACCCCTCAGTTAAAGTTTTAAACACCCCAGTGCACACTGTCACCGCTGTAAACAGCAGTGCTGTGTGTAGCAGGAAGTGTGTCTGTGAAATGGCGCCTAATTCACGGAATGTCAAGCTTCTATATACTCAGCGTCTCGTGAGAATCCGACGCCAGCTTCCCATGTTCAGCCGCGCTAGGGTTTGCGAACAAAGCTGGAAACTTGTGAGCGCAGCTCGTGGGCACTCGGACCGGCTATGTTCGGAGTGGTTCGCATTTTACTGGAATCCAAACCACTCACCTCTAATACTGTATATTTCCCTATATGGTAATTTTGTTGTTTGATAGAGTTTAACAAAGTAAGATTTAGTAAGAATGTATTTTCAGTGACCAGCCGCATTAGGCATAATTGCTCAATTACTCAACATCTTGCACAGCAAAGACCCGCTGATTTATATAATATATATATATATATATATATATATATATATATATTTATACCAACAATAGTGTCCTCAGCGCCCCAACTTAGTAATGTCCAACCAATATTTCAATAAAAACATTGACAAATACAATTGTAGTGGTTCTTTTTATAAGAAGCTTTTCTTTTTTTATTTTCAGTACATCTGACCAACACCAAGGGTGTTGGTCAGATGTACTGAAAAAAAAAGCTTCTTATAAAAAGAACCACTACAATTGTATTTGTCAATGTTTTTATTGAAATATTGGTTGGACATTACTAAGTTGGGGCGCTGAGGACACTATTGTTGGTATAGTTAGTTTTGGTACTTGTGAGTTATCCGGGCTGCCGATTTTGTCCTTAACTTAAGGACACCCGACCGACGCGATGCCCGCGATTTAGCATAGACAGTAATGTTAAAAGACACGATGGACACGATTTCCGACACGATTTCCCATAGACAGTAATGTTAAAAGACGCGATGGACCCGATTTCCCATAGACAACAATGTTAAAATAAAATGACAATGTGAAATTGGCCAATATGGGCATTTCACATTGTATATGTTTTAAAAAAAAATGTTTCATGGCCCCCCACCACCGTTAACGCCACCCCGCTATTGACGCCAACCCGAAGCGTGGCGAGCGCAGCGAGCCCGCGAGGGGCGGCGGTACGCGTCCTCCGACCTTTTCATACCCCTACTATCCACTAGGGCGTGGAGTGAGAATAGAATAGTGTGGCGAGCGCAGCGAGCCACCGAGCCCGAAGCGTGGCGAGCGCAGCGAGCCCCGCGAGGGGACGCGGATACCTTCACAGGTATCCGCATGCCCTTGCGGGCTTCACAGGTGTCCGCGTCCCCTCGCGGGGCTCGCTGCGCTCGCCACACTATTCTATTCTCACTCCACGCCCTAGTGGATAGTAGGGGTATGAAAAGGTCGGAGGACGCGTACCGCCGCCCCTCGCGGGCTCGCTGCGCTCGCCACGCTTCGGGTTGGCGTCAATAGCGGGGTGGCGTTAACGGTGGTGGGGGGCCATGAAACATTTTTTTTTAAAACATATCCAATGTGAAATGCCCATATTGGCCAATTACACATTGTCATTTTATTTTAACATTGTTGTCTATGGGAAATCGGGTCCATCGCGTCTTTTAACATTACTGTCTATGGGAAATCGTGTCGAAAATCGTGTACATCGTGTCTTTTAACATTACTGTCTATGGGAAATCGCGGGCATCGCGTCGCGGCTCCTTATAACGGCCACGACCGACGCGATGCCCACGATTTCGGGTGCGATGAAAAAATCGGCAGCCCGGATAACTCACAAGTACCTTAGTTTTTTCTATCCCTACTAGTAGGGGATAGAGTGTCAACAGCGACCACCTAATATTGTGGGGATTTTTGTCTTTATATATATATATATATATATATATATATATATATATATATATATATATATATATATATATATAGTGTGCAGAAAGATGCGGCACTCAAAGGGTCTTGATAAAGTCACTTTTTGTATTTAGCAAAGAAATAATTGGTAATTACATACAGTACATGGGAGTAGACCCCGACGTTTCAATGACTGTTATGGCATTTTCCTCAAGGGCCCATGTATCTATTAAGCAGTGCAAACACATATAAAGATAATAACAGTGTTTTAGTGTAGAGTGATAAAAGCTACACTCGTAGCTACAACTATAGTGTAAGTGCTTTCTAGCAACCAATGAGTTAAACATTGCACACATGCACCCAAAGGATGCACGTCATGACAGCTCCTTCTCTTTCTCTCCCTTACACGTATCTGCGCAATGACATTGTGCACAACGGCACATATCACATATTAATGATATGCCTTGTTCCATTTTCGTTTTATTGTAGCCCTGTGCTGGATTGGGAGCCGGGGAGGCGATCGCCGGCTTCAGCAACCGGGAACCAGAGGAGACGCTGCTGAGAGGTAAGCGTCGCCATGGCAACGGAGGGACTGAGCTTGGTGACGTCATCAGTGGGAGACGAACACACGGAGACGTGTGCTACGGCTCCACGCTACACCCGACTCCCGCCCAGCACCCGGCAAGACAGGTATAAAACACTGTTATTATCTTTATATGTGTTTGCACTGCTTAATAGATACATGGGCCCTTGAGGAAAATGCCATAACAGTCATTGAAACGTCGGGGTCTACTCCCATGTACTGTATGTAATTACCGATTATTTCTTTGCTAAATACAAAAAGTGACTTTATCAAGACCCTTTGAGTGCCGCATCTTTCTGCAATCTGTATCAATCTCTTTGGAGGCACCTGGGCACCTATGCACATACAAGGAGTGCCAGCTCAAACATCAATCTATATATATATATATATATATATATATATATATATATATATAGATAATGGTGGGTGCGGCACTCGGCGCTGAATGAATGAATAAACACCAACAACAGTGGTACGACAACATTTCAGTTGTATTGTCACAACTTTTTTCAAGTCACATACAGAATGATACAAACGGACATACTTTTATAGTGCTTTAACACCCTTGTGCAGTGTTGGAACGGGGCGGGACGTACAACCGGCAGTGGCGCCATACAGTGACGTCATCGCGCCGACCACAAAATCGTGACAACAAAAAACCATCACCATGGTGACCGACAACACTGTGGAGAGAAGCAAGAGATCAGTACATGAAAATGCTGTATACAATGGCAAACAATAGCAAGAATGTATATACATTTTAACAGTACTCAACAGGCATGTAACAAATACAGTCAAGACATAAGAAAAGTAAGGGAATTTAGCGATAGCACGCTAATGACGGGCTTTCATTCAGCCTGCGGGGTGCTTTGACATCCAATTTATGTATCCATTGTGCTTCTCGTTTGCGAAGCAACAATGAACGGTTACCACCCCTGGGCAATGGTGGTACAGTATCTATGATACGGTAGTGCAGGGAGTTAAGGGGATGGTTACACTCTACGAAGTGTCTGGCTACTGGCTGTTCGCTACTGCCAGACTGGATGGCTTTGTGGATGGCTGAACGGTGGGCAGCCATCCGTTCCTTGAACTTACACTCCGTTTTGCCCACGTACGATAATCCGCACGGACAAATGAGTTTGTACACAACATAATTAGTGTCACAATTGACATGATGTTTTATGGTGATTTTGGTGCCATTGTGGGGATGTGGGAACGAGGTGCCTGCCAGCATAAACTGACAGGTGACGCAACCGCATCTAGTACATCCCCTTGGTTTGGTTTGTAAAAAGCTTTTGCTGTTGGTGGCAGAATCATGTAATTGGGCAACATCAGTTTTCACTAACCAATACTTTAGATTGCGGCCTCGTGAAAAGCAGGGCATTAAGTTGGTATTCAGAAATGGCAAAGCAGGATCGGATGCTAGTACTGGCCTGTGCTTTTTAACTGTATTGGTAATGGCAGGAGAGGCTACAGTAAATTTATTAACCCATGGAATTTTGGCCCTATTTTGGGCACTGCGGGGGGTTTTGTTAAGCAGCCTGGTTTGGTTAAGTGTGAGCGCTTTGTTTTTGGCTTCTGTGAGAATCCAATTGGAATAGCCCCGAGATTGGAATTTAATGATTAGCTCATCAATTTGCTTGATGGCTGTCTCCCGATTGCTATTGATCCGCAAGATGCGGATCATTTGTGAGTAGGGTAGACCTCGTTTGAGGCTGGTGGGATGGCAACTGCTGATTTTAAGGGGGACATATCTGTCGGTGGGTTTCTTATACAAAGATGTAATGATAAGATTGTCTTTTAAAGTGACAGTGACATCCAGAAAATGCATGATATTCTGATCGAGCGAGAACGTGAATTTTATGGGACTATCTGATGAATTGTGATTGTCGATGATGTTGGAAAAAGATTCCTTGGTGGAGGACCAAATGATGAAGACATCATCTATATATCTGCCAAAAAAATTGATGTTAATCATGATATCAGGGTGATTATATAGCAAATCATCTTCTATGGAGTACATAACCAAATTGGCATAGCTCGGAGCTGCGCTAGAGCCCATTGCACAGCCCCGAGCTTGTTGGTAGTATTGCCCATCATACATAAAGAAATTGTTAGATAACACCAGTTCAAGTAAAGCGATGATAACAGGGATCTGCATAATAGAAAACTGACTTTTGCGCATAAGAAACTTTTTGACAGCCTGCAGACCAAACGCATGGGGAATTGATGTGTACAGACTTACTACATCGAGGCCCATGACCCAGCTGGATGGTGGAATGTTGGTCAGTTTGTTCAATTTTGAGATAAAGTCACCAGTGTCAAGAAGGAAACTTTGTTCTTGTTGGACAAAAGGGCTGCAGGATGGAATCGAGGTAGACTGCAGTGGGCTGGAAAAGGGAGTCTCTTGCTGCAACGATGGGGCGTCCGGGGAAATTGGAAAGGCTTTTATGAATTTTGGGTAATGTGTAGAAGAGGGGTACGACCGGGAAATCTGGAATCAGAATGTCACTGATGGCTTGAGATATGAGTTGGACTTCTACTGCTTGCTTCAGGGTGGATGCTAGAGTACGACGAAATCCCCCCGGACGCCCCATCATTGCAGCAAGAGACTCCCTTTTCCAGCCCACTGCAGTCTACCTCAAATTCCATCCTGCAGCCCTTGGTCCAACAAGAACAAAGTTTCCTTCTTGACACTGGTGACTTTATCTCAAAATTGAACAAACTGACCAACATTCCACCATCCAGCTGGCTTGTGGGCCTCGATGTAGTAAGTCTGTACACATCAATTCCCCATGCATTTGGTCTGCAGGCTGTCAAAAAGTTTCTTATGCGCAAAAGTCAGTTTTCTATTACGCAGATCCCTGTTATCATCGCTTTACTTGAACTGGTGTTATCTAACAATTTCTTTATGTATGATGGGCAATACTACCAACAAGCTCGGGGCTGTGCGATGGGCTCTAGCGCAGCTCCAAGCTATGCCAATTTGGTTATGTACTCCATAGAAGATCACCCTGATATCATGATTAACATCAATTTTTTTGGCAGATATATAGATGATGTCCTCCACCAAGGAATCTTTTTCTAACATCATCGACAATCACAATTCATCAGATAGTCCCATAAAATTCACGTATTCGCTCGATCAGAATGTCATGCATTTTCTGGATGTCACTGTCACTTTAAAAGACAATCTTATCATTACATCTTTGTATAAGAAACCCACCGACAGATATGTCCCCCTTAAAATCAGCAGTTGCCATCCCACCAGCCTCAAACGAGGTCTACCCTACTCACAAATGATCCGCATCTTGCGGATCAATAGCAATCGGGAGACAGCCATCAAGCAAATTGATGAGCTAATCATTAAATTCCAATCTCGGGGCTATTCCAATCGGATTCTCACAGAAGCTAAAAACAAAGCGCTCACACTTAACCAAACCAGGCTGCTTAACAAAACCCCCCGCAGTGCCCAAAATAGGGCCAAAATTCCATGGGTTAATAAATTTACTGTAGCCTCTCCTGCCATTACCAATACAGTTAAAAAGCACTGGCCAGTACTAGCATCCGATCCTGCTTTGCCATTTCTGAATACCAACTTAATGCCCTGCTTTTCACGAGGCCGCAATCTAAAGGATTTGTTAGTGAAAACTGATGTTGCCCAATTACATGATTCTGCCACCAAAAGCAAAAGCTTTTTACAAACCAAACCAAGTTGATGTACTAGATGCGGTTGCGTCACCTGTCAGTTTATGCTGGCAGGCACCTCGTTCCCACATCCCCACAATGGCACCAAAATCACCATAAAACATCATGTCAATTGTGACACTAATTATGTTGTGTACAAACTCATTTGTCCGTGCGGATTATCGTACGTGGGCAAAACGGAGTGTAAGTTCAAGGAACGGATGGCTGCCCACCGTTCAGCCATCCACAAAGCCATCCAGTCTGGCAGTAGCGAACAGCCAGTAGCCAGACACTTTGTAGAGTGTAACCATCCCCTTAACTCCCTACACTACCGTATCATAGATACTGTACCACCATTGCCCAGGGGTGGTAACCGTTCATTGTTGCTTCGCAAACGAGAAGCACAATGGATACATAAATTGGATGTCATAGCACCCCGCGGGCTGAATGAAAGCCCGTCATTAGCGTGCTATCGCTAAATTCCCTTACTTCTCTTATGTCTTGCCTGTATTTGTTACATGCCTGTTGAGTACTGTTAAAATGTATATACATTCTTGCTATTGTTTGCCATTGTATACAGCATTTTCATGTACTGATCTCTTGCTTCTCTCCACAGTGTTGTCGGTCACCATGGTGATGGTTTTTGTTGTCACGATTTTGTGGTCGGCGCGATGACGTCACTGTACGGCGCCACTGCCGGTTGTACGTCCCGCCCCGTTCCAACACTGCACAAGGGTGTTAAAGCACTATAAAGGTATGTCCGTTTGTATCATTCTGTATGTGACTTGAAAAAAGTTGTGACAATACAACTGAAACGTTGTCGTACCACTGTTGTTGGTGTTTATTCATTAATTCAGCGCCGAGTGCCGCACCCACCATTATCTATACATTCATTATTGTGCAGGCACCGGCCACAGCTACCTGTTTGTATTGGGAGTGCTGGACCCTTTGGATACTATATATATGTATATTTATATATACGTTTGTAGTAAGGTGGCACTCGGACGACTTTCAAATAAAGGAGACCTCGCACAAGTTCAAGATCTTTTGAGATTTATTCTCATCATCAGGATAGAAAATAACATACACACAAGCAATTTAAAGCCACCTCCCTGTGTACATACTCCTCCCCAGAACTGGGCGTGAAGGACTGTGATTAATAACACCTGTGATCAACAGGTCATACATAGTGTGTCTGTGGTAATAGGAATAAGGGAAAATATTTGGCAAATACAAAAAAACATACAAAACATACATAAGTCACATTTGTATATCTAATATCACATATCTAACAGACACATCTACAAAAAAAAAGAAAAAAGTATACCCAATAACATTTAAATTCTGTAACATCGCAAAGCTGTTTTAAAGCTACTCCAGCCCTGTGAGTGTGGGCCCACCCTCTTGAGTCCTGTGGCTCTGAGAAGCCCTAAATTGCCCCCCTGGCCCCTGCTGCCCTAGCAGGTCCCTCCTACTTGGCCTGTTCTCCACAGGGAAGGCTGAGTGACACTGACACCACACAGGTGTCACTGGCTACCTGTCATAGAGACCCCAGACAAAGCATGAAACTCCTGGCATCAAGCATGAAACCCATAGCAACGAGCATGCAAGTAAGTGGCACTTATGTGGCATAATATGTAATAGGCAGTATGGCATGTGTTATTATATAATGGGCATTACGGTTTTGGTATAACATGTAATGGGCATTACGGTGTTTGGTATAATGTGTAATGGGCAGTACTGTGTTTGGTATAGTGTGTAATGGGCTTTACGGTGTTTGGTATAACATGTAATGGGCATTACAGGGTTTGGTATAACGAGTAATGGGTATTACGGTGTTTGGTATAATGTGTAATGGGCAGTACTGTGTTTGGTATAATGTGTAATGGGCAGTACTGTGTTTGGTATAGTGTGTAATGGGCATTACGGTGTTTGGTATAACGTAATGGGCATTACAGGGTTTGGTATAACGAGTAATGGGCATTACAGGGTTTGGTATAATGTGTAATGGGACGTACAGGGTTTGGAATAATGTGTAATGGGCATTACGGGGTTTGGTATAATGTTAATGGGCATTAAGGGGTTTGGTATAGCATGTATTGGGCATTAGTGTTTGGTATAACATGTAATGGGCATTATGGTGTTTGGTATAGCGTGTAATGGGCATTACGACATGTGGTATAATAGGTATGGCGTGTGGCATAATGTGTAATGGGCATTATGGCATGCGGTATAATATGTAATGGGTGTGTGATGACATCAAGTACATGGTAAAAATAGTGTTGTTTTAATTCAGCATGGTGACTCCTGGAGACTGCTGTCACCATGTTGAATTAATACAACACTATTTTACCAACATGTCAGTCAGTCTCCGAGTGCCGCTGATTTAGGTTTCTATTTGTATATTATCAGGCAGTGTCCGATTTTAGCTCTACTCTAGGCATATTTTATTATTACAGTATACTGGCAATTGCATAGTTAGAACTTAATGAATATGTTAAAATGGGGGGAGGGGGGCGGCCAAAATTTTTGTGCCTAGGGGCGGCCTGTCCAGTAAATTCCCCCCTGCCTGATCGATGATCTGATATCTGAGAGTTCTCAAGGAGTGCCTAGTTTCCGTGTAGTGATTTACCCAGGGGATGTAATTTTGTTCTGTTTTTCAACTAGATCCTCAAGGAGGAAGTGACTAAACAATTTACGGTACTTGTGTATAATAGCGGCGCCCATCGCATCGCATACCATAAGGCATGCGATGGTATGCGATGCGACGCGATATCGCGCAATATTGTACAATGTCGTACAATTTTAAAATTGTATGACATTGTGTATGGCATACAATGCGATACAATGCGATGCGATTAAAAATTGTATAAGCACCCTAATGGGTGCTTACAATGTTAAATGCACCCCCACGCCACCCCCCATCTATAAACGTGAACCCGAAGCATGGCGAGCGCAGCGAGCTCGCGAGGGGCGGCGGTACGCGTCCTCCTACCTTTTCATACCCCCACTATCCATGTCGGCGTGGAGTTGAGAATAGAAAGTGTGGCGAGCGCAGCAAGCCACCGAGCCCGAAGCGTGGCGAGCCCCGCGAGGGGACGCGGATACCTTCACAGGTATCAGCTCGCCACGCTTCGGGCTCGGTGGCTCGCTGTGCTCGCCACACTTTCTATTCTCAACTCCACGCCGACGTGGATAGTGGGGGTGCTTATACAATGTTTCATCGCATATGGGGCCAAAGTCGCATCGCATGCCATCGGGTGCATGGCATGCGATAAAAACATTGCGCGATGTACATCGGGGGCGCCGCTATAATACACAAGTACCCAATTTACAGTTCTTACTGAAAAATGTATTAATAGGGTTTACCCTGATGAGGACCTAGTTGAACAACAGAACAAATCCCGTAGGGTTCCAAAAGAGAAACTCTTAATATACAATAGAAAGAAGGATTGCAAAAATTAGATCCCCTGGGTAAATCATTATAACCCTAGATGAAATTCCATATGAAAATTGCTTAATATAAACTGGCTGATGGTCAGAGATGACCCTGACCTAGATTTGTATCAGGGCCATGCAATGTTTTTTCTAGAGGTAGAAACCTTAGGGACTTATTGGTTGAAGCTGATGTGACAGAAAAATCCAAGGAAAGAGGGGTGATAGCTCCACGAAGACGGGATACTTTACATATCTGAATTGCGTGACATGCAGCTATATGATTAGTGGAAATTCCTTTAAGCACCCGATGTCAGGCAAATCAATTCAAATACAGCTTAAACTAACCTGTAGTTCAACCTTTGTTGTATATTTAATTACATGTCCATGCAGCAAATGTTATGTGGGAAAGACTGAGAGAAGCATTAAGGAGCGCATGACAGCACATTGTAGTGCTATCAAATCTGTCATCAAAAAGGCCACAGTGATCAGCCGGTGGCCCGGTACTACATGGAAGCTAGGCACTCCTTGAGCACTCTCAGATATCGAATCATCGATCAGGTACCCCCAATATTAGGGGGCTCATCGAGCAAAAAGACTCCTTCAGTTAGAGTCCAAATGGATTTTCTCTCTTAAGACCTTATCACCTATTGGCCTTAATGAGAGTTTAGGGCTTAATGCTTTTTTATAAAGTACTATTGGCAACATTGTTTCATGTTAGCTACTTAACATCGACTGTTCTTTGTAGATGACAAGATCATCCCCTTCTGACCAGCGGGGGTCACTGGAGAACTAGTAATTAAAGAGCTACAGGAGTAGCTTTAAAACAGCTTTGCGATGTAACAGAATTTAAATGGGTATATTTTTTTCTTTTTTTTTTGTAGATGTGTCTTTGTTAGATATGTGATATTAGAAATTCAATGTGACTTATGTATGTTTTGTATGTTTTTTTATTTGGCAAATATTTTCCCTTATTCCTGTTACCACAGACACAATATGACCTGTTGATTACAGGTGTTATTAATCACAGTCCTTCACACACAGTTCTGGGGAGGAGAATGTTCACATGGATATGGCTATAAATTGCTTTTCCTTATGTTATTTTCTATCCTGATGATGAGAATAAATCTCGAAAGATCGTAAGCGTGTGCGTGGTCTCCTTTTATTTGAAAGTTGTCTGAGTGCCACCTTACTACAAACGTGCATATGCTAACCCTGGCAACTAGCTTATACATAAGATAGCATTTAGTGAAATGTATGATGGGCTAGTACCCTTTTTTTTACTATAAAGGCTCACACTGTGGGTGTTTTCAGCTGCCCGCCTAATGCACTCAGCTGCTTCTTAATGTATTCTGCAAGCATTAGTAGTGAACGTGCACCGATTGGATAGATTCAAAATTCCCGGAGATGTCAGTCACAGGCCAAGCCCTCTGACAAAGTTTTACTATGAAACGTGTTAGGGCGGGGCCTGTTACATGCACTCCAACTGTGCCCGGCTCTCCTGTTTGCGTCTGTTCCTGTGTGGTCTCCCGACATGCTGCCTTTGTTCATGGTGATTCCAGCGGGTGATCGTGGTTTCTTGCACTGCCCTGGATCATGGTAGGAGTTTGCCTGGGTGTTCAATATTGAATCTTGTGGTAACCAGTCCACAGCGTCCTTTTGTTTGTTACAAGCACAGAGTTGCTTTGTTGGAATTTGTTTTAACTGTCTTTTTATTAAATTGTCATTTACACACTATGGAACGCTCCTCCTGTCCTTCGTTTTGACATATATATATATATATTTATTTATTTATCGGAGGATGCGCACAGCCCCTGTCAGCACATGGGGTGCTCCACTATGGTAACATCAAACAGGTTACCATAGTGGAGCACCCCATATGCTGACAGGTTGTAGACAACATTTTGGCAACTAGAGGGCCTTTGTCAAGACAGGTTACCACACAAGATCACAGCACAGAAGATCGCACCATTGTCATTGCACCCCTCCCAGCACACTCTGTGCTGAACTACTGTATAGTACCACTCAACCTACCATTTTATTTTGCCCATAATAAACATTTAACCACCTTTCTTTTAACAAATTGAATACCTCTTGTATCCTGAGTACACACACTGATAGTAATTCAAAATTAGGCCTGAGGTCTGAAGGTTGTTTTTTTTTGAGGAGGGGGGGGACGGGGGAGGAGCAATATCACACGTTGAATATGCCAATATGACTCAATCAGCAATATCTAACTCTTATTTTGATTATGTTGTGAAAAATAAAAATAAAATAATATGCTAGCAAATTCTATACATATTACTAGCTGTGTTTTAGCAAGTTGTTCATTTAAATTCATTATTTTTAGATTTATGCCAATGTAGTGCCCATTTAATTGTCTTTAATATATTAAAATACTAATATAACAGGTCATCAAGGCTACCTTTCCTTGAAGTGTCATATTTCTGTTTTCAATTAGAATGGTTTCACTGCACATAATTGTATGCTAGCTTTATTGATTCAATTTTATGTTCCTTGAATGATCAAGCAGTGTCATTCACAGTACTGAGTGCAGAAACCTTATTAGTGTTGGTTTCTTTATAATAGGACAAAACCTCTAACTTAAAAATAATTGAACGCCTTCTACAACTTGCAGCTAATTTACATTTCTTACGTGAACAATACAATACAACATTAGTGACTTTAAATTACATATAGTCAACTAATTGTGACTGGAATATAAATTCTATAATAGTTCATTAATCCTTCCAGATACCATAATCTACAGCATAAAAAATTACATACTATCTTTCAATGCATAGCAGTACAGTGTCTATGTCAGGAAAAAGTCAGTTACACTTCAAGTACTAATATTTGCTACATGTTATAACTGTACTTTTCTCATAATATACATAATTAGATCTGTCTGTTTTACTACAAACCTGCTATTAAATAAAGTAATTTAGCTTAAACTTAGCAAATCTATGTCTATGCCAGTTGCATGTCTATATTTGGTGCACATAAGCTCCTAAGTGAAGGTGTGTTCTTAGCCAGAATTAAGGGTGGGATGTATAAAAATACATTGCCGCCCCTCGCTGTGCCACCGCAGCGATGCTATAGCATAGTACTAACATATGCAACAAGCATTGCAATGCGGTGATGGAGGCTCCCCCGCAATACCTGTGATGTGGTGTGAGGGGGGTCTCTGTCACATCCCTGGGCTCTCCCTCTTCTCCCTGAATGGAAAGCAAGTGTCCGGGGCGCCTCTTCCTATCCCCTGCAGCCAGACAGACCTCCTGCTGTGTTGCTAAGGGGAGGAGGAGGTTGACGGATGTATGCTGGGGAGTGGGGTCAGCATCTGTGGTGGGGGGCAGTGGGTTGCAGCAGCCAGCTTTAAGAAGCCCATATCACCACCCAAAGGTGTCTATACTGAGGGCGGTGAAAACTAGGCGGCCTGGTCTAATTACATTTGAAACTGCGGTAAAACCCCCGAGTATGTTTATTCTCCATGTGCATTTATAAGTTATAGGATTTATATATATATATATATATATATATATATGTATATATATATATATATATATATATATACATATATATACTGTATATGTTATGTATGCTATTTGTTGTGCTGAATTTTTGAATTTCTGAATTTAGAAATACATATTATAAATTGTACTTTTATATACTTATATTATTCAATAAATTAGACTATTTCAGAACTCTGTATTTGTTTTTTTCTTCTTCGACCAAACTGATAAAGCATGCAGAGAAATCTTTGATTGAATAATATATTACTCTACTTAGGAGTTACCAGTAGTGTACCATATTCTCAGCAGCAATTTATGTATACCATTTTAGCTTAGCACAGTTTTACATCTGCCTCTTTTTAAAACACAAATAGACTCTGTGACTTTGTGCCAGATCCTTTACAATACTCTGTGCATGCACCCTATTGAAGAAGTAAGGCTCAGTAACCTGGCAGGGTGGTGGGCAGCCTGAAAAAAATACTCTAGGTCCCATTATATTTTTAAATGCCTTTCGCCTGTACACATAGTTAAAAATATCCTTAACGCAATATTTTTTTTAAATAATATTTTTCAACATAAAGTTCCTTAACACAATATTTTTATTTTATTTTAATATCAGCATATTATATGGTGCTTTACAATAGGGTTAAGTTTAAATAGCTATCAAAACAGTACACTTATGTTTAAAATTGCACATACATTTTCCTAATGTATGATTTTGTGTTTCAAGAGATAAAGAGATTTATTTGCCAACATGAAATACTCATTTTAATTATTTTCCTGATATAGCTATTAATTACTGGGCAAAAAAATATGGCAACAAAATATTGTCTATGCAATATCTTCTTTTCAATAACAGATGATTTATTGTTGATTAGGTGATTAAATCAAATACAAGTGTCTAGAAGTAAATCTGTTTTTATATTTCTTGTAAATTAAAAGTTCTGCATCATAAAAAAATGCATAAACATCTTGAAAATGACAAAACAGGTGGTTTTTATAGGCAAGAATGATTTATTGTTAATTAACTTATTGAATTGCATAGTCAACAATATTTAGAATTGAAGACATGATTGCCATTATTGCCTTGCTCTGTGAATCTATTTTCTACAGTACAATGAAATATACTGTACATATTTCAAGTTTAAGATGTGTTGTTAAATAGCTATACATACTTTATGTGGATAACTTTTATTCAAATTATGCAAAAGATATTTTTCATTGCAAAAAATATATATTATATTTTGTGGTGTTAGTATACAGAATTTTAATTAGATTTTTACAATTTTACATTTACTGTACAGCATATTCTCCCCATTTACCTAAATAATTATTATTTGGTTGTTTTTGAATGTTAGTAATCTTGTTTATCTTCACATAAAACTTGTACATAAACTTACTCAGCAAGCAATTAATCTTACAAATATACTAATGTGCAATAAATAAATGAATTTTCAATAGGAAAGTATAATTAGGCTACATCTTAACTAAATATATTCAGCTTATGTTAATAACATATATGTTTATAAAAAAAAAATACTTAAAAAGTAAAACCACTTATGAACTCTTTCTCTCTCTCTCTCTCTCAGGACACCACAGGCTTTATAGAATATACTTCGCTTCGCAAATGACACATATTCGACAATGGTTACAGGATGAATCACCTGATCTTTTATCTTTGGCATTTATACAGCATACTGCTTCTGGTAGAACCCCGCTTCAATTACTCTTGAGTAGTGAAACCTCTATTAGAGGATCCCCTATTCTTACACAGGCCCTTAAAATTTGGCGAGACATTCAAGTCTTGTTTAAATATTATGATTATGACCCTGACACTCCTCTCTGGCACTCCCGTCGGTTACCAAAATTAAGGAAAATTTCTGGTGTCAAGGTCTGGACTCCTTGGGGAATTGAGACATTAGGTCAATTATATAATTCTGGTATTTTGAAAACATTCCAACAACTACAGGCGGAATTTAATTTATCAAGTACACTTTTTTGTCATTATCTACAACTGAGAAATGCCCTACAAGCTCAATTTGAAGATTCTCCCCCTAATATTGCTACATCGCCTTTGAAAAAGTTTATTTTAAATTTGAGAGAGAAAAGGAGTATTTCTGTGGCCTATTCCTTCCTAATATCTGAATATCATACAGATACCATGCAGGTTCAACGTCAAAGATGGGAGACAGATTTGGGTATCCTTAATGATATGGAATGGGATGCTGCTAGGGAATTTCCATCCCTTGCCACTTCTTCAATTAGGACTCAACAGATTCAATTATTTATATTATATAAAACATATTTGACTCCAAAGTGCTTGGTCAAATTTGGTGGTAGAGATTCAGCTGAATGTCCGAAATGTAGAGGGGCGGATTGTGGCTTTTGGCACCTTATATGGGTATGCCCTGTAGTTCAGAAATTTTGGAAACAAATTAAGACTGCTTTGATAGTCACAGGAATCCCGTCGGAGTATCTTACCCCCAGGGTATGTTTGTTAGGTGCAGGGGATGCTGAATTACTTTATAGGGATGATACTATGTATGTCATTAACCTGACTGCCCTAGCAAAGGTTTGTATAGCTCGCGCTTGGATGGCACAGTCAGGTCCATTATTTAAAGAATGGAAGATGTTGGTCAATTCTACTTTACAGCATGAAAAATATATATATATGTTAAGGGGCAAATTGTCTAAATATGATAAAGTATGGCATCGATGGATTAACTCAGTTTATGCCGATACATTCTGAATGGCTCTAATGTCCAACTGTCTATTTAAATTTGCAGCCACTGATGCCAAATAGTCGTTACAAAACTATACGACTTCACTAGGAAAATATTCTTTCTTGATGATATTTCTCATTTTAAGGAACAGGGTTGGATGGGACAGTATATATTATATTTATTTATGTATTTAATACATTATTATTTTTTTTTTTTTTTTTTTGTGTTGGGTGTATTTAGATATTTTTTTTATTTTTTTTACAGTAACATTGTTCATTGTTATGATAACATTGAATTATCCATAAGATAACTATTCTTGATGTTTTTTGTTTATTATTCCTTTTTGAAATGTAAATGCCTTTCTTTAAAATAATAAAATTACTCTATTGAAAAAAAAAAAAAAAAAAAAAAGAATATACTAGAGCCCCGTACACACGGGGGAGATATATTGCTCAGCCATATACAGTATTGCTAGCAATAAATGGCTGAGCAATATATTGCTCAGTCTCTCCTTTTCATCAGCGACCAGAGATGGTCGCTGATGAAAGGGAACCTCTGCCGGCGGTGCCGCAGAGGTAATCAGCTGGTAGCAGGAGCAAGCTCCTCCGACCAACGATTAGAACGGGACTGAAAACGGGAGTGCGCATCCGTCGATTTATTGCCGGGGCACACTTCCATCACTGGCAATATGGTCGCCTGCGACCATATTTCCAGCGATTTCAGCCCCTATCGCCCCCGTGTGTACACAGCTTTGGTCTCTCCAATAGGCGGGACTCCAATGCATGGGACTCCCACCCATTGCAGAGACCTACTTAAGTATATTCACTGTAAAACCATGGGCCTTATTCTAATCCACTCTTTCGGACAAAATCCTTCTTAGATGGGCAAAACCATGTGCCCTGCAGGTGGGGCAGATGTTACTTGTGCAGAGATAATTAGATTTGGGTGGGGTTTTACTTCAAAGTGAGATCTATATTGCAGTGTAAAAATAAAGCAGTCAGTATTTACCCTGCACAGAAACAAAATAACTCACCCAAATCTAATTCTCTCTGCACATGTTACATCTGCCCCCCCTGCAGTGCACATGGTTTTGTCCGTCTAAGAAGGATTTTGTCAGAAAGAGTGGATTAGAATAACCCCCCATGTGCACATAGGTGGGACTGAGCATAAATAAAGTTGTATACCAATATTCTAACCGGTTATAAGCAAAAACGCTTGGATACAAATGCATGCACATGCATGCACTAACCATCGCAACAGAAGCTAAAGGGGATAATAGAGTTTTTTTTAAACTGTTTACTGAATGCATGTTTAAATTGTCTGTTGTTGCTGGCATTAAGTGTTTTTAAAAAATATACCTTTTAATAAATAACCAATATATTTTGCACAGCGCTGTTTCAAGTATTTATTTGCTTGAGTTATATTTTACGTTATTAGTGATCACTGACTATAACAATTTTTTTGTGACCTTTTATCTTTTCAGTGGCTACAAAACTGATATGGGGAGAATTAGGGGGGGAATTAATTTTAGATTACTGTAGGTATGCGTGCTCCTAATACGCCATCAAAAGGTGCTATGGGGGGGGGGGATGACACTGCTCAAGGGGTTCACACAAACACTCATGCACACACAAACAACACAAACACATTTATAAGCATTCAAACTCACGTACTCACCCTGCAGCAGAGAACCCTGCTTCCAGTTCTGGAGGAAGAAAAGTCTGCTAGCAGAAATGTCTAATTGCTTATTAAGTTCTCTTGGGGCTGGGTATGGTTCTGGGGTGCCAGAGCAGGTCCCTGTGATTTTTCCTAAAACCCTGACACTGTGGGAAAACTGTGCCCCACTGGGTCTTTCAACACTTCCAGCGTCAATTGAATTCCCCCCATTTATTACGGTTAGACTGCAAGGGCAGTGTTAAGGTTAGGCTGCAGTTGGAGTGTTACTTAACACATGTCCAAACAATGTGGGTTCACCACTGTTTAATACATTTAAATATAACTTATGTCTACTGCCCTGTGTGTTAATTGGAGCTACTATCCACCAGCTCAACATGGTAACTGGATTATAAAAACACTGTACTGCAATATGGCTAGGTAATTTCAAATCAAATTACAACATTCTACTGTATACAATTGAAGAGCAATGACCTAGCACACTCTGACTACAAATAATAGTAATACTGTATACTGTACTCTTAATTTATGTTTATATTGATTGTATTTGTAATTAATTACTACCTTTAGGCATAGACAATAGTCTGTCAAATCTAAACCAGGTTAATAAAATAAAATAAATTTAAAGATTTAAAGCATGATGAAAGCTTTTTCTAAATAATTGTAAACTAATATTCCCAATGCTCACTTATTATGCAGAGAATAAATATGCACTTAAAAACATTTCTAGTGTGTATACCATTTAAGTCATGTATTTCAATAGATTGATGATGCAGCATATTATTGGCTGAAAGGGATCACCATGAAACAGAGTTAAAATGGCAATACATGTTTACTACTGTATATCACTCTCTGCGTGGCTTGCAAAATTACATTGTCCTGTGCAGTGTAAGATAAAACACACATGTAGTTGAGATCCTTAGAGTGGTTTCCTTTGTACCCCTGTGGCCCAGTCCAGCCCTGTGTACACTCCAAAAGATGACAATTCTGATCTGCAAATCACTTTGAAATAGACACACCTTTTGGAAGTTAGCATGCCAAGTGAAGCCTGTTTATTAAGCTTATCAAGTAAAGACTGCAACTATGAGGAAAGAACTGAGGGGGTGATTTGTTATTACTTGGAATGGGCCTAATTCAGCACTGTTCTGATGTTTTGAGGCTTGGTATGTGTAATTATGCACATGTGCAGCCCCCTGTGCAAATGCCTTCGCGAGTATCACAATCGCAGAGGCATTCGCACGGCTAGGGGAGGGGGCATTCAAGGGGAGGCATCAGGGGACAGCCAGCGTTTTAAGGGTGTTCCCATGAAAATGCGTGGGAATGGGGGTGGGATGATGCCTGCCAGGGGTAGGTGGCTGACATCACATGACGTCAGTGCCTACCCCCTCTTCGGTGGACTCCAACGGAAATAAAAGTCAGTTTAGAATGCCTTCTATTTCTGAAGGGGAGAGAAATCGTTCCATGTTCAGTTGCCATGAAATGTTTTCTCTTCCCTTCGCCTGCATGCGAGGGGATGTGGTCACGTACATCACCACAGTACCATGTACTGCAGGGGAATTTGACAGTGGCAGGGCAGGCATTTTGGCAGGCAACAAACAACTGCTGCTTAGCGAGCTGTAGTGAATCAGGCCCTGAATAAATTAAAATGTTCACACATTAATGTTCTTGACGTTCACTATCAAGTTTTAAGACTCTGTGAATTACTGATTAAAAGCCTCTAAATAAATTTAACAATTGAATTAAGACTTAAAAATTAAACATTGAAGATGGGGAAGCATGGTGGATATTAAATAGGTCAAAGTGTCATTTCCTACTTAATTCACTACTTCAAAATAACTTGCTTATTATGGTTTTATTACTTGTCACCAAGCTCAACTTCAGTTTAAGAATAATCAACATGTACATCATTGTCACAAGAATGACAATGTTCAATTTGAAAATGCCATGTTGCTTGACAAGTTTTGTACGTTTCTCACAAAGGAAATTGTGCTGCTTTAACATGTTTTAAATATTGACAATATTCCAATATTGTTTCTTTTCCATCCCAGGCATGTACAGCTACCATGAACAGTCCTGTTTGAAAAGAAAAAACATGAAAGCGGCCTCGCTCTCTCCAGTGACCAGCATGGTGTGGGAAAAGCCTTGCCGCCCACAACAGCTGCTGCCCACAGGCCCGTACCTGCCACCCACAGGCCCGTACATCCCGGGCTTAGTGGGAAATCTGTCCCTGCCTCCATATAGTAGATATTGCAAACCTCCATATAGTAGACTATTGCAGCTATTATCATGCTGAGGATGACTGTTAAACTGCAATACTATTGTCTCAACTATCACAGACACTGGATTGTAATATATTTTCACTGTTTAATGATATATAAATATTAAGTCTGGGCAATATGCAATCTAACCTGCAACACTACCCCCTCCCAGTTGTTTCCCTTACTTTTACCAGTCTCATATTAACATGTTATTTTTCCCTTTAAAGTGTGAATCACATAACTACTACTATGGCCTAGATACATAAACTTACTTTCATTTATTGTATGTAAACTTTATTTTCCATTCCTGTACCTAATGTCCCAATGTATCCAAACCCTAATAGTTATTAAAGGCCCATACACATTAGAAGATTATTTTTCCAATCAGGCTGGTTGGAATGAAAATCTGGAAATTTCTGGGAACTGATTACAATAGTTATCTCCCAAATGCCGGAAATTGGACAAAAGCAGTCATCTGCATAATTGCCCAAACACACTAGAAGATTCTTCAAGACATGCAGGTCAATCGCCCAATATTGCTCATGCCATTTGCACCCATTGTTCCTTGTGGATGCACAATATCCTTCATGATCAGCTCAAGGGAAATTGTTCACCAATATCTTTTGTTTTTCATATCTTCTAGTGTGTATGGGCCTTACATTTACCAATGTGTCTGTAGGACCAATTGGTGTCTGTTTAGGAGCAAATTTTGACCTGATTATAATTTAATATCACCACTGTTCACAGCAATAAGAAATTAGGTACCACCAGCATGTTTTACATAACACATGCAAGGACATAGGCTCTAATTGGAGTCAATCTTTGTGATGTGTTAAGGTGCATACACACTGTACAACTTTTTTGACCAATTTCGTTCATGTCATTTCGAAATTGGTCAAAATATCTTTCAGTGTGACTGCGACAAATGACAAATGATTATGAGGATACCTGTTGTTGTTCATCAAGATTGTTCGTCAACTGTGTATGCAGCTCAATTTGGATATCTTTCAGAAAGAGCCTATAAACTGTAGCTAGATCTTTCGTCTGTCGTCAATATCTTTCGTCAACATCTTTCGTCCTGGACACTGGGTTCAAATTTTTATAAAATAGGGAAAAATTCAGACCCACTCACTGAGGGACGAATTCGCTCCCCTTTCCAATGGTCAGGGTTTGCGGATGCATGAAAATTACATGTACAAACCCCGGGAGTTATCAGGATAGGCCAGTTCCACATTTGCCTAGCCATTTGCTCCATGGTGGGCAAGAAAGGAGCGAGCATGGGGCAAAAGCACCATATAAATGGAGTTTAGAAAAACAGAATTAGCAAAATATTCCCATAATACAAAACATTTTTTTAGAATGTAACCTTGTTTTTTTTACATGTGGGTCCAAATTGTTCTCTTTACCTATCCCATCATGTATTCCACTAGGTGCCAGATTTTGGTTAATTCGTAAAAACAAATTTTGTCTCTAATGGACAAAACCATGGGCACTGCAGATGGGGCAGATGTAACATGCATTGTATGATTGGTTGATGTGGATGGCACTCCCTAATAGCATTTGTGAAACCCTGGAACCCCATATAAATTATTTTGAAACATACATATGCATGTTGATTGTACAAAGGAGTCAGCCAGTGCCATTTTTCTAAGCTAGAATGAAGTATATCACCGTATCGTCTGGTGTGTGTTAGCTTAAAGACAATATAAAAAAACACCTAAAACAGAGGTATAATCGGGCACAACATTTCAAATATTAAACAAAAATAAATTTATTTTCTACGCACACACTGATTGAAATAGTTTACTGACTGCTCTCAATAGTAATCTGACATTACTCAAATAGGCAGGCTAGGAAATAAAAGAAAAAAAAATATATATATATAATATATATAATTCCCTAGAGATTGCTCTGTTGGCTCACGCTGGCATCTTGTCTATTGGCTGATCTCACTCCTTGACAACGGTCACTGTTGTGATCGAAACGTTGGAGATTGGAGACTGTACCAGCTAAACAGGTTTTTTTCTTTATTTAACCCCTTCCCGACATTTGACGTATATATACGTCATGGCCAGGATGTACTTCCCGACACATGACGTATATATACGTCATGACTTCAAAGTGCCACTGCGTCTCGAGACGCAGTGACAGAGGGACGATGTCTGCTGTCCCTGACAGCAGACATGTCCCTGCATGCCCAGGGGGGGCTGCGATGCCGCCCCCCCGTCGGCGATCGCTGTGATTGGCTGTTCAGTGTGAACAGCCATTCACAGCGTTTTCCTGTGTTACCGGCGAATCAGACGCTCGGTAACACAGGTGTCAATCACCGCCGGGCGTCAGGGGGCATGAGGGGGTCATCGGTGACGACGACACCTCACCCCACCTGCCCCCAAGGCTGTGATTGGTCCGTGGGACCCACGGACCAATCACAGCCAAGGCGCGTGATTTAAACTAACGGTGACTGCGCTGCAGACGCCATTCCGGTCTGGAATTGCGTGCAGAGCGGTCACCGTGCCAATCTGTCGTGATACATACCTGATCCTTGCCTGAAACTTACCTGATCACCGCTGATCACCGCTGGTAGCGTGCTGCCAGCAGCTGGATACTTCCTGGATCTTGTGACTTCTGTGTGTGCTGCTGCAGCAGTGTCATAGAGTCACAGATCGTGAGAGATAGGGACAGATAGTGACAGAGAGTGATAGAGAGTGATAGAGAGTGATAGAGAGTGATAGAGCGTGATAGAGAGTGATAGAGAGTGATAGAGAGTGCTATATTTTGTGTCTGCTGCACCCCCTTTTGTGCTGATCACTATATCTGAGGTGATCAGCAACTTTTTGGGGGTGCAGAGTTTTTTTTTTATATATATACCTGTCAGTTGCAGCAAAGGTTGTGCTGCCTGTGCAACTGACTGCTGCCCCCCCTGCTGCCCCCCCTTTTGTGCTGGTCAGTTTTAATTAATTAATCAGCAACTTTTTGGGGGTCCAGGGTTTTTTTTTAATATATATATACCCTGTCAGGTTGTGTGTCTGCTGCCCCTCACTGCTAATCAGTGGTGCATCACTGCATCACTGATCTGCAGTTTTTTTTTTTTTTTGGAGAGTGCAGTGGGGTTTTGTTTTTACACCCACGTTGCTTGTGTGGGTGTCCTGTGGCCGCTGAGCGCTGATCAGTGACGTACAATCACTGAACAGCATTTTTGGCACAGGGTTGATATCATTTTTTTTTCTGCAGTTTTTTTAAATTGTTTTTTTTTTTTGGAGAGTGCTGTGGAAATTTTTTTTAAATTGTTTTTACACCCACGTTGCTTTTGTGGGTGTCCTGTGGCCGCTGATCAGTGACGTACAATCACTGAACAGCATTTTTGGCACAGGTTGATATCATTTTTTTTCTGCAGTTTTTTTTAAATTGTTTTTTTTTTTTTGTTTTTACACCCACGTTGTTTTTGTGCGTGTCCTGTTGCCTTTGAGCGCTGTTCAGTGACGGACGTTACTGACCAACATCTGTGCTCAATTTTTGGCGCAGGACCTTTTTTTTTTTTTTTTTTAACCCCTTCAATTTTTTTTTTTATTGGGATCAAATTCCTGTATAAAGTATTTTTTTTTCTGCACTACATACACACTACACACTACATACCCCCCGTGTTGAAATAAAGTTTGTACCCCCCCTACACTATACACGTGTTGAAACATTACACTTACAGAAACACAAAAATAAAAATGTCATCCCAAATGTCATCCCAAATGTCATCCCAGTCATCCAGAAGAATGTATTCAGCGGAGGAGGCATATGCCATGCTTGCCTCTGACTCTGACTCTGACACAGCCAGTGATGCAAGCGGGGAATTTGAAGGATTCGCCTTAAGCTCCTCTTCCTCCTCTGCTGATGAGGGACCCCCTCAAAGACGCCCCCGTAGAGAAGCTGAGACCCCCCCCAAATGATTGATCCCGTATGGACCCCACCACCAGACAATTTTGAGCCCCAGGTTCCTGAGTTTTTGGCCATCCCAGGAATCCAATTTGATTCAGCAGGTCTCAGAGAAATTCACTTTTTCAAATTATTTTTCTCTGATGATTTTATAAATTTAATGGTGGACCAAACTAATTTATATGCCCAGCAGTTTATTGCTCAAAACCCCACGTCATCATTTGCTAGGTGGACCCCTGTAGATGCAGTAGAGATGATGACGTTTTGGGGTCTGGTGTTACATATGGGCATAGTAAAAAAGCCAGAAATTAGGC
Source organism: Crinia signifera (assembly GCF_055691185.1). Classification (NCBI taxonomy): domain Eukaryota; kingdom Metazoa; phylum Chordata; class Amphibia; order Anura; family Myobatrachidae; genus Crinia; species Crinia signifera. The sequence continues at coordinate 81,956,583 of NC_139223.1, forward strand.
AATATTGGAGTACAGATGTTCTGTACAGCACCCCATTTTACCGTATGGCCATGACTCGGGCTCGTTTTGAGATAATCCTTAAATTTTTACATTACACCGATAATACACTGTGCCCACCCAGAGATGATCCCACCTTTGACCGGCTATTCAAAGTCAGGCCGGTCATTGATCATTTCAGTGCCAAATTTGCAGAGATGTACATCCCTGAAAAATTTATTTGTATTGACGAGTCCCTTATACATTTTAAAGGAAGGGTTAAATTCCGCCAGTACCTTCCCAGTAAGAGGGCAAGGTATGGCATAAAAATGTATAAGCTGTGTGAAAGCACCTCAGGGTACACCCACAGGTTTAGGGTATATGAAGGGAAGGATTCAAGAATTGAACCGCCAGAATGCCCCCCCTCCCTCGTAGGTGTTAGTGGAAAAATTGTCTGGGATTTAGTGCACCCCTTCCTGGATAAAGGTTATCACCTCTATGTGGATAACTTTTACACTAGCATCCCCCTGTTTAAGGCCCTTGGTTCAAGAGGTACAGCAGCTTGCGGTACTGTGCGTAAGAACCAAAGAGGCCTCCCAAAAACGCACATTGCCCAAGTAATGAGAAGGGGTGAAAGCAGGGGAATATGCACCGAAAATATGTTGTTGGTCAAATATAAGGACAAGAGGGATGTCCTTATACTGACAACAATTCATGGAGACAGTACCACCTCCATCCCTGTACCAGGTACCAGTACCCACACCTCAAAACCTAATTGTATCCTAGATTACAATAGGTACATGGGCGGAGTGGATCTTTCAGATCAGGTACTGAAGCCGTACAGTGCCCTGCGGAAAACAAAAATCTGGTACAAGAAGCTGGCCGTGTATATCATCCAGATGGCACTGTATAACGCTTACGTGCTATTCCGTTCTACCAGCCAGAGGGGGACATTTATGCACTTTCAAGAGGAAGTCATAAAGGGCCTAATATTTTGGAACCAGCAGGCAGAGGGCCCCAGTACTTCTAGTACTGGCCCCCGTATTGTACCAGGGCAGCATTTTCCTAACGAAATCCCCTCCACTGCATGAAAGGGCAGGACACAAAAAAGGTGCAAAGTTTGCTATAAAAAGGGAATAAGAAAGGAAACTATTTTCCACTGTGAAACTTGCCCCGACAAACCCGGCCTATGTATAAAGGAGTGTTTTAAAATATACCACACATCTATGGATTATTAGGTTCATCATTTCACCGTGCTTCGGGGGTCTTGCTAATGCCACATAGCACCCACCATTCATTCCACCAGAATCTGAGCTGCAAAATCCAAAAATCACTCCTTCCCTTCTGAGTCCTGCCATGCACCCAACTGGTATTTTTTGGTCACACATGAGGCATTGCCATACTCGGGAGAAATTGGGGCACAGATTTTGGGGTGCTTTTTCTCCTTCATACCTTCTGAAAATGAAAAATTTTGAGCAAGAACTGCATTTTTGTGTAAAAAAATGTAATTTTTCATTTTCACTGCCCAGTTGTATCAAAATTGGTGAAACCCCTGGGGGTTTGAAATGTACACTATACCCCTAGATGAATTCCCTGAGGGGTGTAGTTTGCAAAATGGGGTCACTTGTGGGGGGGGGTTCCACTGTATTGGTGCTTTGGGGGTCTTGCTAATGCGACATAGCACCCACCAACATTCCACCAGAATCTGTGCTGCAAAATCCAAATATCACTCCTTCCCTTCTGAGTCCTGCCACTTTTTGGTCACACATGAGGCATTGCCGTACTCGGGAGAAATTGGGGCACAGATTTTGGGGTGCTTTTTCTCCTTCATACCTTCTGAAAATGAAAAATTTTGAGCCAGAACTGCATTTTTGTGTAAAAAAATGTAATTTTTCATTTTCACTGCCCAGTTGTATCAAAATTGGTGAAACCCCTGGGGGTTTGAAATGTACACTATACCCCTAGATGAATTCCCTGAGGGGTGTAGTTTGCAAAATGGGGTCACTTGTGGGGGGGTTCCACTGTATTGGTGTTTTGGGGGTCTTGCTAATGCGACATAGCACCCACCAACATTCCACCAGAATCTGTGCTGCAAAATCCAAAAATCACTTCTTCCCTTCTGAGTCCTGCCATGCACCCAAATGGTATTTTTTGGTCACATGTGAGGCATTGCCGTACTCGGGAGAAATTGGGGCACAGATTTTGGGGTGCTTTTTCTCCTTCATACCTTCTGAAAATGAAAAATTTTGAGCCAGAACTGCATTTTTGTGTAAAAAAATGTAATTTTTCATTTTCACTGCCCAGTTGTATCAAAATTGGTGAAACCCCTGGGGGTTTGAAATGTACACTATACCCCTAGATGAATTCCCTGAGGGGTGTAGTTTGCAAAATGGGGTCACTTGTGGGGGGGTTCCACTGTATTGGTGCTTGGGGGGGTCTTGCTAATGCGACATAGCACCCACCAACATTCCACCAGAATCTGAGCTGCAAAATCCAAAAATCCCTCCTTCCCTTCTGCGTCCTGCCATGCACCCAAATGGTATTTTTTGGTCACATGTGAGGCATTGCCGTACTCGGGAGAAATTGGGGCACAGATTTTGGGGTGCTTTTTCTCCTTCATACCTTCTGAAAATGAAAAATTTTGAGCCAGAACTGCATTTTTGTGTAAAAAAATGTAATTTTTCATTTTCACTGCCCAGTTGTATCAAAATTGGTGAAACCCCTGGGGGTTTGAAATGTACACTATACCCCTAGATGAATTCCCTGAGGGGTGTAGTTTGCAAAATGGGGTCACTTGTGGGGGGTTCCACTGTATTGGTGCTTGGGGGGTCTTGCTAATGCGACATAGCACCCACCAACATTCCACCAGAATCTGAGCTGCAAAATCCAAAAATCACTCCTTCCCTTCTGAGTCCTGCCATGCACCCAAATGGTATTTTTTGGTCACATGTGAGGCATTGCCGTACTCGGGAGAAATTGGGGCACAGATTTTGGGGTGCTTTTTCTCCTTCATACCTTCTGAAAATGAAAAATTTTGAGCCAGAACTGCATTTTTGTGTAAAAAAATGTAATTTTTCATTTTCACTGCCCAGTTGTATCAAAATTGGTGAAACCCCTGGGGGTTTGAAATGTACACTATACCCCTAGATGAATTCCCTGAGGGGTGTAGTTTGCAAAATGGGGTCACTTGTGGGGGGGTTCCACTGTATTGGTGCTTGGGGGGTCTTGCTAATGCGACATAGCACCCACCAACATTCCACCAGAATCTGAGCTGCAAAATCCAAAAATCACTCCTTCCCTTCTGAGTCCTGCCATGCACCCAAATGGTATTTTTTGGTCACATGTGAGGCATTGCCGTACTCGGGAGAAATTGGGGCACAGATTTTGGGGTGCTTTTTCTCCTTCATACCTTCTGAAAATGAAAAATTTTGAGCCAGAACTGCATTTTTGTGTAAAAAATTTAATTTTTCATTTTCACTGCCCAGTTGTACCACAATTGGTGAAACCCCTGGGGGTTTGAAATGTACACTATACCCCTAGATGAATTCCCTGAGGGGTGTAGTTTGCAAAATGGGGTCACTTGTGGGGGGGTTCCTAAATTTTAGCATCTTATGGTGCCTAGAAACCTACATGGTGCCTAAAAAATAATCTCATAAAAAGGAGGCTCCAAAATCAAGTAGGTGCTCCTTCTATTATGAAGCCTGTGGTTTGGTCAACGTGCACACTAGGGCCACATATAGGATATTTATGAAAACAAAAGAATTGGGGGAATCAATTTTTAGTCACATTTCTCTAGTAAAATCTACTGTGTTCCTTAGAAAAATGTATTAAAATTGCAAATCTGCAAAAAAAATGAAATTTTGAAATTTCACCTACACTTTGTTTTAATTCCTGTGAAACACCTAAAGGGTTAACAAACTTCCAAAATGCTGTTTTGAATACTGTGAGGGGTGCAGTTTTTGAAATGGCATCATTTATGGGGGTGTCTCACATACAAGTCCCTCAAAGTCACATCAGAACTGAACTGGTCCCTAAAAAAATCAGTGTTTGAAATTTTCTTGAAAATTTGAGAATTTGCTATTCATATTGTAAGCCTCCTAGTGTCCAAAAAAATTAAAAGGAAGTTGAAATAATGATGGAAACATAAAGTAGACATATGGTCTATGTTAGTTATTAACTATTTTGAGTGGTATGAGTATTTGTCTCACAAGCAGAAAATTTAACATTTTTTGCAAATTGCTAAATTTTCCATTTTTTTACGACATTTTGGTATTTTTCACAAAAAAACACAGACTGTATCGACCCAAATTTACCACTAATTTGAAGTACAATGGGCCTTATTCTGGTTGGTGCGGCCGGGCCGTACGCGTACGTCCCGGGGGTTTTTATGATCTGCGCATGCGTACATTCGCTAATGCGCAGGCTCGAACACTCCACAACGCTTACGGACGGGTCTCTACGTGAGAAAAAACCTATACGCGAGTGTACGGGCATTGGGAGCGGCATAGGGGCGTGATGAGGGGAGCGGCCGAAATAATGAGGGAAAATAGGCGTAAATATCGGCGTATACGGGGGTGTGCACCAAAAATGAGTGGTGCTACTACCGCACGATCGACTAAGGCACCGTTCATTTCAGACACAAAACAGGCGGCCGCCAACCGCCATCTCAAACTACCCCTACAGATACCGCATGCCAGCGTGCGCCTGGGTTTGCTAATTAACGCTTATTACTACTCAAACACATACACCTGAATGTAATAAGCAATGCTGCAGTCTATTAAGTCCAAACCATGATTTCACTACCTGCAAGCCACACACAGCACTCAAACACATTGGAAGCTTATCTTTCTATACTTCTCTACATTTAAAGGTTTGTTTAATTTAAGGTAAGAATCTTTTTAAGACCTGCTTATATATGCTAAGGTAGCTATTTGCTAAACAGTTATACACATTCACTACGTGCTTTCATAGACAGTAGCACACTCAATCTACACAAGTCGACATGTGTCAACGTGTTCACTCTAATACAAACATAGGTTTTGTATTTATGATACAATAACATAAACCACATCTAACACCTACAAAGGATGTTTCAGCAATGTTTTAAGCCCATGCCCACTATTTTGCACACAATCTTTGTATAGTACCCAAAATACAGAACTGTACCACTATCTGATCTGCTATGAATTGGATTTGACTACACTCTGGATGTAAGATGCCACCAATCACATTATTGCACTCACATCTCTCTAACAAAGGATTCCTACATCTGCTTATGACACTGTAAAATCATATATATTTAAAAACTTATACATGTTTGTTCACAAGCAATTTTATCATGTTTGGCCGATTCACACATCTTTTTTTAGGGAGGACACATATGCATTCCTACACAAATGTACCTTTTGACCCTTGTTTGTCTGCCTCACCCACTCCATGAGGAAAGCATTGTTCTGGACCTGCTTTTACCTACTACTGTAGGAGCTACCTCACCTGCACACAAACTGCTTTCTCACCTATTAAGTTGCTCTGCACATGTGCTGACACAAACTAATTAGCAGGGAAAAGTTGGATAGGAACATGGGAATGGCCATGGAGAGGGTTACACATGGGAAACTTCGACCACACTTCGACAAATGTTCAAAAATACCCTGGTCAGTAAGTACACATAAATCTAGTATTTGTTTCACACAAGAAATTACACATACAACAATTTTGTTTTAATTGGTAAAATAAATTTATTTGCTGTTCAGCATCACAGCTTAGTAGACACTTTCATGTCATAAATCAAATAAACAAATAAAATAGACACAAAAATAAAAAAAACAGCCAGAACAAGAGGTTGCATATCTCCAAACATGTGTTACCCTGCAAATGCAATGGTGAAATAAATGGGGACACCAGAATACGTACTGCAACAACCAGGGTGAATACTAAGCAAGATACACACCACCAAAAATTTATCCTGCATTTGTAGAGGTCAAAATAAGAACTTTAATGCCCATGGCACGAAAATGGATCGATGGCCAACTCAGGAAGTGGATGTCCAGTGCAATTTAAACATTTGGGGTCCAACCACAGAGGAAGTGAACCAGGTCTCATTATTTGGGCCCTTTTTTCCCCCTTTTAGATGGGGCCTTGGGGACAGGGGCCTTTGGGTCAGATGGCTTGCGGCGTCTTCCCCTAGTGGACACAGGAGGGTCAGCAGAGGTGGAAGGTTGGGGAGCAGCTTGGGGTGGGCCAGCAGATGGGGGATTGTCCCTTAGGGACCTGGCGGTGGGCAGCAGCTCCGCAAGAATGTCATTAAGGCGGCTGAGGTGTTGGCCAATGCTTTGCATGCCAGCCGCCAGAGTGTCATTCATGCGGTTGAAGGCCTCACACTGCTGCCTGTTTGTGGCCTTCCAATCCTCCAAAAATTCCCCAATCTGCTGCTGACGGAGCGCAGCATCCACCCCTTGCTGCTCGATCCTCTCCAGCATCACCATCATGCTCTCATCCCATGTCTCCTGTGGCTGGGGCTGGGGGTGTCTTCTTGGTGGAGGCTGGACCACTTGCTCCACCTGTGGCTCTGCAGAGGAAGATGCTGCCGGTACATCCTGGGTTTCTGCTTCTGCTAGGATAATAATTGAAAACAATGTCACCATCACATACGCACTAAAAAATATCTTTCAAAATACAATGCATTACTGTGACTTACCATTAAAAGCAGCATCAAAGACCTCCGCCGGGAGCTCACTGTCCATATTGGAGATCCCCCTGACCTCGGCCACATCAATGACGTCCAAGGCGTCCTGCTCCAGGGGGGTATACTCCAAAGTATCGGGCATAGGACCTCTCCCGGTGGACATGCTGTGGTTGTACCGGTCAGTCATCTTCCTCTTCAGTGTACTTTTGAAGTCTGTCCACCTACAAGTTTAAAAATACAAATATCACCATGAGATATGTGCACCACTGTGCTAGTGAACATCATGACTATGTTACATTTCCTAGTGTGGGTGATCTTATGTTTTTTAGCCATATGTGTCCCACACACACATTAATGTCTCCATTAGGAGGCATTTCAGTGTCTCATCTCATTCATTAGGCCACTAAATGCACATACATAGATCACTATGCAGAAATGACATCATCCATGGCCAAATTAGGCACCTCCACCTGTTGTGAAACTACACATTCCAATATAGCTTGACAGTGTGGTTATTATGAAATCATTTAACTATGGGATGGCATACTGGGATGTGTAGTTTCTCACCAGCTACATGTGCACAATTTGCTCATTCTTGTTTCAGTTGCATCATATGGAACATGTAAAGGTGGCCATACACGTTACAATTATTGTATACAATATTGCATCTCATAGCATATCGGTTTGGCGATGAGATCAGATTAGATGAGATCTAGTACAAAAAGTATGTGCTGCACATACTTTTTGTACTCATCGCTAAACCGATATGCTATGAGATGCGATATTGTATACAATATTATATACAATAATTGTAACGTGTATGGGCACCTTTACAACAACTCTTTCCAAAACACACTTTCTCTTGTCCCATCACATACTTCACATACTTCACATGAGCAGAACTGTGCCCATAACCTCACATCACACCAATGGTGCATGTTTCATATATCAATGTGGGTTATTAGACATGGTTGTGTTCACATGTGACATTGAAGTGTAGCACTATCTACAAACACACCTTTCTATTATTCTCAAAACATACATGTAACATATGTACACACATATGACATTATCAGGGGGACAAACACACTTGCCTTTTCTTCACCGATAGCCAATCTCTGACCACTGGTGACACCTGGTTCACTTCCTCTGTTATCTTGTCCCAAAGGTTTCTCCTTGCACTGGCACCCGGCTTCCTGATTGGCAATTCTATCCATTCACGTGCTCTGGGCACTAAAATTCTTAATTCTGCCTCTACAAATGCAGGGTTTCTCTTTTTGGAGGTGGTATCCTGCTCAGTCCTCACCCTAGATGTTGCAGCTCATTTTCTGGTGGCCCCAGTTCTCTCAACATGCACCTGCTGGGTCACACCTGTTTGGAGAGATGCAACCTCTTGTTCTGGCTGGTTGCTTGGCCCTTGTGGAGCTGGTGGAGGTTGAACAGGGCCTGTTAGTGAGGGGCCCGCTTGGTCTTGCAGGCTACCTCTCTCTTGAGCCCTCCTTCTCCGCTCCTGTTCCCTCTTCTGTAAAGCTTCAAGCAGGGATTCTGCTTGTGCTCTCTGTAGAGCGTCCTCAGCTGCGGAATCGTCTGAGTTAGACATGTTTGCAGCAATTCTGGCCTGCATCTGACTGAATATTTATATGTTAATCTCCCGCCATGAACAAGGGGGCGTATATTTTTCCCCGCAATGTAGTTGCTAATTTACGCCGATATTTCCCGACGATAATTGCCGCTTAAATTACGCAGGTCTCCACGCACCTGATCAATCACCTGTATATGCACATACACAGGTTGTGGAGCATTGTGTGCTACATCGTGAAATGTGTGCACCTGTCAGTCCAATGATGAGTGTTGTCAGCTGGTATCTGTTGGAGTTCGTGTATGCTTTGTGAGTCACATTTCAAAACATCACGTTATAATGCTTTCCTTACATATGTAATGAGTATGAAATTGTCATACACCAACATGTTGCATTGTGACCCTTTTAGCAGCGTATTTATTAGTAGACAATTGCGTGTATTCTTTTCTGCACACTGTATATACAGTACGTCTCTCCATGGAAATGGGTGTATTGTGCCCCTTTTAGCAGCGTATTTATTAGTAGACGGTTGCGTGTATTATTTTACGCACACTGTATATACAGTTCCTCTCTACATTGAATGCATGCTGTTGGTTATGGTGTGTGTATATCGGAACGGTCCGCGTAAGTTTCTATTCGCATCCAGTTTGTTCATGTAAGAAGGATTAATAAAGTTAATACTAAACAAACAATTTTTTACACCAATCAGCAAGCACCAAAAGTGATATATGTACCTGCAATTAATAACTGCGCCATTGCCACTATGACTTCAACCAGGGCTAGGGCGTTTTCTACCCAGGAGCTATTGGCCTTGGTTGAGGTCATGGACCGGCGCCTGGGGCCCAGGGGCCCTTATGTGTCGAATATTGACAAGCGGCGGGCATATAATGCTGCCCGCCGGCTAATCTTCGCCCGGACCGGCGTTCACAGAAGCCTGGGCCAAGTTGAGCGGCGCTGGTCTGACCTGCGCCGGCGGCAGCCAGTCTTGCTATCATCACTTCGCCGCCATATTGCCCGATGTAAGTTTTTATTTACTAGTATGACTGCGTTTTTTTTGCAATGTTTTCTGTACTTTTTATAAATATGTTCCTGAGTATGGGGGTGTATAGGGGGTGTATATGGGGTGTATATGGGGTGTATAGGGGGTGTATAGGGGGTGTATATGGGTGTATAGGGGGTGTATATGGGTTGTATATGGGTGTATAGGGGGTGTATAGGGGGTGTATAGGGGGTGTATATGGGTGTATAGGGGGTGTATAGGGGGTGTATATGGGTGTATAGGGGGTGTATAGGGGGTGTATATGGGGTGTATATGGGTGTATATGGGGTGTATATGGGGTGTATATGGGGTGTATAGGGGGTGTATAGGGGGTGTATATGGGTGTATAGTTGCTCAGTTTTTGGGTGTAGCATATCAATTAGTTTGCATGATAAATGTCTGAAATATAACAGCAATGATAATTTGTAAGGTTATGAGCATGACTAATGTGAATTTTTCTTTCCCCCTTTTTTATGAAACCCAATCTTCGATTTCTATGCCATCAACATGAACATTTCAGCACGGGCAAGAGCCCGCATAGAAGCCCGGGAGCAGGCAGCCCGGGACCAGGCAGCCCAGGAGCAGGCAGCCCAGGAGCAGCCGGAAGAGGAGGAGGAAGAGGAGGAGGAAGAGGAGGAGGAAGAGGAGGAAGAGGAGGAGGAAGACGAGGAGGAAGAGGAGGAGGAAGATGAGGAGGAAGACGAGGAGACAATGGGTCAAGCTGGGGCCCACCAAATTTCCCCATCCCCTTCCCCCACCCCCTCCCCAACCCCCTCCCCAACCCCCACCCACACCCCTACCCCCACCCCCAACCCCTCCCCAACCCCCACCCCCAACCCCTCCCCAACCCCCACCCCCTCCTCAACCCCCACCCCATTTCCAACCCCCCTACACCTCTCCACCACCCACCCCCAAACCTCTCCAATCCCCACTCTCACCCACTACCAGCATCCAAAGTCCAATCCCATCCCCCTTGCTCCTGACCCCCCCAACCACCGCACACCCAACCAGTGGCGACCAGGATGGCTCAAGTAGCCGTAAGTAAATAATGTGTCTAATGTTTACCTACACATTTCTACACATAAACAATCACAACAACCACATATGTGTATCCAACATCAACATTAGTTGCAACATATCACTGCAGGGCGACCATGAGGTGTGGCCTGTCCTTCTCCAGGAACAAGGGTCCCCTTGGTGGTTTTTTGGAGTGTGGCCATGCCTCACCCCTTGAATAATTGACATAACAGTACATCCAATGAGATATCCGACATTAGTGGTGTTGTAGTTATGTGGCTCCAGGTGTTGGGTAACTCCACTTCCCAGCATGATGTGCAACATAAATTTATAGATTGTTTTGTTAATAGTGTGTGAGGCCATGCGGATGCATGCTTTACAAACATAGCTTTAGGCCTATAATTTGTACAGCAATGTCCTAAATTTAAAATAGTAAGGAGTGCTTAAGCCGCAACAATGTCATAACCCTTAAATAGCACAGCCTAATTGTGAGGTTAGAGGAGAGTCCCCCAAAAACAAACTACCAATTGGGATACAGCATACATTCATCCAAGAAGGAGTAATTTAATTAATGTTATTTACTATGTACAGTATGTGTGTGTTAACATATTATTTTTTAGTACTGTGTTTACAGCAGACCCATCTTCAATGTAGTTTAAAAATGTATGTGGCCTTCACACATAACTCACAACTTTTTATTATGTACAAATACAACAAACATTTGTGTATGTTATATATTAATTTTTTTTTTTTATCCCTTCACTACAGACACTGAACAGCACCAGGAGGAGGTGGCAGTGATAATACGGGAGATATTCCTGACCCTCCTATATTTATCTATTCTTTTTTCCCAACTGGAGGCCCGCATTTAATTTATTTTTTATCCCCCCCCCCCCTTATTATGTTTGTTAAAAATAAAAGTTTCTATTCTGTTATAAATTGCCTGTGTTTTTAATAATAAATATGTTAGAGGGCTTGTAAGGGTAGGTACATACAGATGTGTAATGTAAAGTTATATTTGTAATTTGAGGTGAGGGGTAATGATTGATGTGTGAATGTGTGTGTTTTTGAGTAAAATAACACATAGTGAAAATGCATGAATGTTTAATGTTGTTCGATTAAAACATCACACATAACATCAGGGTAGGTATACATGTTACACATTTTGGACAAACTAATTATGGACATAATTTAGTACATATACAGAAACACCAACATAACTTGATTTAAAAGTAACAGCAATATGGGGACACATAGATAGTGATTAAAATGCCACATTAGAACATAACAAATATACATGTAATGAGGGTTAAAATGTTGTTTTATTAGGGTCTTTATTAAGGTAGACAATTGAGTTAATAGAAAACAATAATTAAATAACAAATAGAATAATTAATTAATTGTCAGATTTCTAGTTGAAAGGCAAGATTTGCAGGTCCATATATGTGAAGGGTATGCCAGCGTACACGGACGTACGCTCACTCTTACGAGCGGTGACATAAGCTGAGTTTTCCATTGAAAACAATAGCGACCCGTCCGTGCAAGCTGGCGTACGCTCAGATTTCCGCAAGAAGTCGGCGGGAAGACGGACGAGAGATGTCCGTAAACGGTGGCGTACGCTCAGTTGTACGCCAGTTGTCGGAATGTAAGGGCTGGTCCGTCCATGTACGTTGGCGTACGCTCAATTGTACGCCACTCCCCTTTGACGTTGTTTCTGGCCGTACGTATGCGGCTGACTTGTGGGTGGACTTAACCCCAACGGCCGCGTACGGAGAGCGTACGTTGTTTTGGAACGTACGCACGTTTGGCCGCTACGATCAGAATAACCTCCAATGTGTCACGAGAAAACAATCTCAAAATCACTGGGATAAGTAAAAGCAAAAAAAAGTTATCCCCACTTAAGTGATACATGTCAGATTTGAAAAAAAGGGCTCTGTCAGGAAGGCAAAAACTGGCTGTGTCAGGAAGGGGTTAAACAACAGTTTGTTTTTCTGTGGAGAGTGCTTTTTCCTAATTTTTGAAATTGGGATATTGTTTGTATTTTTTGGACACAGGTCTCTACCTGTGTGCCAATAAGGCACCCCACCCATTGCTTTAAGGTGTAGGTGTAGTGCAGGCTTTGTGGATCTTTATTTATATATATATATATATATATATATATATATATATATATATATATAATAGGATGAGGGAGCGGCACTCAAAGCTTCAATAAGTAGTCAGAAGACGTAGTTGTATATCAACATTTCAATTTCAATAACAACATTTTCATCAGGATACAAATAATGCAGATAAAAACATACGTTTATAGTAAAGAAGCCCCATGTAAAATGCAGCCAGCTCGTGCAGACGCTATTCACCTCCACCCCTAAGGAGGTGGATGATGACATCACAGAGAGGTGCGACTTACACCAACCCAGCACCATTCACCGTCACCATAGTAACCGGAAAACATAATGACATATGCAACTAGAAAAATGGTAAAGCAGAACATTTGAATAATAATAATAAACACTTACAAATAACACAGCAAAACAGAGAGAAGTCTAGTGGAACATACTAAAGCTAATTTGTTCGTTTAGACCTTTTGACGCAACTACATCCAGTCTAAATATCACGCTTCACATTGTAAAAGTTTTAAAAGACGATTACCTCCATGTAATGTTAAAGGAACACACTCAATAACTCAGAATCTTAAGCTGCATACCCCTTTCAGACAGAAAAAAAGACCCGGGAATTTCCCTGCTCTTGCCGTGTCGACCCCGGTTTTTCTTCTGTCTGAAAGGGTCAACACGGGTCTAAAGTTCCGGGACTTCGACCCAGGTATTTACCTGGGTTTTTCCTGGGTCTGTATTCCAAAAACCCGGGGTCGCCAGCTGTCTGAAAGGAAACGACCCGGGTTTTTGGGATTATTACACATTGTTAGGCACTGATTGGCTCTCCTGGTGGGGTGCTGGCTGATTGGTTGTGAGGATAGGCTTCTCTGATTGGTTGGGAGGGCATGGCAATGGAGCTGGCCCTGAGGTCATTAGGGAGCTGAAAAAAGGATAGCATGGCCCACTGGTAGAAGCACTGCTGCTGGCAGTGAGAGGGGAGGAGGATATCGGCAAACAGATGACTGGGACAGTCAAAGATGCCACAGTGTACTCAAACAGGTACTTCTTTACTTTCACAGCGCCAGCATGGCGCCGCGCGTCAGAGTCCCCTTGCGGGGCTCGGTGGCTCGCTACGCTCGCCACGCTAATTAAAATCAACTCCATGCCAACATGGATAGTGGAGGTATGAACTATCCATGTTGGCATGGCGTTAACTTCGTTTATTTTACTTAGTTTGTGGCGAGCGTAACCCGGAAGTACGCGTGGCGCCATGCTGGCGCCGTGAAAGTAAAGAAGTACCCTCAAACATTGCAAATATACTGACAGCCATTTGAGGTAACATGTACATTCCAGTATATAAAAACAATAAAGCTTGTTTACAACATATCCTTGTGTCATGCCATGGTTAATGCAATGCAGTGAGCAGTCACACCCACTTTTGATGACCTCATCTCTGTGTGCCTTTAAAACTGTCCTATTCTTATGACACACAGAGTTTTGCAGGAAAAATCCGGCTTCTGTGTGAAAGGGGTCGACATGGGAAATACCCGGGTTTTTGCTCCTGTGTGAAAGGGGGTCAGCCCCTTGCTGCCTAGTTGTACCTGGGTTTTTGTATCCGGGAAATACCTGGGTTTTTGGGATTTTTCTGTCTGAAAGGGGTATAAGTGGATATTTGCATTACAAAAAATGAAGTGCAACGGGTTGATCGCTCTGTCCTTTTTCCAAGGCTGCACGAATAGAACTTCTATGTTGTGCTATGTGTTCCTTGATTTTATGTTCAGTTTTGCCTATGTAGACAAGACTACAGGAGCAAATGATCTTATACACTACAAAAGAGGAGGAGCAATCAAAATTCTAGCGGATTTTATATGCTTGTCCAGAGTGAGGGTGATGGAAGGTGTTGCCAGTTAACATAAACTGGCATGCTGTACATGTACATGTACACCTAAAGCACCCTAACTTAATGCAACCTAAGAAAGTGGTATGCGTAGGCATACTTTTAATGTCTCTTAAGCTTTGCCCACGAGAGTAACATGGCATGATACGTTTATATTTATATGTGAAGAATTTTTTTATAAAATGTTATAAAAAAAACCAAGGACCCGACTGTACAATTCAAGGTAGAATTGATAAGTCACATATATATACACCCTAATATGTTTTGCCCATAGACTGGAAAGTCTACAGTACATGCATGATGGGTGATATTTTTAAATAAAAACAACATCAATTTCAGTGAAGGGATCATGATATTGTAATAAAAAAATCCTATATACCCCCTGTCCCCTTATGATGATTGACAATGTCAAGATTCTGTATACCCATATAATTGGAGAGGATTTGTAAAAGTAAACAATTATTATTATTTTAATGACACTTCTGCAGTTTTACAGGGTGATATATCTTATCATTATTTATACCTTGCAACTGTGAGTTTTCCTAATTAAAGGCAGGTCAACTTTACTTACTGCAGTTTAAACAATTTAAAATATAAATTTGAACTTTAGTTATCCTTGAAGTTAAAAAAATAAAAAAATACTTTATTGTATTATTATAGTGGAGTACTTTCTTATGTTCCCTATAAATTTTTCTCTAAAACACAATGCGCAATAGATTCAAAAAGTTCAGAGTTAAATATTTACTTGCATGCTGTAGTTACATGAATGATTAATAATTGTATAATGGCATATGTAACATATAAAGTTTTAACACAAGATTTAACCCAGATGATAGCTTCTTTCTGTATTAAGATGGTGACATATAATTGCATTACATATTCAAAAGAAAAATGAGAACAAGAAATGTGGAACACTTTTTCAGGAATACTCGATGCAAAAGCAGTTGGCAGCACAGATGGTAGCACATGGTAAATTTGTGAAAAACTTATTGTAGTTGACACATTTTCCTCTGTGATGTTTTTTTTCTTTCTTGTGTCACCACTTATAATAATTCTGGAGGTTTTCCTAGTAATCAAAATATAACTGACACTTTTATTAAATGACTATGCTTTATGCAAATATATATATATATATATATATATATATATATATATATAAATATATATATATATATAAATATATATATATAGCTTGCCAGGGACGGTGGCACTCGGGATAAATAAACACACCAAGACCAGTCTGGTGTAGTCAACGTTTCAATAGGAAACACCTATTTTCATCAGGACATAAAACATACAATAAAAACTCACCCTTTTATGTGCTCACCGCCCTTCACCACCCGGCGTGTGCGACGTGCGGGCGTCCTCCCGCTACGGCGCTCACACATGACGTCACCACGTGTACCGTCACCAATACAATAAACATCAGCGTATGCAGCGGCTGTCAAAAATAGCAACAGTTATAAGTATACAAAATATCCAACAATTCACTGAACAATAAAGCAGAATAATTTACACAAAAAATACATGCAATATTATAAGAAACAATTAAGACCTAGAGTCTCATTCAGCCCATTCAGGCACGCCATTATGCCATCATGGGGCATTCACCTACGGCTTTAAAACATAAAATTATAGACCATATTCCACCATTAAATAGGGGTGGTAATAGATCCAGATTGCTTCTCCAAAGGGAGGTGAAATGGATCTTTACCTTTGACAGTTTGAGCCCGAACGGGCTGAATGAGACTCTAGGTCTTAATTGTTTCTTATAATATTGCATGTATTTTTTGTGTAAATTATTCTGCTTTATTGTTCAGTGAATTGTTGGATATTTTGTATACTTATAACTGTTGCTATTTTTAACAGCCGCTGCATACGCTGATGTTTATTGTATTAGTGACGGTACACGGGGTGACATCATGTGTGAGCGCCGTAGCGGGAGGACGCCCGCACGTCGCACATGCCGGGTGGCGAAGGGCGGTGAGCACATAAAAGGGTGAGTTTTTATTGTATGTTTTATGTCCTGATGAAAATAGGTGTTTCCTATTGAAACGTTGACTACACCAGACTGGTCTTCGTGTGTTTATTTATCCCGAGTGCCACCGCCCCTGGCAAGCTGCATTGAGGTTCCCTCACCTCTAATTTGACGGACGGCAACGGGAGCAGTATCCTTTACATTTGGAGAGTGCCGGTATTAACGCTACTTATATATATATATATATATATATATATATATAGAGAGAGAGAGAGAGAGAGAGAGAGAGAGAGAGAGACATTGAATGGCACTCCATAGAAAAAAGACCAGCTACCGGGGTTAGGGTTAGACTGCAGAGAGGGGGGTTAGGCTTCAGGGAGGAAGGTTAGGTTGTGGGAAGGGAGGGTTATAGTTAGGGGGCAGTGGGAGGGTAAGTATACTTACCTGACCCCTATCAGAATTCCCTAATTTGGGATGCTGGCTTCAGTATTCTGACAACTGACATTTGAGGGACAGATGATCAAATAAAAAGTACCTTTAGTGACAGTAGTTAACATCATTTTGCAATCATTACTATGTATGGTGCATTACTATGTATGTATGCATTCGCACAGGGGAGAAATGTTGGGCAACTGTGCATGTGCATAAACTTTTATGCGCATGTACAGCCTCTTTGTGTGAGCAGGCACAGCAAATTGCTTATTCGCTGGCCCATTCACAGCTAGCATTGCAGATGGGGGCGTGGGATGGCAGAGAGGGGTGGAGCCCATGGGAACGGCCAGCATTTCATGGGTGTCCCCATGAAAATGTTGGGTGTACCCATGATAAATAGGATTCGGTATGGAATCCCGGTGGTCGGAATCCCGGCGTTCAAAATCATATAATAAATTCATTGACATACTGTAGTCTTTGTAGTTTTCATATAATCGATATACTTAAAACTCCAATGTATATGTTAGTATACCAGGTTCTGCCTCTCCTGTCTCACCCCCACCACATGCGCCACTGACATTCATTTATATTAATTATTATAATTTTTATTATTACCGTTTATTTATATGGCAGCACAAGAGTTCTGCAGCGCCTAACAATATATAATTAAGCAAAATAAGAAATAACAAATTACAGCACAGACAAGACAATTTAGGACAAGTACTGTATATGGGGGGTAAAGAGAGTTTCATCAGGGGACAGGACACGGAAGCAATTTTTTGGTGGCAGATATGTGGGAATATGGAGAATAGCAATGTAAATTCATGCCTAAAAAGCATTCCATTTGTGCCTTTTACAGTGCAATATATATTTTCCAATTGCTAAATTAGCACTCTGACCAAAAATGAATGGTCTAAACCAAGGGCTTAACTACCATATGTGCAGGAAGTGCAGCTGCTATGGGGCCCACCTTCCCTGTCAAAGGATCAGGTGCTATATTATTTTTTCACCACTGGGTGGTGTATAGGGGCCTTTACAGACTTTTGCTATAAGGCCACATATATCTAGTTATGACACTGGTCTAAACTTTTTCACTTTCCTAATCTGGAGACAAAAGATACAGAAGTCTTGGAACACTTATTATTCAGACTCTTTTAAATATTGCCTACTGTGGTTAAAATTGGTACATTTACTTACAGCATATTGTTGGTCCAATAATCTAAAAAGGCAATCAGTAATATGAATTGCACTTCCTTTAAAACTATTTGAAATTGCTGACAACTAAAAAAAAAATCTTGCTGACACAAACTAGTGTGCAAAGCTAGATCTATTCTAATATAAGATTTTAATGTTTCTCATTTTCAAACAGTGCCAACTCACATCTATCATGCTCTGTCACATTTAAGTTTCTTAATTTACCGCTTTTAACTTTTTGTCATATTCAGCAAATAGATATATTCCAAAAGCCCATTTTTTAAAGCTGTTGTGTTTCAATATGAATATCATTTGCAGAATCTTAAATATTTTTTTGTTGAAAATGCAGATGTTTAGATAGTCTTTCATTCCTGTACACATATCTTGTTAGATAGAGTTGCATAACTGACAAATTAATATACTGTGTAAGTCCTGCTGTCATCTCTGTGCAAGTGAAAGCTGGGATTTAAACAACAGGATCTGAAGCGTACTGTAGAGGATAAATGCCCATATAGAGGCAGAAACTCTCCCTTATTTTAGGAACATCATTGAAAACTCAGGTTGATAAAACATTTACAGAGATGTATGCCTATAACTGTCTGCATAACTGTGTACTTAGCTGGACCATGGGTTCCTCAGCAGGATCCAGCAAATAGTGGGTGGGATGCACTATTGTCAATAATGCTGTCAAACCTCTGAAAATGCAATTTTTGGATGTTTGACTACATTTCCCATAAACATCAATGTACACATGGTGCTGCCTAGTAGAAGAAATTAGGAGTTCTGCACTACACTTAATATAGAGAAGGGGGGGGGGGAAAGAATGGTGCTGTTGTATTAACTCTTCCAGGTCCAATGTCTAGTAAGGCTCAACAGCCCTAGTGCTAGTAGCACATCCAGTGGTGAGCCAATTTAAAATAAGAACATTAACTTAATTATACAATCAATGTAGACCATTTTTGGATAAAAAAAGATTAAAAAAATAAAATTAATTTAAACATTTAAACTAGACTGTTTGAATTGCAAAAAAAAAAAAATTGGACTGCAAAAGGTAAAGGTAGGCATGTCCAAACTATGGCCCTCCAGATGTTGTGAAAATACACATACCAGCATGCCTTGCCATAGTTTTATCATTCCCTAATAGCAAAACTGTGGTAAGGTATGATGGGACATGAAGTTTCACAACAGCTGGAGGCCCATAGCTTGGACATGCCTGGTTTAAGGGCTGTCCAATGCCTTTTGTTAATGTTTTAATTATGGCGAATGAATACAGCACAAATCTGAAATGATAAGGGGAGAAAAAATGGAAGGGGTAGTTTGGGGTGGTAAGGATGTCACAGAAGGAGAAGGAGCATACAGGAAGAAGGCAAGAAAACGTATAGGACTATGCAGTTTAAATACACAACATCCCTGATACAGTATTTCTTAAAGTCTATGAATAAGATGGTATTAGATGGATCCTGGTAAAAATATAATTTGTGAAACTATAGATTTGTTTAGATTACCATACAAATGCCATCATGAGTTAAAAAATAATGTTGGGCAAATCCCTACAGTATATCACTGTTGTCATTTAAGCAAATCCTGAATGAGAGATCTACTCTAGAGCTCCCGGTTCACAACAATTTGGGGTCAATTTTTCCTGTCTATCTCACAATCCCCAGGTAGCTGAAACTGTTGCGGAACTGCTTGGAAGAAAACTTAAGTCATTGGCCTAATACTGTGTTATTTATAGTTGAGCATTCATATCAGTCCCTGCCCCAGTGGAGTTCCCTACCACATGTACATGCACACACAGACATTCTACATTAATTTGTTGGGAGCCAATTAGCCTACCAGTATATTTTTGGATTGTGGGAGGAAACCGGAGTACCACGGAGGAAACCCACACAAGCATGGGGAGAATATACAAACTCTGCACAGTTAGGGCCATGGTGGGAATCAAACCCATGACCTCAATGCTGTGAGGCAGTAATGCTAACCATTACACCATCCGTACTGCCTGTACTAATAATGAACTTTCAAAAAAACACCTGCACTCATAAATCAATACTGACTATCTCTGATATCAATTTTCTCATTTTAAGCAATGTCACAAGAATCATAGGCTAAATATGCTCACTGTATTAGAAGGGCAAATCGGGCATGATAATTGTATATCCAAATAAATAGTATTCAATTCCTTATTAATCGTGCAAAAACAGCTGTCAAGAGTCCCTTTTTGGCAATGAATGACCCGATGCAGTAATAAGTGAGAGCTCTATTAGGCTGAGACAAGCAGAAAAGCATATAGCTCCTTAGTAGAAATATATAGCAGTATTAGTAGCCACAATGATTTTAGTTTGTGTCCATAGGCACACTTTGTTAGTAAGCTTTTTTTTGTAGCAGCATTCAGCAGTTAACTTAGATAGAGGAGAAATGGAGCAATACTTTTGCTTTCTTTCTGTCCTCTCTGTAAATTTCTAGTCTACTCGTTGAGCAGCTATGAGCGTCTGTTCAGGTTGGTTCCCAGCTGCTGGTGCTTCCTTATTGATGCAGCACTATCTTGAGGCTTAGTCCAAAAGCGCTATTTTTTTTATTTGTTTTTTTGTTGTGATTTTGAAAAGGTTTAGTATTCCTTTAAATAGCAGCAGGTTGGACCAACACATGTGGTGTCTGCGCTCAGTTTATCTATTTCCTATTACTATACTTGGAATTCCCAGATTTCTAGACTAAAATTATGGAAAATACATATGTAAATCAGTGCCATCTTAACAGCATTTTAGGGCCTGGGCAAAGCAATGCATTCTCATAATAAATTAAATTAATACATTACTTTCCTGTAGTCACGCACCTTATCTTCACATGCTTCCATACAGTAAATGACTGTATGTACACTGATTGATGGATAGCTAAAGCCATCCACCAATCAGTATTCTGACAGTCATTAACTGTCTGGTGGCAGACTGGCATTCAGGTAGAGAATGTTGCCTGGCCACTCTGTGCCCTTCACAATCAGAGCAATAGAACAGCATCCTCTACCTGCCTCCCAATAAACTTGGGAGGCACTGGCCTGGGGCAAATGCACTGTCCCGGAATGCCTCTGCTCAAAGCACCCTAGAATCAATGGCCACTGAGCATCTGCCCAGTGAGCACATATGTTAGGATAGTCCTGATTTAAGTACAGTATGATATATTATGTTATACTGTTGTTCGTCTGTGCCTTGTTTTGGACTCTGCTCTGCTGCTTCTTTTAGCCAGCCAATCTTTAGCCAATATTGGTGAGATGGTCAAAATTGGTTGGAAATGACTGGAGCTGAATGTTATGGAGGTTATTAATACTGTAGGAGAAATACCCAAATAATATGATTTTAGATGTTTTTAGCTTTTTTTTAACAAAGGACCAAAAATAAAGCATGACAGGCGATTTTGCAAAAGAAGAACCAAAAAAAAACAACCCATATACCTGAACAGAAATAAAATGCAGGGGTCAGTACCATAGACATGCGCACATTGAATGTTTGGTGTGCACAGGCACACGCTAATGCCTTCTCAATCATATATATTGTCGACTTTATTTGCATGTACTGTTGCGCAGCGTAATTTGAGGTTTTAAATTAAAATAAGCATGATGGCTGAGAGATGTTTTATATTGTGAGTTCCAATAGATTATGGTAGACATGCCTGTTTGGTGGAGTTAGACACATCCAATGGGCAATGTTAGACACATCCCTTTGACGGTACACCCCCTATTAAATTGTGCTGCGCAGGCCTATGGTCAGTGCACATTGTACTTGTAACAAGTCTGCTTATGTACTGTGTGTATAAAAAATGTAAGTAGATATATACAGTAGGATCCTGAACAGTACAATACTGAATGTATTCAGATATCACTGGTATAGAAGCTGTACTAAATGAGATTTACAGTAGAGGCATAATCATCAATTTTCCATTTATGACTCAATTATATGGTATCCGAGCTGTATCAGATACCATATTATAGAAGCAATTCAACATTTCTCTTATTAGTGCATATACTCCTTCATGAATGTGCACTGCCTGAGGGCACATAGTATGGAGGGGGCAGATTCCTTTATGCAACCTAGCACTCCAACTTCAACTGGAATAGGTTCCTGCAGGCAAATGCCAAAACTGTTAAACATTTTTAGTTGCCGAAGGTCTGTGTATTTTTGAGAATTTTTTAAAGATGAATCTTTACCCATGTGTAAGAGGCCTTCCTTAATGAAAATGAGACAATTCATTTTTTGCAGTATGAACAACTAGTTTTATGACTATACAGTCTTAAATGACTCAACACATGCTGGATATGTGTTACAATAGTTTTACAACTAAAGAAACAAATCTCATCTTGGCAGATAACTCAGACCTTAGACAGTAGGGAAGGTAATTAAAGTTATAAGACCATCTGATTGTCATTTACTCATTAAATAGACACAATCTGTCAAGCATTCAAAAAACACTTTACCTAATGTACTCATTGGAGACTTTCATGTTTAGATAATCATTGAATATCTGGCATCCCTTTACTTTTCTAAAATGAGTAAGGAAAATTTGAAGACCATAACAACCTCTCCTACAAATAAATGTAACTGTTAAAACAGTATTATAATACACCCAGGTCTGCCCAATTCAAAAGTCTATGGGCAATACCTATTAACATACAGGTATACAAATATCGCCAATGCCGGTTACGACTCAATACGACCGACATTGGACAGATTCTTGGGAAAATAAAACTCATAAATGGACAGATTTACTAATCTGCCATATTTATGGGATTCGTTTTTCCCGATGGCATAGGCTTATATATATTTTTTCATTCGTATTTGTATGTGGCGGCCATATATATAGCCTCCAAATACAAATTTTAATCAGCAGCCAGCATGGATAAGTCAGATCTGTGCACTCTTCAGTGTAAAAAAAAAAAAGAGTATATAAAGAATTTGAAAAAATGGTGTTGGGGTCCCACCAGATAGGCTATAACCAGCACCTGGCTCAAAGAGCCGATCCTGGTTTGAGAGATTCAGGGAACAATCTGAATAGGGGATAAAACCTACACCAGGCTCAAGGGCTAGTCCCCCATATTTTGGGAACCAGCACCAGGCCCAACCAGCCAGCAAGGTAATGCCACAGCTGGGGGACACTCATTACTTAAGGTCCCACAGCCAAAGCATTTACTCCCTGACCGGTCAGCCTGGGCAGGGACCCTGGGGGAGTGGGGACCCCCTTATAAAGGGGTCCCACCCTCCAGAATTAACCCTGCCCAGGCTGAAGCTCGGGGCTGTCCCGGGTGCCTCTGGGCTGATTGCAGTTTAAAAAATAAACCATTATGATTAAACTATTATGCATTGCTGTGGAACCACAAGTCCCAGCATGCAGGGCATTAAAGGGCCCACTGGTACTTTTAGTTCTACAACAGTGCGAATAGTTTAAAAAACACACTGACGCACATGAAAAATAAAACTTTATTACATACGGATCCCATTCATACCATACTCACCTACCTTGACCCAAAGGATCGGTCCCCTTATCCTGTAAAATCCATTTGGGTTACCTGTGGAAGGAAATTATACTGTACTTCTCAAAGGCCTCTGGTGACATATGGCTGGTTAGCAAATTAGGAATCATCACTCAAATGAATGGCAATTACTATTCGTATCCTTCGATGGTGTATGCATTCGGATTCCTGAGTAGGAATACAAATATGCCTGTCAAAAGAATACAAATAGCCATATATAAGCAATAGTAAATTCTTTAAAATATGAATTTATGACCGTATATGGACAGAAATGGCTACAAATGGGTGTATTCACAGCCATCTATGTGAACACATCACTACTATAAAACTTCAGAGCTTCTTCATTAAGACGCAAATATTTGGTAAATCTTCCACAAAGGACTAAAGACAATCCACATCTTTATGATGATTTTATTCCTAAATATTGCAATTACTATCATATGGGTGTCTTAAGGGATATTACCCTGGTAATCACATCACACACAACTGCTTATCCAGATTAGAACCCAAATTTATAAGCTTTCACTTTCATTTATAGCCTTTGATGTGTGCTGCTTAACTTGATCCTTAGTTTCATAGATATTTTAGCACTGTAACTGGGGCAAGAGACCCTTTTGGAAACAGGCATAAGCTGAATCTTTGCAAACGCTGAAAACTTCATAACCCATGAGTTGTGTATGACTCTGTAGAAGTGTGTGCTTGGTTATGGAGCATGCCTAGATCCATCCAGTTTGCATCAGCCCCTATGCTATTAACCAACCCCTCACTTCAAAAATATGTCCAGTTCCTAAATTTATTGGGTCAACCACTGCAGATTAAAATACCTTCTGTACTGTGCAATTTAACAAAGGGTGAAGCTAAATGTGCAAAAAGTAAAACATAAGCAAAAACATTTTACCAATTTATCCCCTTAGCGCTGGTACCAGTAGAATCCTTTTCCTCTCAAATGGTTTACCCAAAATAAAGAGAAAAAGGAATACAATAGTGCATTTCAGTTATACACACAATCAGGGAAAATAAAAATCCACAGAATTTGTTTGAGGATTTGACTCGTACCCTTTCCTTTTGTCTACTATGATGTAGACAATAGCGTATTGTGAGGGGGCGGTCACGTCACCGAGGCATCAAGCTTGACTCTTGACCAATAAGGATAAGAAAAAAACTGGATGGTGCAATACAGTTTTATTCAGTAAAATATACAAGTAAAAACAGCAGGAGGGACTCTCACCAGTTTGTGTGGTCCACACACGAAGTTGTAGACAATAAGGTGTTATTACAAATATGGAGGGTTCCAGGCGTCCCCGATAGTCTCCCAGGTTCCAGTCCCACCAAGCTGTGTTCTCCAATGGCCAACGCGTTTCGAAACACACTGTTTCTTTTTCAAGGCATATGGAGACCAACTCACCAAACCTCTATTTAAACCCCTATGCATTAATCCTAATGCCAGACATAGAATATTCCAACTTGCTAACATCATACATTTCCCACACATACATTGTAGTACACCAGCGCAATCCGTTTCTTCTTTTGTTCGTACTCGCGCTGAAATTACCGCTACTTCCGGGTTCTCGTTTGACGCGATACCGGAAGTGACGTTTGCGGTTCAACTTGCAGACTTCCGGTTCCGTCTTGCGTTCCAAATGCCGCGAATTCGGCTGCAAGGTGTTTTTATGCGTTCCAAGTTCCGTTTTTGCGTGTCAGCTCGTTCTAAAGCTGCATTATGGTTATCAAGGTCCCGCAACACGTTGTCGTGTGATTCCAATTATCATTTAAAGTGCAAGTGCGGAAATATGGAAAAAAGGGGGAGGTATTAGTAAAACAGTAAAATTTATTTAAAAGACATATAATGTCAATAAAAATAATTATAAAAGTAGTTTCAAATGCTTAATATACCATAACAATTTCATTGAAAGAGATGTGTAAAAAACATAAAAAACATAGAAAACATATAAATATGTGCAAAGATCAGAGTGGGGATTACATAAACCATTTAAGCTCGAAGTCTTTATTGAGACCTTCTGGTAGCAAAGTGTTGAAATTAAAAATCATTGACATTTCATTCTTTGCTAATTTGGAGCCCAAATCTCCCCCTCTCCTGTTTGGTTCTACTTTTTTTAGGATATAAAAGTTTTTTATGCCACTAACATCACAGTTATGAACTGATTTGAAGTGGGACGAAAGTGCATGTACTTCTAAGCCTTTTTTGATGTTACGAACATGTTCACCCATTCTGACTTTAAAGGCTCTACTTGTTCTTCCTATGTAGAATTTAGAACATGTGCACTCAATCGCATAAATAACATTACAGGAATGGCATGTTACAAAATCCCTGATGTTATGTTTTTTGTCATTAATCATTATTTCTGTGATTTTTGAACCAAAAGTATTTTTCACATTTTTGCAACCAATGCAAGCCCCGCATCTGTAGAAACCCACAGAAATAATAGATGATTTTTTTGGGGAAATTGGGTGCAAGCTTTTTACTAATTTGGTTTTGAGGTTAGGAGCTCTTCTAAAGACACACTTAGGGTTTTCGGGAATCTCTTTGCCTATAATTGGGTCTTTTTTTAATATGTTCCAGTGTTTGCCAATTATTCTTCTCACCTCTTTGTGTTGAGATGAGAAATTTGTGGTGAAGGACCATTTGAAGTTATCATTATCGTTGTGTTGTTTTTCTTTCGGCTTCAGTAAAGTATCTCTGTCGAGATCTTCTACTATTGTCAATGATTGATTGACCTTTGCTACTTCATATCCGCTCTTAATAAAACGGTCCTTCATATCATTGGCTTGTTTTTGGAATACACTTTGTTCTGTGCAATTTCTGCGTAGGCGTTTAAATTGCCCGGCTGGAATTGTCTCTAACCATCTGTCCAAGTGGCAACTATTTCTACTGATATAGGCTTGTGAATCAGTAGGTTTAATATAATTTTTTGTTTTTAAAACATGATCTTCAACATAAATTACAATATCCAAAAAATTGACATGGTCTTGACTTATATTTAAAGTTAATTGAATCCCCTTATCATTCTCATTAAGGTATTTGCAGAAAGATTCCAGATTTTCTTGGTTTCCCTTCCAGATGAAGAGAATATCATCGATATAGCGCCGCCAGGACACCAGGTTTGCCCCATATGGGTGGTGGGACCATACTTGGTCGGTCTCCCACTCACCCATAAAAATGTTGGCATAACTTGGGGCAAACCTGGTGCCCATGGCGGTGCCCCTCTTCTGCATATAATAATCCTCCTTAAATAAAAAGTAATTATTATACAGGATAAGTTCTATGGCTTCTACAATAAAGGACTGAAGATCTTTATTCATCTCTGATCTTAGTAATGCTCTTTTACTGGCCTCTATACCATGTCTGTGTTCAATTATGGTATAGAGGGACGTAACGTCCGCTGTGACCAAGAAACAATCGTCTTGCCATTCAATGCTTTTAAGGAATGTGATGACGTCAGTTGTATCCTTTAAATGGGATTGATTTTGGAGAACAAGAGGTTGAAGTTGTACATCAATATAGAGTGACAAATTGGAAGTTACTGAGTCCACCCCTGAGATAATGGGTCTCCCATGTGGACATATTGGGTTTTTGTGGACTTTGGGGAGGACATAGATTGTGGGTACAATTGGATGTTCTATATTGAGGAATTTGAGTTCATCTTCTGTTATGATAGATTTTTTATGATATTTTTCAGTGAGGATTTTAAGTAAGTCACTGATTTTTTGAGTCGGATCTATCCTCAATTTCTTATAAGTTTCTCCATCTTCTAATTGTCTTATTATTTCCTTCTCATAATCGCTTTTATTAAGAAGGACTATGCCCCCCCCCCTTGTCACTGGGTTTTATCACTAAATTCTTGTCCTCTTGTAAGGATTTTAGTCCTTTTCTTTCTTTGAACGTTAAGTTCTTATTTTTGATTTGATTATCCAGTTGTTTTATCTCATCCATAACTATAGTATTGAAGGAATCTAAAAAACAGCCCTTCAAATGGGAAGGATAGAATTTTGATTTTTGTTTAAAACAGACGTCATTGGGGTTATATTCCTCCTGATCTCTGTCATGAAAAAATTTTCTAAGGGTCAATTTCCTTAAAAATTTTTGTAAATCAATAAAGAAGTCAAATTGATTCATAGAGGTTGAAGGACAAAATTTAAGTCCTTTTTCTAAAAGTGTACGTTCCTCTTGTAGTAAGAGGTGGTCACTAAGGTTAAAAAATTTTATTACACCTAAATCATTTGGAACTGTATTGATCCTATCTTTTGATTTGGGAATTTTTAATTTTCGCAAGGTTTGTTTTTTATACTTCTGTTTTAATTTTATTTTTAATTTATCTCCTCCTCTTTTACCTCTTTTATGGATCTGTGTTACCTCTGAATGAATGGTAGGCGGTCCTGTCCTAAAAAATTATTGGAATGGCGGAAATCATCCCTTCTTTCCTCTAACCCTGAAAATCGGTTGTATGTGGGGACATTAGAACCATATTTGAAATTACGGTCTGATCTTATATCGTTTCCCCTTTCTTTCAAATGGTGTTCTTTTCTTTGTCTCCATTTTGGTGTTTGGGCATCAGTCCCATAATATCTTTTATCATTTAGAGGGGTATGATTATATTGGATATTAGATCTAATTCTATTTTGGGAATTAGTTCTATTTTTATATTGATGTTTTTTAGGTGTATTTATCCGAGGTGTTCTCACCAAATTTGTTTTTTCTTTTAATTTGGGTATATTTTTATTATTTTTCGTATTTTTATTTTCATTTGTGACAGATTTTTCTTCCCCATTTATCTCCATATCTCTTTGGAGTTTTTTAATTTTCCTACTAATTATTTGGTTTTCTATTTTTTCAAGATTCTCTGTGATTTTAATCTCTTTTTCCTTGTAGTCCTTTAAATCTTTAAATGGGGAGGATAGGTTTTTTAATTCTTTTATTTCTTCCTCAACCAAGTCTAGATCTTTCTTTCTTTCTACAATGATAAGATGGATTAATTCACACGAGCAATTGTGTAATATATTATTCCACTTTTTCTCAAATTGTTCATTTTCTGAATTAAAGCTGGCTATTTCGCTTACTCTAAGACCTTTGGGGATAATGTTTAGTGAGATATATTTTTCTAAAGTGGCAATTTCCCACCAGAGTCTTGTCTCCTTTGATAAAGCTTTTTCTAATTTTATTAGGAGACCTTCAAGACTCTCATCGAGTACAGGAATTTCTTTTGATGGATCATTAAAGAGATTGACCATTTTAGTGGTTCTGTTCTCTCTAATCTTAAACATCTTTCTTTAATTTAATTGAGCTGCAAAAAAGTCTCTCCAAAATGGTGAAAAGAGTTGTACACAAGAAAGATAGGTATTTGGATGTGACCTTTTGCGCTGTACCTTCGCTGAGGGATATAGAGGAAAATGAGGGTCACCTTCCCTCACCAGACAGAAGACAATTGTGAAAAAAGAATTTACCAATTTATCCTTGAAAAAGAAACAGTGTGTTTCGAAACGCGTTGGCCATTGGAGAACACAGCTTGGTGGGACTGGAACCTGGGAGACTATCGGGGTCGCCTGGAACCCTCCATATTTGTAATAACACCTTATTGTCTACAACTTCGTGTGTGGACCACACAAACTGGTGAGAGTCCCTCCTGCTGTTTTTACTTGTATATTTTACTGAATAAAACTGTATTGCACCATCCAGTTTTTTTCTTATCCTTATGGGTCAAGAGTCAAGCTTGATGCCTCGGTGACGTGACCGCCCCCTCACAATACGCTATTGTCTACATCATAGTAGACAAAAGGAAAGGGTACGAGTCAAATCCTCAAACAAATTCTGTGGATTTTTATTTTCCCTGATTGTGTGTATAACTGTAATGCACTATTGTATTCCTTTTTCTCTTTATTTTGGGTAAACCATTTGAGAGGAAAAGGATTCTACTGGTACCAGCGCTAAGGGGATAAATTGGTAAATTCTTTTTTCACAATTGTCTTCTGTCTGGTGAGGGAAGGTGACCCTCATTTTCCTCTATATCCCTCAGCGAAGGTACAGCGCAAAAGGTCACATCCAAATACCTATCTTTCTTATAAGCAAAAACATGTTATTTCCCAAGGATATTAACAGCACCTGGGAATGCTCTGTTGTGCCAGAAGTAAATAAATATGGTTATGTCAACAGTATGGTGTTCATCAAAAGCTTTAGAAGTGTTGAGCTTAAATGGCATTATTGATCCATAGATTCTGTGGACTTGAGGGATCTGCCACACAAAGAATATGACCATATGAACCAAGTTATACATGAAATGCTGCTATATCATTATTGGCAAATAATTCAGAGGAAAATTGAAAAAAAAAAGTTGAGGAAAAGTCCTCTTTAAAAAATGCCTTTAAACAAAGGGATGCGGTCATTTGGTCTACAGCATGATGGTAGACAGTCATTAGGTTGACACCATTAGGTCGACATGGGAAAAGGTCAACATGGGTCTATGTCGACATGGTTCTAGGTCGACAGGTCATTAGTTCGACAGGTTGTTTGTTCGACAGGTCATTAGTTCGTCAGTGTCTAGGTCGACAGTCAAAAGGTCGACATGGGGTATTTCACTGTTTTTTGAGCCGACATTTGCCGACAGGCGGTATTTCATGCCTTACCATCCACTAGGACGTGGTGGGAGAATAAAATAGAGTGTTGAGCGTAGCGAGGCACCGTGCCCGAAGCTTTGCGAGTGCAGCGAGCGATGCAAGAGGATGCGGTGCACTTTAAACTGTGTCCATGTTGACTGTGTTGACATTCAGGTAAAAAAACTGTGAAAACACCATGTTGACCTTTTCCCTGTTGACCTAGACATTGTCGAACTAATGATCTTTTGACTTAGAACCATGCCGACCTTTCCCATGTCAACCTTTTCCCATGTCGACCTAATGGTGTTGACCATCATGCTGTAGACCAAATGATCCCAACCCTAAACAAGAAAAGGTAAAAATAGAATTGGAGTTTAAAGCTTTTAACCCTTTGAATGCCAAGTGAATTTGTCAATTTGTATTCCTAATAATGACCTGTAATGTTTACCTTATAATCTTTTTTTACAAAACATTTTTAATTTGAATTTATAAAACTATTGTGAGTGACGCTGGCATTTTAGCAGATATTTTGAACATCACTTACAAAGATGTTGGCACTCAAAGGGTTAAAGAGACAGAATTCAAATTGGGAGTTACATCTAAGTGCCTTGAGGATGCTTAATCACTGTATTAAAATGTATTATACAATGTGAAAATGATGTGCTTCTTACAAGAAATTGTTGAATTGCACCAAAAGTATGTGGTACTCAAGCAGAAAGTGCAAGCATTAAAATAATTAGTAAAGGGAGTAAAGTGCACACAAGTAAAAATTACAGATTTAATTGTGTCAACACAAGCATTTTTTTGGGGGGGGGGATGACTGGACGAAAGAAATACATTTTTACAGGAACATAAGAATGGAGATGGCACAGCAAAATAAATTGTAGCTTTGGAGAAAAACCTTAATCGTGCTCATGCCATGATAGAAAAGTTGCAATAAGAGAATGAGAACTATGAACAATGTTTGTCAAGTACACAGATACAGTTACAAAATCTCCAATGTAAATAAATGCAAGAGAACTGGAGCTTCAGTGTAAAATGCAATTTGGAAAAATCTGAAATAGCCAAACAAACATTCAGATTTATTGAATTTGAAGATGTGAAGAGCAATATTTTTCAGACCCTGAATAAGTTGGAAAGCGTCATGGGAAAAAGTGTCCATCTGGAAGAACAGTTCTCTGCAACGGAGGAAAAAATACCGCTTGGAAGTGGGGAAAGCCAAGGAGGAAAATATGTTGGACTACAATTTGGAATTTGGTTCTGTGCCCAAGCTGGCATCTGATCACTTCATTAAACAAAGTCTAAAAAAATACAGAAATGTAATCATCAGTTACTGCAGGGTGAAAATGCTGGCATGGTATACTACAGATGCAAAAAGATACTTCTAACAATAGAAGATCAGTATTATGGTTGTAAGCAGCAATTGGACAATTGAGATGTCTTCAGTAAATACAGTATCTATGTGTGCTATGAGGGAGCGAAGTATCAAAGTTGGGAAACATCCTAAAAGACTGTGTTGCAATGAAATACCTTGCAATGACATTCAGTTTACTATTATGCCTCAAGGAGTGCAGCCATACCAGATGGTCATAGATACTTACAGTATAATAAAGCTATGTCTAAGGTTGCTGTTTTGGAACATACAGAAGACTACAAAATATCTATGGCTTACCAGAACATGACTCTAATGGGATCAGAATGATATGGATATACCCAGGTGACACATTTTCGTAACCGACAGCAAAAAATTCCTGGAAGTTCCTATTGACAATCTTGTGAAGAGAGCCTGTACAGTAAGCAGTGTCTTTAGGCAACCAGGGTGGAAATTGATTGTCTGTAAGGAAGTGAAACTTTCCCACACTACAAAGCCTAAAGCATGTAAAGTAGCTAAAACAGAATATGAAATTAATGACCTCTGGGGAGGCAGAATCTTATTATATGCTAATGGCACATGCTGAAGTTGATTAACATATTTTCAATGCCCAACAAAGCATAGGAACTTCAGAGAGACATGAACATTTTTGATGTGGCCAACAGCCAAAAAATCATGAGCTGAATTAATGTAATAAACATTACAACATCGTCTTGCCCATGTACCCATGGAAATGCCAAGCGTTCCCATGGGGATGCCCATAAAATGCTGGGTATTCCTATGGCCCAGCCCTACCCCCACCCCCGCCACTCCCTCCCTGCTATGAATGGTCCAGCGAGTGAGTAACTCACTGCGGCCATTTGCTGTCATGGTTTGCACATGCACAGAGGACTTTTTTTCTTTTCTTTGCAGAGACCTCCTGGTAGACCTATTATCTCTGCCAGAGTGTATCTGTACCAACTAATTGCCATTTATTTAGAAAGTTTTTTACAACCGTGATCCAGCATGAGCCTACATTTAAGATATTACCACTATATTGAATGCTTTGAAAAATTTACCAGGTCTGCCTGATGTTTGTCTGCTATGTACAGCGGATGTTAAAAGTTTATACACCAGTATACCCCACGGGGATGGTTTGGTGGCTGTGGAGCGATTAATCACAGAAAGTATTTGGTACACAGAACCAGAGATACTGTTCTTTATGAGATGAATCTCTCACTTTAAATTGCAATTATTTCTATTTTGATGGTCAGTTTTGCCTACAGCGAATGGAGTGTGCCATGGTATCTTCTCTGGCACCCTCGTTCGCGAATGGGTACGTGTTCTTAGTTGAAAAGTCTATCTTCTTCTCCAACCCATTAATTGGGAATACAATTAAACTATTCTATAGATATATAGATGATCTGTTTATAATTTGGACCGGGACAAGGGAGGAGTTAAGTATGATTTTCAACATTTCAAATGAATTGGATCACCCCATTAAATTCACATTCAAGATCAGTGAGGAAGAGGTGCATTTTATGTATGTATGCATTAGGTTGGAAGCAGGGGTGATTGTTACTTATTCACTAAACCAACCGATCACTGTAGTGTTTAGCACTATAAGAGCCACCATCCAATGAAGGCTGGCTTGCCATACTCTCTGCACCTAAGGATGAGGAGAATAGTATGCAATGATGAAGAGGTCTCTAAGCAATTTGACAATCTGACAAATAAGTTTCTTGCAAGGGGTTACCCGTTGGGAGATTTAAAGGCACAGAGCCAAAAAGCTCTTAAATTCCTACAGATCGGCTATTATGCGGAAATAAAAAACTTGAACAGAAAAACAGCATTACATTGGTTTACCATTATAATTGTAAAAGTAACACAGTCCGTAGTAAGCTTAATAGGCATTGGCCAATGGTACAGGATGATCTGGATCTCCATGTACTGCGTGATACCAGAGTGATACAGAGCTTCATCAGAGGTAGAAACCTTAGAGATATCTTGGCTAAACCAGATGTGACAGATCCAGTAAATCTAGGTCCAGGGGTGTATTGGCACCATGGAAAATAGGCAACTTCAAATCTCCAAACTGCACTACATGTGGTTATATGCTGAACAGTAATTTGTTCAAGCATCCTACCACTGGTACAAACATTCCAATCATGCATTATCTTTCATGTAACTCCAAATTTGTGGTATACTTAATTTCATGTCCATGCAGTAAATACTATATGGGCAAGACCGAAAGGAGCTTTAAGGAATGCATGGCACTCCATAGAAGTGCCATTAAGGGGGCCACTGAGAAAGGGCATAGCGACCAACCTGTGCCGTGCCACTTCCTGGAGGTGCGTCACTCACTGGCTACATTGCATTATTGGATAAAAGATCAGGTACAAAATAGTGCTAGAAGGGGGGATAGAGCTAAAAAACTATTGCAGGTGGATTTTTTTCCTGAAGGCCCTCTCACTTATTGGTTTGAATGAGAATCTGGGAATTGTTGCATTCTTATAATTTTTAGATGTTTGTAAATATCCTTTCTTTCTGTTTTAATGGACCACAGAAAATGCTAATTGGTAGTACATCGCATATGAAGAAACATGCTTTGGTTACAACTGTATACAACAAGAGGTCAATGAGGATCCACTGTTGAAATATGTGAATTCTTAGTAACTCGTTTTTCATGGTATGTTTATAAATTATTATCACATTATATTTTTTTCACAATACATATTTGTAACTAGAAGTATATTGTTGTTTATATGAAAGTATAAGATTTTGTATTGGCATCACAGATTATCTTGTTGATTCCACTCAGGTGTGAGCCTGGGAGGAGTCCTCAGGCCTGATTGCACAAGATTGGGGTTATATATTGTGTGAAGTTGTTCATTTCTTTATCCTGATGATGAGAATATATATACAGTAGGCATTTCAACAGTCAGTATTATGTATGTGTCAGGGTATTAACCATAGGTATTTACACTCTGACATTCTTACAGTGTCGCTCAAGTCATTGTTAGTAGTGAAGTTGTAGGAAAATCATACTGATCCCCTTAGAAATCCTCTAATGCAGATGGAGCCACACTTAATGGGTGCACTGCTCACCGGGACAGAGATGCATTAGTGTCTCGCATGCTCGTGCCTCCATTGCTGCAAATGGGGCACACAGGCATCTCACTTGTACGTGTTCCTCATTTGCGCTGTGTCACGCTGAAAGTCGCTCTGGAAGCCACTCAGATGAGAGCAGCTCCAACTGTACACTAGAATATGATGATATGTTAAAGAAGGTTTTGAATAGTGAGAAGTGACTGGCTGATCATATCTGGTAAAAGCAATCTGGTTTACATATTATGGTACTTATGTATTCTCTGGACTCCCATGTTAAATGCACCCCATTTTTTCATACCCCTACTATCCAACTACGCATGGAGTTGATTTCATATAGTGTGGCGAGCGCAGCGAGCCACCGTGCCCGAAGCGTGGTGAGCGCAGCGAGCCCCGCGAGGGGACGCGGTCTCATAAGAAAAACGGGAGTCCTGATATTACATAAGTACCCATATTATTTATAAAGACCACCAAAAGGTTCACAAAAGCATGGGTAAAGCAAAGACACATATCTCCAAGATAGAGGACACTTTTGTGCCTAAGAAAATATGGGTTGACTCTCTGGACTCTTAAAGGAAGGTTGTTAAGGGAAACATGGATGGTTGCCTCCATCCATCACAATAATGTATGCTTTATAGAATTGCCAGAGAGAGGGAAGGGCACTAGCACAGAGGATTTCCCTGAAAAAAAAAAGGCTGGTGGAGACTGTGATGACTTTTCTTCACATGGTGCCACCAGGAATGGTGCCTTGGACACTTAAAACCAAATTTCTCTATTATGTTGAACAAGGTAGTAGTAGTCAAGCCTCTGTGTTTCCCTGATTCACCATGGAGGTATGGAAAGAAATATTGCAAATTCTTCTGGTTAAGAAAGTTTTGGAGGATTTAAATATCCAATATGTAGTTGATCTTCCCACCTATATTGAGTATTATAGCCGATAGCAAGTCAAAAGTCTTTTTCTCTCCTCAGGAAGTTGCTTTCCGTTGGGATCCATATAGAGTTGGATGCCAGCAAATGGCTGGTGATTGAGTTTGAGTCCTAGGACATTTGTCACGTAACTATAATGTCTTTTAGTTATTATTAATTTTCCATTGCTCACATTGTTTATTTGTATTTAAGGTATTAGTTTACATTGGTTATAGGTTACAGCAATTGTAATGAAAGTAATATACACCACCACCACACCTATATTTATGTGCATTCGAGAACAAATGAGTTTAAAATATGCAGGGATGTTTCATTCTTCAGTAGAATCACTTGATATGATATGCACTATTTTATTTATATTTATGTTTACTGCAGTACATTTGTGGGATTGCAAAGATAAATTGATATGGATTTTCCATGGGAGAATATTGATTTAAAGATTTATTAGAATAATTTGTATGCATGATTATGATTAGGTGTTACTGTTCATTATCACTATGATTATAGAATATTACATATGATGTTTTTTATTACGTAGCCCTTGTGCGTGAGAGTAACCCCTGCTAGTATCTAATTTGTTCCTTTGCTCATATCATTTGTAGCTGAAAAAGGGGAGATTATCAGCTCCATTTTTTATTTATTTGTTTACTATGAGGTCTAGGTTAGAGTTATAGCAGTGTTGATATGCCAACATTGGGGTGAGGTATACAGGTCGGGGTGCATTGGTAGGATTGACAATGTTTAGATTTTTGTGTATCAATAATGTGTGGAGAAACTGTCTTTTTTCTCTCTTCTTTTCCAGTTCTTCATGTTTGGAACATCTTTGTCTATATGGAAATGCTGGGTCTAGTATCTATTCATCTTCTCCAGAAAGGCTATGTCACAGATAGTTATGCTCAGCTGGGATGACAGATGAATTGATGACACAATTCTGAGGCTTATCACTCTCAAATGTATCACTTTTTGAAGCTTCATACATCTGGCTCATTGTCATACTTCCCTAGAGACATTAAGTGGCAAAAAGATTGGGAGTCGTATACCTCTGGTAGACCAAGACCAGACAATCTGAGTATGGATCAAGATATGCAAATTTGGCATGTCAATATAATGACCAAACTGTCTTCTATACAGGCTCATGATAGTAAAAGTTTGCTGATCCCTGCTGTAAGCAGAGAATAATAAATATGTTCCCACATAAAATGGTGCTGAATATTTTATTAAATATAACTGAATACGATTTATGGCACTGAAATGGGGCAGCACCTACCTACCCAGGTGTTATTGGAATAGGACAAAAGTGTGCAAATAGGTATATACTGTATATAAAAACAGATCTACTGCCCCAGAGTTAGGGTCAATCAAAAACACATTCTTATGTTCCATTTGTGTATATATCCTTGTTTTGACAGAGGTCTATCTCCAAACCTTCCCCTCCTCAAGGTATATGCAATGAAACATAAAAACATAACAATAATGTGTGGTCCAATTTTAGTACAAAAGTTCACACTCATAGGGTTCAAAAAGGTTAGGGTCCCTTCACAAAAGAGGAGTGTGTAGTGTGTGAGAAAATTTCACACAAACGACAATTTCTGGCGCTGTTTATATAAAGAATGAGATAAAGAATTTGGGATGATAATGGAGTCCACTGCTGCTTCAGGTGTTTTGAAATCCATAGCTCCCTTCACAAAACTCTTTTTCTACATGATCTGCTATGCTGATCTTTTATGAGCTCACCATGTGCAAACAGTCATATAATATTCCTATATGTATGCCTACATGCAACCAGATGTCATACACATCAAGGTTTCTTTCAAGGTAAATGAGGGAAGCCCCGTATGCCCACACTTCCTGTGTTCTATAAATGACAGTTCATATGCTTGCTTGCATGCTTACATTCATATGCGTATGACTCTTCACATCAAGGTATCTTTTATAGCGGACGTACTCTCAGGGGTTAATCAAAAAAAAAAACACCTTTTTATAACTTAAAAAGACATGACCCAGGAGGTCCACATCTGGTATAAAACAATTCATGTATATATACCAGATACCAATATTTACAGATAATGATCACTGGGAGACATAAAGATGTAACAGCCCTGGAATGCTCACCAGTGGGTACAGTCAAAATTGTGTAAGGAATCTGAGTACACGACAGTGCTGAATATTTGTTAATCTTTTACTTATATGGAAGCCAAATAACATATTTTAATTGTGAACTGCCTTATGTTGTACAATATATGTTTACAAACATTAATTTATTTTATTATCTTTACAAAGTCATATTTAGCTAATATAACACTAAAGTTAACTTGGTCAAACACAATATTTTCTGCTTCTCTCATCGAGAAGCCAATGGCAGCATAGCTAATTTTCCATTTGAGGCTTAAAATTAATTTTCCTGGCATATCTTTTTATTCAAGGTAAAGAAGGCTGAGGTTTTACAGACTGGTTATTAAACTTTGTACAATGTGCTTTGATTGTACATTAGTCATCAAGACAAGGGTAAGCCTGTGGTTGTCAAAGATATCATTAGAGTGAAGGTTAATGAGATAGAGATTGTGGGCAAGTTTTAAGACTGTTTTAAAGATAGTTATGTTGATGGCACATAAATGACAACTTTTAATAGTGATTTGTGTCCATTTGAGATAAACGTGCAAGCCTTGCTCTTTACATTAAGAAACACTTCTACAAAATAGTAAATGTAGCAAGGACTTATATTTTTCTATGTAAACCACAAGAAGTTCATGAAATGATCATGTCATGTTTGATTTAAGTATCAGAATATGAATTGTAATTAGCATGTTCTTTATTTCCAGTAGTCTTGCTCATTTTATATACTGTGAAATATATAGATAAAATAAGTGTGTGACATTAGATAACAATTTCAAATAAATAAAAACAACACATATATGTTTGAATAGTATTTAATAGTCATTTTCTAAAGGTAAATAATTATTTGTATTTAAACTTACTGTACTGTATGTTACCACTTTCTTCCAGGAAAAAATAAAACGTGAATCTCTTCTCTTAAAACCCCTCAAATTGCTTTGCTTTTCCATCTGTTTTGGCTTCAAACCAATATTCATCTAATTGTACTCTTATGTCAAAAACTCAATGAAGAGAGATAAAGTGAATAGAGAAACATTTCTAACCAATCAGCTTCTTGCTTTCTGTTTTGAAACACAGCCTGTAAAATCACAATTACTGTAGAACTTAGTATTGTATGGCTCTCCACTTTATTTCTCTCCAAGTTCAAACTCAACAGGGCATAGAGTTCAAGATTGAGAAGGTGGTAGACTCTCGGATCCAGTATGGTCATCTTCAGTATCTTATTGACTGGTCCATGTATGGTCCTGAGGAGAGGAGTTGGGTCAACACTACCGATGTCCACGCCCCTAGGTTGGTGAAAGAATTCCACAGGTCTAATCCTTCCAAGCCATGTGGGTGTTTGGTGTCCACCCCTAAAGGGAGGGGTACTGTCATGAACCGGCATATAGCACTGTTACCTCTCTCATGCTGGAGCACTGCAGTTCACCGGCTTCCTATTGTCCCTGCTGCTTAGGTGCCGAGCATGGCCACGCCTCCCTTGGTACACTCCACAAATGACTGCAAACCCTCTGGTACAAAGATCAGCTATTCCCAGCTAGCCTTGCCTTGGACTACAGTTTTCTAGTTCTGACACAGTTACGAATTCCTGCTCATCTCCCAGTGTGATTCCTCCAGTCAGTAATCTCCTGCTGGCTATTCCTCATGTTCCTTTCCAAGTCCCTGAGTCTCTACTTAAGTAACAATCTGTGGAACTACTGCTTCCAGCGACCAGACTCCAGTTTCCAAGGTTTCCATATTGCTGCAGCACTACTGCCATTCCCTGTGTTATTTACTGGACTTATAATACTCGCCTTACTGTTTGGACTTTCAGCTTCCACGTTGATTATTCCCATTGCTCCTACTATATTCATTGCATTTGTTTCAATTGCCATTTTGCCTGTCTGCACCTTCAATAATAAATACCAGCGCACATGCGCAAAAAACTTCTTCTTGCCTCCACGACTAATCCTTCCTTCCACCACTGACCCAAAAGCACCAACACCGGGAACATCACCTAACCCAGACCTGACACTCCAACAATGACCTCATTACAGCTCATGATCAACAACAAAGCAACCTTGATACCTTTAAAGACAAGATTGCGGATATGGAGGACCGTTCCAGATGGAACAATTTTAAAATTCATGGAATTCTGTACTCAGTAGCAAACTCTGAACTACAGGAGTATGCCCTTTCACTCTTCCACAAGCTCCTGTCTGACTTAGATAGGAAAGAGCTGATGATTGGCAGAATTCACCGGCTTCCGATGCCTCGCTCCATCGCCTCATCATTCCCAAAAGACACCCTCTTGAGAGTACATTTCTTCAAGACAAAAGAGAGTATGCCGAGGGCGGCAAGGGAAGCGAGCGGCTCGGACACCCTTGGCGGCCTCCAACTTTTCCCAGATTTCTCCGCTCTTACCCTAGCCAAAGGAAGAGATTTGACCCCCATCACTCTGTATCCCGTATAAATGGGGTTACCCCGTGAAGCTTATAATCTCTTATGACGGCAAGTCCCACATAGTGTCCTCACTGGATGCAGGAATCAAGCTTCTTGTGGATTGCAGCGCTACTGAAAGTAATAATTTATTATTCCAATATATGAAATAGTAAAAATAATTGAAAATTAGCAGCACAATATTTCAATAATTCACAGATACCGGCCGGTATTAAACAGGTCTAAAATATAATAATAATAAAACATGAGTTCTCTCACAACCGTAAGCAAGTACACATTCAATTATTTTGATAAGCTAATAAGCCAACATTATTATTCCAATCCCAGAAACATACTGGTTAGTTATGATGCTTCAGAATTCTCTCACAGTTCTCGCAATTTTGATAAACTTAATAAGCCAACATCATTTTCCAATCCCAGATGATTAACAGGTTAATTGTAGTGCTTCAGAACTCTGTCACAGTTCAACACAATTTGCAATCACTGCCTTGTATGGTAAGGATATTTTCCAAGTGTCCTTTAGCGGGGGGTTTTGTTTGTAGCACACAATTTAAAGCTTTAATAGCCAACAATATAGTATAATTTAGATTGTCATTGTTTTTACATGTAATGAAACAAAGTATATACTTGCGAGTGGAGCTCCGCAATGGATACAAAGATCCCTTTCTGCAGTAAAAGTCCTTTGGTTCTCTCCCGGCTGTCAGATTTGCGAATGATGCAGCTTTATCTGGAGTAGATATAACCAGGGCGGCAGGGTGGGTGATGGCCGGCGTCCAGATCGGATTACCGCGTTTCCCCGCCTTTCCTATATAGGTCAGCGGCTTCCTCAGTATCCTCTGCGAGGAATCTGAGGAAATATTGAGGAAATATTGTGCTGCTAATTTTAAATTATTTTTACTATTTCATATATTGTAATAATAAATTATTACTTCCAGTAGCGCTGCTTTCTACTACTTTTTGCTTTTTCCACACTTAAGGGGATGAGTAACTCCTTAAACTAGCAGCTGCAGATTAAAAGTAATTAGCGAATTTGTGCTAACTCCACTCTTGCTTTTTTCCTCTGGATTGGGACATTTCTGTCGACCTCCCCTCAGGATCAAAGAAGCGCTCACCTCTTCAATCAGAATAGGCTGTTACCTGAACTGTGTCTCTCGGCTGTAGATGTATAACCACACTACAGGGTCACTCAATTGGTTCTTATTTACAACCTTGTGGGTTGTCTTTCTATGACCCATAACCTGATGTCTACAATTTCTTAGTTAGAATGTGAGTATAAACGCTCAATGATTTGCAAATTGAATAGATCTTTAAATGTTTAATATATCTCTCTAAATGTTTTGGATCATGCCCTGTTTTAACAGGTATGCTATTTTGTTTTCGATCTGTTTCTCAATGTTATATACATGAGTGGTGGAGCTAGGCCACATGGTTTCCTCCTCTAGTGTACTACTGCAATTTCCCTTCTTCCCTGCAGTAGTCAGCCAGTCCCGACGTACTGGGATGTTTTGGCTTATCTTCTTCCCATTTTTCCTGTCCATCCCTTTCTATCCCCCCTGGTTACCAGTTCCCACCGCTTAGCCGACATTCTCATGCTGCACCTTGATCAACCTCCACTTGTATTAGGGTTTATATTGTGCAACTCCTATAGCCACTCCTTTCCTCCCCCATGAAACAATTACTATCCCTTAATGTAAAACTTTTAAACTCCCCCAATAAAAGGAAACTTGCACTAAGATATTTTGCTAAACAGAAAGTGGACATTATCTCAATTCAAGAGACCCACTTCTCGTCTTAACACCCTTCTGTACTCAAAAACCGCCAATACACGACTGGCTACTTTGCTAATGGCCCTTTCAAAAGGAATGGAGTGGCCATTCTATTTAAAATGTCTCTCTCCTTTACCCTGCACTCCCAGGTTGCAGATAAAAATGGTCACTACATTATACTAATTGGATCTGTAGATGATAAACTGGTTACTCTAGTCTCTGTATATGCCCCCAATTCCAATCAAATACCCTTTTTCCATAAACTATTAATCTAAATTCAGAAGGACCGTAAAGGCCCCCTCCTCCTTATGGGAGATTTTAACCTTGTCTTAGACCCTAAACTGGACAAATCCATCTACCTCCTTAGCATTTTGGAACCTGCTAGCAGAATATGACCTGTATGATATCTGGCATGTGCATAAACCCTCTGGCAGTGAATATACCTACCACTCCAACATACACAACACATATTCCCACATTGACTATATTCTCTCAGATAAGTGGACCCTCCAACTAGCTAAAACTAGCGATATCCTACACATTACCTGGTCAGACCACACCCCGATTACCCTCCACTGGGACATGCTCCGCCAATTCACACAAACACACACACACACACACCCCCGGCCCTTGAAGACTCTCACCTCACCGGATGTACAATGTACTGTAATTCACCTTCAGACCGAACCACCCTGAACTATTGGTGCTCTGAAGACAGTCATCAGAGTGGCGGCTATTAAGGCAGGAGCTAGGCTTAAAAAATTGCACCAACAGATTATAGTGGACCTTGAAACTAAATTAAAGGAACTAAAGAATCAAAATCAAAATAAACCCTCAAAACTTCTCCAGAAACAGTTTTAGCCTGCACACAGGCCACGCTCAATAGACTCAGGCAA
Organism: Crinia signifera; assembly: GCF_055691185.1. Taxonomy (NCBI): domain Eukaryota; kingdom Metazoa; phylum Chordata; class Amphibia; order Anura; family Myobatrachidae; genus Crinia; species Crinia signifera. The sequence continues at coordinate 81,999,196 of NC_139223.1, forward strand.
AAGTTTTATCTTGTAGGCAATAGGTCAGGTAAAATGCTTGCCCGTAAACTTCATGTACAACAAGCTAGAAATAGAATTCAATGCATTAAGACTCCCCTTAACTCAAAGATCTCTAATCCTTCTGAAATATCTACCCAATTTTCCTCCTTCTACTCACAGCTCTACAACCTCTCTACTGACACTTCCACACCGCAAGCCAAGATTACAAAGATCAATGCCTTCTTAGCTGACTTAAACCTGCCCTCTATCAACAACGAGCAATTAGAAACTCTAAATGCCCAATGGACCCCTATGGAAATTAACGCAACTATTAAATACCTACCAAAAAATAAAGCACCTGGCCCTGATGGCTTTATTAACGACTTCTACATTTCCTTCCACAATCTTTTAGTCCCCACCCTTCTTAACGTATATACCAACATAATCTCCCGTGGCACAATCCCCAGAGAAATGCTGGAGGCCAAAATTGTCATGATACCCAATCCTGGAAAAGACCCTTCCCTCTGGCAAAACTACAGCTGAATTTCCTTATTAAATGGCATCATAAAAATGTATGATAAACTTATCGCCTCCTGATTAAATACTTTCCTCCTCCTATTAATCCATCCAGATCAAGTGGGATTTCTCCCTGGGAGGCAAGCATCGGATAACACCCATAGAGTATTTGATCTCGTCGACGCCCTTTCAAAAGACCAGGGACTTCTTGTTGTCTGTAGAAGGCCTTTGACAGCCACAACTGGACTTATATGCCCGAGGTCTTACTAAGATTTGGACTGCGAGATCAGATACTCTCCTCCGTTCTAGCCCTTTATAGCTCCCCATCTGCATGTGTGTATAGCAACGGCATTCTCTCCAATCCCTTCCTAATCCACAGTGGGACTCGTCAGGGCTGCCCCCTTCCCCCCCTTATTTTCATGCTAGCGATCGAACCATTAGCGGCCAAGATCTGAGCGGATCCACATCTCCTGGGACACTTGATGGGATAAACTTCCCACAAGCTCTGCATGTTTGCAGATTATGTCCTTTTTCTAGTTTCAAACCCGATACTCTACCCCACCTACATAATAGATTAAATGCATATTCCTTTGCATCATACTATAAATTGAATACAACCAAAACTGATGGCTTCCCCATTAACCTAGAACACTCTATTGACACCCTACGCTCTCTGTACCACTATAACTGGCAATCCTCTACAATTCGTTACCTAGGTGTGCGTATTCCCCCATCCTCCTCCTCAATTTTTGAGGCTAACATCCCTCCACTCCTCAACACGATCTTATCCTTATCCAAATCCTGGATCAACTACAACATCTTGTGGCTGGGTCAGATAGCCACCTTCAAAATGTCACTACTTCCTAAACTAATGTTCCTTTTCCACACAATCCCCTATACCTCCTTGAAAAAATATCTAGATAAAGCTAATTCTATTATGATGACTTATGTATGGGTGCCTCGCCCCCCTCGGTTGGTTCGTACCAAAATGTATCTACATAAGCTTAAAGGAGGCCTAAACTTGCCCAGCTTGGTTCTATACCAGGAGGCTGCTCTCCTGGCTCAACTGAAGGCCCTCTTTACCCAGTCTGACACAGGGGGGTGGACGTGCCTGGAGAAGGAGGCCTGCCCTAAGTTTCCCTTGAGGGACCTATTTTAGCTCCCTCCCAGCCTTCGCCCTAAAACCTTAAAACTACTCCCGGCCACTCAGGCTTCCTTGTCTGTCTGGGATAAGCTGACCAGGGCCCTGACTAAAAACTTGTAAAACCTGCATTTAATTTCCCTACATACTGTGGCTTGTATCAACCCCAACTTCAACCCTACTAAATGGATCAGACAGGGAATTAATGCATTTGAAGATTTATTGAATGGACCTGCCCTATGCCCTTTTACAGAGTTACAGCAATGCTTTTCCTTACCAGGCACAGATAGACTACAATACTATCAGATTAATCACTGGTGGAAAAGCCTCTCCATTACCTCCATAGCATCATCACCCAACTTGGCGAGTATAAGCAATAGGCTTCTCGGCAAACAACAAAGAGGTGAATTCTCCTTTTGGTATAAAAAACTAATTGACCTGACCCCATCTCCCAAGTTCAGAGCTCAAGCTCATTGGGAACCAGACATTGGACAGGTGTTACAAGAGTCCCAGTGTCCAGGTGCCTAAACCACTCTGAGATGCACATCAAATTACTACATAGGTTATATCTCACACCAGACAGACTACAAATGATATGGTCCTCCTGCTCAAAATTCTGTTGGCGCCTCTGCGGTGAGGTCGGTCACTAGTTCCACGTTTCTTGGTCCTGCCCTAACATTACTATGTTTTGGAGAGAAATTTTTAACCTAATCAATGAAGTTCTATCAGTATCCCTCTCGCCTTCGCCTCTCATAGCCCTCCTTAATTGCTTTCATAGCTCAGTTTCCTCCCACCTACATTATGTGTTGGGTCATATCTGCATTGCTGTCAGGGCTGCACTCGCACAATGTTGGAAACAAGCAGCACCCATCTTAAAGTTGTAGGTAAGATTCATTTACACTTTTTAATGGAGACAGAATACCCCCCCCCCCCCACACTGACCTTCCAACACATACCTCCTTATCCCGTTGGAACCCCTGGAAAGTATTCACATCGGTCGGTAAAGGTGCTGCCCTCATAAAGCGAACTCTGAGTGACCCCCCTCCAGACCTATCCCCTTAGTATTTTTTCAGCACCTTCTTATCTCCACTAGGTACTTGAGCCATCAGTTTTGTATGGGATTATGTTATCTATGTTATGTTATGATATGCTATGCTGTTTTGAGACTACAGTATGCTAAATTTTTTGGTGACCGTTCCTGATCCCCCACCCCCACCCTTCTTCCTTTCTGTTACCCCCCCCCCTGTTTTGTTCTGTATAATATGAGAAAATTTTTCAATCAAAATGATTGAAGTTAAAAAAAAATACATTACACGCATATAGTAATGGAATAGACAATAAAATTGCAGTAAAAACATATGATAAAAAACTAATTGTACAAATACATTTTCATATATATTTCTCTGGGAATATTGAGCACTAAGCTGACAGATCAGATTTTGTTTAAAAAGTCCTTTTGTAAAAAAATATTATGGCCGAATGGTCACCCTTAAATATAATATCCTGGTGAGCTGGGCATCCCAAGCAGCCTAGGAAAATAGTATTCCACTGTGCATGCCACCTGAATTCCCATGGTGGGACATAGCTGATATACAGCTCGCAACTAACCTGTCTGATGCAGACTCACCAGCAGTCAGCTCCTGGAGGACAGATGCAATCGGGTCAAAGCCTGCGGTGTTCATCTACTCAAGCTCGCGCGATGCCTATCCGCTCACACAAATGGCGGAGGACAGAATCTTTTAACTTCACCACAAGCTGCATACTACCTTCACATTCACCATAGAATCCACTATTTTGGAAAACAGGAGCTAAACCACAAGGGATAAACACTTCCATCGGTATCCCTCAGTGATAGCCTTTACAGCAATCTAAAACGCTATAAAGATCTAATGGAGTGCAGGCAAATATTTACAGATTTGCACTGTGGAATACTATTTTCAAAGGCTACTGGGGATGCCCAGCTCACCAGAATATTGTATTTTAAGGGTGACCATTCGTCCATTATATTTTCCTTAGAAAAGGACTTAAAAAAAAAAAAAACTGTCAGCTTACTCCCCAATTTTTCCAGAGAAATATATATGAAGATTTATTTGTCTGTATTTTATTGTCTATGCCAATACTATATACGTGTAATGTATCTTTAATTCTTGTTTTTTATTTACATCATATAATCTTTTAATCAAAAATAAATATTGGTATATAACTACATTGATTGAATTTTATTAATTTACCACTGATCTGCTGCTTCCAACATGCAGTCTTATTATATACATTAGTCTAAAACCATATAAACAAGGCTCCTTAGTGGCAAAACAGCAAGTTCCTTGTACAGTCCCTAAGGTCCCAGGTGTAATTCATGGGTCAGCATATGTTTTATCGGATTGCCAGTCTGCCAAAAGGGTCATCAGTGTGTATAGGTCACTTGCCAGGAGTTCATACAAGAACTATGGATAACATGTTTCAAAGCCTTAGTGCTTCCTTCATCAGAAGCATAAACGAGTTCCAGTCCTGATTTTTGTATGACGGGAACCCCCAATCCTGGAGGTTCATTGCATTACATCTTCATTTAATTCACAGGATGCACAAACAATGGTACAGTTGGAATAATGGTACATTATTTTAAAGATCTTGATCATTTTTTACACTTGAATTTAATTACTTGAAGAAAAAAAAGCCCAAAATAACGAAGGGACAAGAATTGTAATACATTTTCAAGAAATATAAATGTACCAAAACCTAGTGAATATAAAGATGACGTTTTAAATAGCCCCATAAAAATTGAAAACATAAAGGGGTTCCTACAGTATAACCCCTTTGAAAAAATATTCCCATAAGGAGAAATAAATGTCAGAGAAGACTGTTTGTGTTTCTTAATAGTAGAAATACTGTAGTATGGGTTCTCAGATGACTTACAAAAGTGTCTATCAAAATAAAGGGATTCACCATTGAAAAATCCCAAAATATCGAGGTAGGATCTTTTAAAATGTGCCAGAGAGTAATGTGTGCACCTGTGCACCAGCCAGGTGACCTGGAAAATGTGAACTGTATGGGGTCCTGAGGACCAAGTGTGAGAACCGCTGATCTAGTTGTATTGTTGTCTTGTTGTTTAAAAAATACCTGTTCTGGATTTAGGACAGTCCGCAATGATTTTTTTAATAGATTTTTTTAATCTTTATTAGGTTTTCACCACACTTACATCTAATATGCTATCTCAGTTTGATAGCATACTTTTTTCTTTTGAATAGCTATTTAACTAAATTCATAAAAGGTGCTTACTGTACGGATTGTAGTATGCTCTTATTTGTCTAGACAATTATCTCCATACTCAAAGCAATTGAACAGAATTCTATATGAACATGTTTTTGTTCCTCAATAACTTTTTAACTCAAAATTGACTCTTGTCTAGCTATTTAATACAATGCCCAGCAAATAAAAGGTTGCAATGCACCCCTCTTCTGGCTGCAGATATTATGAAAGGTATCTGAATCATCTCAATATAGTGTACAGGAGTAAACAGCTAGGACACTAAAGCCAAGGGTATGAAGAAAGAAATAAAGTATAATACAACAAGTGCAGCTATTTTTCATATAACATAGCTGTAGCTGCTCTCATCTTCTCCACAATGCTGCAGTATTAACTAGGCTCTGACTAGTTGCAGCCAAATAGCCAGACATAGGAATGAGCACTCCTCAAAGGCACACTAGTCATGCCCTCAATGCCACAATGTGTTTGTTTGCTGGATGGATTAGCGTGACTACAGTATGTCTACATTGTAGCAGTATTGGCTTTATTCAAAAAGACACCTGGATTGTGTACACCAACTACATACATCATATGAGATTGGCAGAATAATTTGTGATGTTCAATAAATGCAATATATATTCATGGCATATGTTAACCTAGGTGTCATACCTAAATACACAGGTACAGTACACTGTAAAAGGTATATACAGTAACATAGCAGTAACAACACTCCTTGTCAAGGTTGCCCCCCTAGAGCAATATCATCTTGGCTCAGTCCAACTTCTGCATTATATGCACCATTTATTAATAATAATAATAATAATAATAATAATAATAATAATAATAATAATAATATGTATTATTCATACCACACCATGCATTTGCCATATATCAAGTTTTCATCTGAATACCATAAGGTATAGCAATTTTGTAGTGTACCTGCATGTAACTGAAATAAAAATCGACTTTTGATTATGTGTTTGTCATAAGTGCTAGACCAATGAGGTTTTGGGCTTAATGAATATGTAAAATACATAGATATTCTGTATAAGCTGTTGGCTCCTGAAATTCAAGGCCAATGAGAGTATAGAAAGTACAGATGGTCTGGAAAACAGGTTTGTAGTTTGTCCTGTGCAAGTTTGGGTAGTAATAATTAATCATGAAAAGTGGGAATATTAGAGATTAGAGATATATTTGCTGGTGAATAAAATTCTGACATTTTAAAGTATTGAGTATAATTTTTCTTAATTATGTTGATGTTTATGAAGTACGTTTTAAAAAAAAAATTGGTATGACCATGTAATAGTGGAAATATAGGTAGAAGATTCATTTTAATTACATTAGGTAGTCATAAAATGTCTCACTTATAGCTTATTTTGTGTATACACTTCTCTCACAAGCTAAGCATGCTTTAGCTGAGTTACAGTTAAGTACAGTAAACTGTTTGTCATAGCTATCCCCCTTAGACTTGTACAGTGTATTAAGGTACATTTGCAAGTTCTTTGCAATGGGAACATTTTATAATATAGTTTGTCTGTTTCCAGCTTCCTTCTTTGATATATGTGCATAAAGGGAGATCAAAATATGTCATATCGGATTTATGTGCTTCTGCAAAACAAAGTGTAAGAAGTAGAAAAAGGTTTCACAATTCAAGACTTTTATATTTCTGAGCTCAAAAGTTTCTTATTTTAACACCAGGGTCAGTCTCTCATAAGAACAGTGATCTGTGCAGTAAAACCAATACAGTTTTTTCACTGAACATCAGAATGTAGAGGTGATCGGCATCTTGTGTTTGTGACAAGAAATAAAAAGGTTATCTATTTGCTGGATATGTTGCTAAAAGTCTTAAGAAGTCAAATTTGCAGACCTCCGAATATATCTACAGCCTATAATATCCTAATAGCTGTACAGGAACCGGCACTAGACCAAATAATCCACTGACTGCAAAAAAAGATTTAACTGGGGGTGTATCACGACACTCACATGGTTTTCAATAAAAAGGCTCTGCCTCAAAGTCGACATATTGGATTTTACTCCTTTATCAAGACTACAAACCTGCGACTTTGAAGCAAAGCCTGTGTGGCATCTCTTTATTGAAAACCTCGTGAGTGCTGTGTTACACCCACTACTCATATATATTTTTACAACAAAATGTCAACTGTATTCCTGTATCTAAGATCCGTGGTATTTTACCTCCATTGGTGACATATACTGTAGATTACCAAAATATAAATGTCCATATAAATGACCGCAGGGGATTGTGATAGTATTACATCTCCTCCTCCCAGCCTCCTCCCAGCCTCCTCCCAGCCATCTTCTTGCTTTATGCAAGAAATCATATTTATTTTCTCCAGGGAGACATCTTCCAGTGATATTCAAATAGATGGTACTTGTGTAGAAGTGGGCAAAGTTTTGTCAGAGTGCATTGCATTTATTGTGCAGAGACCTTGGCCCTTATTCTAATTCGGACGGTACGGCCCGCGTGCGGCCGTACCGCCGATGTTTTTCTTCTGCACATGCGCAGAGGTCAATCTGCGCATGTGCAGCCCCCTTCGCCGCAGACGTATTTCGTCCGCCGCAAAGGGGGCGTATAGGGGCGTGAGAGGCTTCATGCCCTCATTTCCCTATGTGTACGCCCCGCGTTTCATGGGCGTTCCCATGCAAACGCGGGGCGTATGCATGGTAATGAGGGCATGACGCAACTCATGGGGGCGGAAAGCTGACGTCGCCGGATGTCAGCTTTCAGCCCCCATACAAGCTACCACACGGACGATTGTCCGTGTGGTCTCAGCTTGCGGGAGCTGCCGGGGCGTGCGGACCTGCCTTCGATGGTCGACGACCATCGAATGCAGGGGGCAGCTCCCACCATGGTGGAGGCGTACGCCTCCACCATTTTTATGCGGATCGCCAGCCGTCCGTGTACGGACGGCCGTGGCGATCCGTAGGGTGGGCGGGGATTGGTTTGTGCGGCCGGAGCCCCGTGTGCGGCTCTGGCCGCACCAACCAGAATAAGGGCCAATATCCCAAAGAATTTCAGTAGGAAGATCATGCTGCTGCAGAGGAAAGACCCATGTGGTGTATGATTTCTGCCATTGCCTTTACCAAGATGGCCAACAGAGCAAAGCTACTACTGAACAGGTGCCAGCCATTGTGGACCTGTATGAGCAGTGCCACAGTAGAAGACAGTAGTCTTCCACTTTGCTCTAGAAAGCCCAGCAATTACCTGCTGATCTACAGTAGATACTGTTTGAACATTCTGTACCTCTACTCAGTACCAAAATGTACTAGCCAGCTGGTGAGCTGTATGACACCCTATTCTGCCAAAGCGTCACTTTATCTATAAGTGTGTATAACAGCCAGTGTGGCTATATCTGCTTTATCTTCAATAAAACCACTCCACTGGTTAAGTACCTGGGATGTTTATTGTAATGCACCTACTGGTATGTACAGAAACTCTGATACATCCTCAAGCCTGTTCATACATATTACCATTAGGTTATGGGACAAGAACACTAACAGCAGCAAACTGACACCATCTTGAGTGTATTTACAGCTCCAGCATCAATAGAAATCAGATTTATTATGCCTGTAGAAGTGATAAAGTGGCTGGTAAAAAGGCAGCAACCAATTAGCTCCTAACTGTCAAGTTACAGGCATGAATTTGAAAATAACAGTTGTGAGCTGAGGTGCTACTGTGTTATCACCGGCCACATTATCACTTCACCCTGCTTAATACATCTACTCCAGATTGGAGACAGCACAGAACATTTCAGACCTATTTAACAGCACTGTGGCAGATTAGTGCACAGAGGAAGCATAGTTATGTTTGTAAGAAGTATGCATACAGGAGCTACAACCATAATGTGGTTTATCAAGCAAAAAGGTTGAGAAAATTCTACCACCCTTAAGTTTCCCATGGAAATGCAATTACAGCGTAAGAGACTGTGAAAAGTGACATTGGGAAGTACAAACCCAATCGATGTAAAGAGAGTAATAAGCAATATCATGTTGAGGAACAGGTGTAATATGCAGTATACTGTTTGGAAAGATGTAAGCTAAAGACGTGATAGAAAATTAAATGGGAATATTAATCTGGGGATTTAGTATTTGACTTTACAGCAATTGCTAAAGTCCATTTATTAAAAGCAGCAATAAAATATTAAAATTGAATAAAATCTGTACAGAAGAAAAATGTAATAAAATATGAATTCAGCTGTGTAACTCTATTGTGCCATTTTTCTTATTTGTACAATATTTGTATCAAAAACAAGATAATCTTAAAAATTGTGACTTTAGACTATATCTATATAAGTGTAATACAGATTCTCTTATCTATTATATGTAAAAAGATTACTTTTGGTAAAAAACACACATACAGGTGGAGCCTCTATCATTGAGCTGGGGGCTGGTCAGTCACCAGTCCCCGCCAGCCGCCGGAAGGGGACATGCGCACGCAGTTCCAGATTAAGGTCTAAATGGGCCTGGAGCTGAAAATTATAAATGGCCTATTATGCGAAATAATAAGGGTTGTGGCCAGCACCTAATAATGTGGGAGGCATGACCAGTGTTCTGTTTGGGTGGTCTGCTCATGGGTGTGTCTCTATTTGTGTAAATACTTTCAACTAATTATATATGCCTGGAAAAGGCATGAGACTGGCATAGTAAAAATGCAAAGGGTTGGAATATGCAAGGGCCTAGCACAGAAAAGAGGGAAAATAGAAGCTGCAGATATACTTACCTTCCAACGGTGGCTGCAGTGCCGACCATGTATCGCCAGCACTGAGAGCATCGGACAATATATATATGCACACTCCCTCTAGCCAAAGAGTGCAATGACATACATATATATTATAAGGGCATGGTGTTTGAAGGACTACACCTCAAAAGTGACTAGACAGACTGCGCTGAAATTTGGCATGTACGCGTAGAATCGTCAACCGGTGCTGCGTGCAAAATTTCAGGTCGAAATATAAAAAAATGACCACTTGTCACCTATGTTAGTTTATGACTGTTTTTTTGGGAAGGCATAACTCAGGGTAGAGGAAGAATTGAGACTTGGGGTTTGTTTTATTAGGTAGATATTGTCCCAGTGTAGTGCCTTTTGGGGTTAAGGTTCCCAGATACTGTAGATACAGTTTTTTTTAATTTAGTGAAACATCCCCCATTATAGAGATAGGACATTTCAACTTGTTGCGCAGGCGCAGTCCCGCCACTAGGTGGAGTACTTAGCTAGGCTTCACTTTGGTGTACCAAGATGGCCGACGGAGATGCAGGGAGAAGTGTCCTGTGATTGCTGATGAAGAGGTGTAAGATGGTGCACCACAATTAAGTTTTATATGCAGAAAGGTACCTTACACATCAGGAGGTTATCTCTCCTCTCCTGCAGCTGCAGCTCCTACACGCCAGCGTCCTCCGTCCCCTAGCATCCAGCCTGGGGACGCGGAGCACATGCCCACCCGCCCTTCCCCTGCAGCTTCTCACCCACAACCCCTGCACTCACCGCAGGGTCCCTGGGTCCTACTCAGCCATTGCGCTAGGACAGCCATTGCGCTGACCTCACGATGTCCACGACTCGGCATGCCGCCCACACCCGCCGCTGAGTTAGCCTGAGCCTATCGTCAGGCCCAGGAGACGGGAGTATGGCTGAGGCTGCGGTGCAGCCGCCCATCAGAGGAGGACTGGTGGACTGTCTGGGCTCTGGCATATGGCTGCTGCCCAGACTGTAGGAACACCTCCCTTCTCCTCCCCTCATAGCACACCGAGCAGCTGCCCGCTACCGGACCCTGGCTCCCATGGAAAGTCATCTGCTACACAAGTAAGTGCCCTGAGGTAACCAGTGGGAGAGAGAGAGCCAAGCCCTTGCAGCATGCAACTTAATAGGGCTGAGGAGTAGTTCTCTGCGTTGTCTAACACTGTAAAAACTAACCCGCTCATTGCAGTCATAAACGGGTATGCACTTTTCTGACACCAAGAAAGTGATAACACGTCCACTCTTTACAGATAATTTGCCTTTGAAATTGCGAATGCATAAAAGACACATTAAATAGCCTACGAATCTGGTCGGTCTATATATCTACAGAGGGGACCAGCTGAGAACAGTACACGGCACAGTAACTGTATTTGAAGGTGCTAATGGAAGTCTATGTAATCTAATCACCTACTATAACCAATAAATAAGTGTGAAAAAGAACCAGAGGACACAAATTGAGTGCTCACACATATATTTATGAAGTCTCTTTAAAGAAGAACAATAATAATAATAATAATAATAATAATAATAATAATAATAATAATAATAATAGCATTGGATAGCATCACAGTAGGAGGAGACACCTGAAGGGAAATTAAAACGATCAAATACATGAAAGAGTGTTTCATTATATAAAAGTACAGAAGAGTAACATTGAAACAACTCTTGTAAAGAATCACAAATGAAACTTCCCTGGTGAATTAAAAGGACACTGACAATCATAAAATTAAAAACAGAATTAAAAATTAAAACTTTTTGAGATATTTCACTCATTGGACATCATCTATTTTAAACATTATCTATTAAAATATTGAAATTTTAAATATACTACATTTCTCTCAATTTACTTTTGTGCGCCAACAAAAAAGACATTCTTCTCTGTCCCCTTTTTCATTGTAACATTTATTGTCTTTGGCTGCACCCCCTCTGAGCTTTATAAATAAGGCTGTCTCATTTGGGGCCACCTGGTGCTATAGCACCTGCCTGTGCGGATATATCCCATCTTCCCCGTTTCCCTTGAACCCCCCTAGAATACTAATGTACATTGAAAAAGTCTATTGTTTTACATTTCCCCCCACTGCAATTTACACCTAAAATGTTTTTAAACATTTCTGAAGTCATTATATAAATCCCAATAGCCATTAACCCCATATTGCTATAATTCCTACTTATATAATTCTCTGTGTGATATTTTTGTTCAAATAGCTCCTTTATATACATGAGCATGTTATCTTGTTATTGTAAATGTTTAGACAATTACAATATTGCACACAGTTATTCTTTGCTTTAAACTGCAAGGCTAGGTCATTATAGTTTGATTGTCTTATAGACCTACTGTACTTAATTATTTATATTTTCAATCTTTTGTTTCATTGAACTTACTTATGGTCCCACTCCCCTTTGCTTCTTAGTAAGCTTAACTAACTTACTCATTTTAACTCTTACAGTCCCTCAGTTACAGTAACTCTTAAAATATTTTTTCTTTACTATACAAAATAACACATAGTGTCATTTCATTAAGGAGTTGGCTGCAGAAATGTAGCTTCTCCCCAGTTTTGGTTGAGAAAAGTTAGAAAATGGTGTGGAAGAAGCTAGGCATCATGCCAGACTAGTACAATGTATATCTACCATACTTTTTCTGTATGTCCTGAGTATATACTCATTTCATATACTTTTTTTTTAAATTATTATTATAATATTTTTTTTTATATATATATACAGTCTGAAATATCATTGTCCCAACTTGAACATTACTATGTCTTGTTTAACTTGCCATCTTACTCACAACTTTCTTGTTAGATGTGTTCCTTTGATGCCTGTGCTTCAATAAAAAATATATAATAAAAAAAAAAGTACACTATAATGCCCAATACAGCCACACACCATAATGTCCATTACGTATTATGCCAAACACCATAATGCTGCTACTTACCTACATGCTCATTGCCATAGGTTCCATTATCATTGGCAAGGGTTCCATGCTTGTTGCCATGTGGGACTACATGCTCATTGCCAAGGGGGAATACATGCTCGCGGTAACTGGGGGAAAGCCACCGGGCAGAAGTGACAGCCATTGACAGCCGGGCAGAGAGCAGGGGGCTGCCTGGCTATATTCATAGCACTGCAGTTCCAAGAAATAATACCCCTTTCACACCAAAAAATACAGGGCTGGCCTTTTTTACACCAGCCTAGTTCCTGCATTTTTTGGTGTGAGGGGGAGAGAAAACCACCACCTCCTCCCCTTTAACCAACCGGCTATATCTTCAGAACCAACTGACCCATTTACATGAGACCAGTATCATATTGAAGAACTTTTGAGTGGTATCAGATTGAAGGCCCAGTGATTTTGGTTTGGCTGAGATCAACCTCGAGCTTCTGTGATGCTGGAGGAGGCAGCCGTTGGAACCGGGTGGGGGTCAGAATTAGCAGGTCCCAAGATAACACTGTAAGCTCAAATTCTCATTCAAGCCCTTAGGTGATATGGTTTGTAAATAAAATATCCATTTACATTCCAACTGCATCAACTTTTTATTTCTGTTCCCTCCTCGTAGGGAGGCTGGTACTTGGTCAATGACCATAGACCTCATACTAGCCACACTGTGGCCAAATTTGATGCAGTGACGGGCCACTGGCTGGTCACTGTGACCACTCATCAAACCCTGATGTATGCCCGACCTATGTAGGGCCATCCGCTCTTTAAAAGTGCGATGGGTCTTCCCCACATAGGTCAGGCCACATGGGCAAGTGAGAAGATACATCACATGAGTTGAATGGCAGGACAAAGGAAATTTTATCGGGATACGTTTACCAGACTGTGGGTGGTTGAATGCAGCCCAAACAGCGCCAGAAGCGGAAGTCCAGCGCTGGTCACAGATGCGACGGTGCTGTGGGTGGCGAAGCACTGGCCCTGATGTCCTTCACGTGTGGTAAGATACACTATATAAGCTGCACTGTTATACATTGCGGTATCCTGGTGAAGGGGAGTGCGTTCCCCGAAACGTAGATGCAAATTTTTGTTTGAATACACTTGATTTTTGCATACTAGTCTCCAAGTGCCGCCTCATTTCTTCTGACTGTACGTTCGGACCCTGGTCCTATAGGAAGGCACAGGTGCACGACACCTCCATGGGGGGAGGACCATTGGAGTGCCAGAGCCCACACAACAGTATGTATACTGTATATATACCCTTTCTATATTTGTTATATTTGATATTCGACTGGAGGTAGAGTGATGCTTCCTCATTTAAATATTGCCATATTTGGTACTTATGCTCCTGGTGCTCTTTTTAAATGTGTTTCTTATATGTAATTTTACTGACACAATGGGGGAAATTTACTAAGATGTTTTTTCTACTTCACATGTGATGTTGCTATAGACAAACAATCAGATCCTGTCTACTATCTTCTAGAGGTTGCTAAGTAAATAAGAAGTAGATTCTGAATGTTTGCCCATAGCAGCATCACATGTTAAGTAGAATACATATCTTAGTAAATTTCCCCCAAGGGGTGCTGCTCAGGTGCTGGTGACACGCAGTATGCTGGATTTGCACTCCACAATGATGATTCACTTCCTGCCAAGAGTATGGTGGAACGTACACTTCCGGATGTGTGTTCCAAAGGGCGGAGGTTCAGGAGCACAGTACAGCCAGCATGCCATGCAACATTAGGCTGTGGGATTTACACTATTTGGTAAATGTGTTTTTTCATTAGAAGGAGGATGCCCCGACCAGTGATCATAGGTATCCGGACTGATTGTAGACTGACTCATGATAGACAGTCATATGGTCGACCCTAATGGTAGACTAATAGTAGACAGAGTCAAATGGTAGACAGGGTTTAAAGGTCGACACACAACAGGTCAACAGGCTCTAAAGGTCGACATGGTCAACAGGTCGACATGAAAAAGGTAAACATGTATTAGGTCGACATGTAAAAGGTAGGGCGTGGTGGGAGAATAAAATAGTGTGCCGAGCACAGCGAGGTGCCCAAAGCATGGCAAGACCAGCGAGCCTTGTGAGAGGACGTGGTTCACTTAGACAGTGTCGATGTCGACCTATGTCAACATAGACACCCTAAAAATTTTTAAAAAGCATGTCGACATTTTCCAATGGTGCCCTTTTAACCATGTCAACCTTTTTTCATGCCGACCTTTTAACAATGTCGACCTTTTACCTGTTGACCTTTAGTTGCTGATCCAACTGATTCTATTTGTAACATTCTGTGCATAACTGAGGAAGGCCCTTAAAGGGACCAAAACATTGTATGAAATTAAACCTGCTTTGACTTAACACCTAGTGAGTGCCCCTTCAGTACTTATGTATATATATGAACAGGCACACAAAAAAAAAACCTGCGCTCAACAAACTTTAAGCAGCACCTCTAAGAAATCCCCTGTTAGACGGGACCCAAAATTTTTAGAGATGAAGGAAAGAAAGGTTCAGAGTGTGCTATAGGTATGTACACAATGTGTATGATAAATATTTTTTTATATAAAATTATCATATGGACATAACAATGTATATACAGAATATAAAAATCTTTCTGAAGCGCCAAAGGTATACTCTTTAAAAAACGCTGAAGTTTTGTCAACAGTTCTCAATGCCATCAGAGTGGATCAGTGATCACAAGTGGTCAGGAATCAGAAAAATATCAGTGACCGCAAGCATGTGCACTG
Organism: Crinia signifera; assembly: GCF_055691185.1. Taxonomy (NCBI): domain Eukaryota; kingdom Metazoa; phylum Chordata; class Amphibia; order Anura; family Myobatrachidae; genus Crinia; species Crinia signifera. The sequence continues at coordinate 82,014,499 of NC_139223.1, forward strand.
CTACCAGGAGGTTTATCTGGTGACACACTGCATTGCTTCCTTTTGTCCTGAAAACGGCCCTCCGGGGTTGAAATGTTGACGTCATATGCTGACTATTGTTATTTAAAGAGTTATTTTACCTGCTAACGGTGGTGAGTGCCCTCTCTGGTTATACATACTGGAGCCACATATATATTCGGAATATCTTCATATTCTCTTGAGGAGCACCCCCTCAGTGAAAGACTGGAAGTGAGTGTGGATTCCTGGACTATTTTATATATATATATATATATATTGTTTATGTTATTAGGTCTCCACGGCAACGGGGTCGCCGGGACGTCTGGCCGCATCTGACGCTCGGTCCAGAGCGGAGTGACGTAGGATGACGCGCCACGTCATGTGACGCTCTGTGATGCTGAGGGCGGGAGACGCCGGCGGATGCTCCCGCGCCGGAAGTGAACACGGGTGATGTGAGTATAAATATTGTAAGTTCTTTGTACTGCTTGATCTGATGACGAGGCAATAAAGCCTCGAAACGTTATCTGTATACCTGAGTGAGTCTTGGTTTACTGAGGAGTGCCACCGCGTCTGGACGTTTATATTGGGGATCTACACTGGTCTTCTGGGCGAGCACCCTTTAAAGTACATATCTTGGCGGAGGTGCTGATTCATTTGGGGCATTATATATATATATATATATATATATATATATATATATATATATTACGGTATGTATATACACACAAAATATATTAAAGTATAAAGTCCCATTTCAATCAGTTAAGTATGTGAAAATGTTAGAAAGTCTTAATATTCAAAAAGTGCCAATTTATCTCTTGAGCTTTGCTACTGCTAGTGTAATAAGGCTTTCAATGCCCATTTCTAGCTTTTACTAAGGCTTGAAAAATACTATGGAATTCAGAATAGCATGGGCTATTTCAAGAAAACAGACACTATTCACTTCTGACCTTTTTAATATAAAAATCATAGGGCAATAGGGAAATAAAGTGCACACAGCTATCTTCCTATGCTATTACATTTCATGAAAAGACATTCCCATGTTGCATCCTTTTTATTTAAAATAATTATTTCAAACATCACAAACTTAAATATATTCCCTTTAGAACATCTGTCTTTAGTGTCAGTAATGGAAACATGTACTTGTCTCAGGTGTTTTATATTAAACCGAGACAAGGGGACCTCAATCAATTATATACAATGTATAGTGAATAGTAATAAACTAAAAATCTTGCTGTATATTATGCATGTAATCTGTTGATCATTCATTTTGAGTATACAGTAATTCAGTTTTATCAGGCAAAATAAATTGATCATTCACATTTGTTCTTTTTTCAGATCAAGTAAAGTACTGATGCAAGAAAAAGTAATATTCTTAAAATTATTTTTTCTTATTTGATATATAGAAACGTGTTTTTTTTTTACCATCTAGTTACACTGTGTTCGCTTATTTAATTATGTCTTTCCATCCATCTCACTTGAATGTAACTCATACATGACACCTTTTAAAAATGCTGTCTCCATTTATTTTGTGGGACTTTAAAAACACATACAAATTGTAGCAGTTTTACTTGGCAAGTCTTCTGGGTCAGCAGGGGCAGCAGAGAGATAACTATTGTTAGATTAATGTGCAAATACAATATATTTATCTGTAGCTGCATGTTAGTCACACAGCAGTAGGGTACAATAATACCCCTTTTACACCAAAAACCCTGGTCGGACCCTGGTCTTTGAACACTGAAGTTTCCAGGATCTGACCCTGCTTTATACCCCATTTACACAGCACTTCGACCTGGGTCGGACCAGAGTCTGCACCATTTACACTGAACCTGGGTCAGCCCTGCTATTTCTTCTAGATGTCATTAAAAATGGCCATCAACAGCTCATTTTTGGGCTACAACCCCTTTTTAAAGTATCTCAAACCCCCAGACAGTACAGTTTTACCCTCAGAGTATAATAACCAAGCCCCAGGCAGTATTACCTCTATATATCAAGCACCAGTGAAAATTGCTGTCTGAACTGCCATCCATTTATCAGCTAGTGACGTGTCCACCACCCCACAGATGACCCTCAAAAATCTTCTGGATATACAAATCTTCTGGGATAATGCTTGATCCCTAATTCTTCCAGGCAAGCTAAGAGGACATTCGTATTGGGAAACCCTGAGTCCTTGAAAATATAGGACAAACCAAAGGACACCTTGTCACAGATCCTGGCTTCAAAGCAACCAGGCACAATGGGATGGTAATATACAGATTCATTCATTCAATTTGCTATCTAAACAGCTCAAAGTTAAAAATCAAGATCCTGATTATCCCCGTGATAGCTATTTATGATTGTGTGCTATGAACTGCTTGTTCTAGAGCAATTCATCTTCATATTTTATCTACTTTTTAGATTTATTTGATGTTGTATTAATAAATTGTCTATATACATTTTGAGAACCGTGTATTGCAGATTTTTTTACAGCCAGCGCTGTCATACAAGCTGAGCATTAAAAAAAAAATCTTTATTCTTTGTGTGCACCCCAATACACAGAAGTTCCGTGTGTTAATAACCAGCCAGCTTTCCGCAGACCTTGGCCTAAATTGAATTAAAATAATATTGTGCGCCAAAATTGTCAAAATTGTCTGGAAAGGGCTGGAAATTATTTTTATTGAGGTTAATATTACTCTATGGACAAAAAACCCTGCAAAAATAACGCAATTTGGATGTTTTTTTGACCATTTAAAAAAAATAAAAATCCGAAGCCTTTCACCTCTGTTTGAAAGAGCCAATTCCAAATCCCGGCAATGAATACAAATCCCAATCCAAATATTCGGGCCCGGCGCTCATCTCTGGTTTATACCCAGTTTTGCCACCATTGCAGTCCCAATAACAGACCTTACCATGGGCAAACAGAAAGTTATGGTAATATAGGGTCCTGAGTCCTGAAAAGAAAGGATTTTCAGGAGTTGAAGGTAATATTATGTACTCAACCAGTTCTGATGTTCTCTGCAAGAGCATGATAAAAGCTGTGTCCAGGCATGACTCGTGGTCTCACTAAATTTAGAAATAGGCCTGTTGTGAGACACTGTGATTTATTGACTGTAAGTATGTGCGTAGTCTTGTGTTTGTGGTAGGGACATTATGTCCTACCACCATAAGAGGGAATCTATTTTATTTTATTTAGTTACTAACCTGATGGTATAGAATTTATATGTATGCTTTATTTTATGTATTGTACTGCACAAAAAACACCTACAGTATGGTTAGGTTGTAACCCTCAGTAAACCTGGACTGGGTGTTGTTTTCCTGATTGCTATGTGTTTGGAGGTGCCCATATATCCCAGACCTCCCCTACCTAATCTAAAACACACACACACACACACACATATATATATATTTTTTTTTTTTACCTATATTTCAATAGGTCATATAATTCACCAAGTCCCAAACAGACTCGGACTGCGATCGCATGCGATTTTTGAAAAGAAAAGCATCCAAATGTATTGAAATTAGTATGAAACATGTTCAATGGCCCCCAAATGACATTTTTGAGGCTGTACTAACCCACTATCAACGCGAACCCGAAGCGTGGTGAGCGCAGTGAGCCCGCGAGGGGCGGTGGTACGCGTCCTACGACCTTTTCATACCCCCACTATCCACGTCAGCCTGGAGTCGAGAATAGAAAGTGTGGCTAGCGCAGCGAGCCACCGAGACCGATGTGTGGCAAGGGGACGCAGATACCTTCACAGGTATCAGCGTCCCCTCGCGGGCTTCACAGGTGTCCGCGTGCGCTCGCCACGCTTCGGGCTCGGTGGCTCACTGCGCTCGCCACACTTTCTATTCTCAACTCCACGCCGATGTGGATAGTGGGGGTATGAAAAGGTCGTAGGACGCGTACCGCCGCCCCTCGCGGGCTCGCTGTGCTCGCCACGCTTCTGGTTTGCGTTGATAGTGGGGGTGGTACAGCCTCAAAAATGCCATTTGGGGGCCATTGAACATGTTTCATACTAATTTCAATACATTTGGATGCTTTTCTTTACAAAATCGCATGCGATCAAATCGCATGCGATCAAATCGCATGCGATGCGATTGCATGCGATGCGATCGCATGCGATTTTGTAAAAAACCGTTTAAAACGGCAAAAATCGCATCGCACGCCATCGCATGCCACTATATATGGCATGCGATGTATGCGATGGGAGCCGTGATAATCCACAAGTACCGAATTGCTCGTACCAGATATGTCATCGGCAGTGAGCTGGATATCACAAGATTTTATAAATGTTACCAGGCTGTATCAGCACACCAGTCCGGGGTACAGTCAGGATACACGCGGCCCACGCTGCTTTCCTTGGGAGATACACAGCGTGCTGGGTCCTTCTGGGAGCAGACAGAGGGAGGACAGCCTGGAGCAGACAGCAAGCGTCACCGTAGCCACGCCCTACGCATTTCGTGATAACACTTCGTCAGAGGGCGTGGTTTAGGTGCTGACACATAGAACAAGCTGGAAACATCCAATGGGCTTTCTCCTATTGGTGATGGACACCTGCGTCACCATTAACAACACTCTCTCTCCCATTAGTGGGCTATTCCAAGAGAGCTGGCCAATATATGAACTGATATTATAGTTGACAGTACTCTTATCCTATCGCTATCTGGCCCTATTACATGGGCGTTACTTGTGACGTGCATTTGAGCTCTGTCCATATGAGTTCTCTCTGACAGAACTCAATGGGCCTATAAGATAGCCAATGACATTGCTTTTATTTGCTGATGGACTCTTCAGTTAACCAGTCTCTGTGTTCCTATGTTAAACATACACAGCGTCTTACTAGCTGTGAACACTGCTGACAGGATGATTTTAGGAAAAAGTCAGCTCACAAAACTCATGATTATTCGCTCTATATATGTTTCCAGCATTTACTTTTGCCTCCACAGTAAAAACATACATAATTACAATCATTATTTGACGCATAAAGTGCAAAATATGCATTTTTTTTTAAACATAAAAAACATGAAAAACTACATATTTCGTTTCTTTTAAAAAACACAGCAAATATATAAGAAATAAAATACATTTCATACTCTTAAAAATGGGGTTATTTCATACCCCTCATTCATTCCTACTGGAGCTAGTGTATTGAGACTCAAGATCCAAAAGGTTTCTCTCTTATACTGCTTTCACATTGCAAAAACCTGCTTTCAACCCGTTTTTCTAAACGCGTCTTAAAACTGGTCAAAAGCCAGTTAAACCCCTTTCATATTGCATGATGTAAAGGTATATTGCAGTTTAAATACCGTTTTGTACCTTTCAGATTCAACCCGTTTCACCCATAGAAAGCCATACAATGTCATTTTAAATGTTTTTTTCCTGCTTGTGGGCGGGGATCAAGTGTGGTTATCATTTGTAGCAAATACCGTTTCTGAGCTGTTCAGACTGCAGGGAAAACGGCTCAGAAACGTGTAGGATCCTGATTTTAACACGTGTCAAAATACCGGTTTTCTGTAACCGGTAAATTGACAATGTAGCTTTCACATTGCAGCTGGAACCGTTTTAAAGCACTAAAAAAACGGCAATATACCGTGTTACAGCTGCAATGTGAAAGGGGTATTAATCAGATCTTGGTCTCTATCACCCCCTCTTCTATTTGGAAACACTATTTATATATATATATATATATATATATATATTATAAGGGCACGGTAGTGCCCTTATATTAATTATAAGGGCACGGTAGTGCCCTTATATTAAGGCTGAATCCAACGAACGGATTTTTCCCATAGGGAACTTTTCGGATGGGGGCATGGTGTTTGAGGGACTGCACCTCAAAAGTGACTGGGCGTACTGAGCTGAAATTTGGCAGGTACGTGTAGAATCGTCAACCGGTGCTGCGTGCCAAATTTCAGGGCGAAATATTAAAAAATGAGCAATTGGGAGCGATCTAAACTTCCAACTGCCAGTTTTTTCTGAGACTTCAGAAATGACACTTTGTCACCCATGTTAGTCTATGAGGGGTTTTTTGGGAAGGCATAACTCGGGGTAGGGGAACAATTGAGACTTGGGATTTGTTTTATTAGGTAGATATTGTCCCAGTGGAGTGCCTTTTGGGGTTGAGGATTTTCAGATAGGTACAGTTTTTTTATAATTTAGTGAAACATGCCCCATTATAGAGATAGGAGCTCCAACTTGTTGCGCATGCGCAGTACATAGTTGCCAGCAGCAGGGGAGTACACAGACAGGCAATCAATACGTTGTGCGCTCGAGACAGGAGCAGTAAAGTTTCCCCGCCCAATAGGACTTGATATAAGGGGCGCAGAGGAGGTCGTGCAGAGTGCAGACAGAGCAAGGTCTGCTGAGGAGAAAAGTGGGCGCTGCGTGGGTAAGTACCTCAGGCTCACACAGCGTGGGTTGCCGGTGCCTGTGTGTGGGGGCAGTGGCGTCCCTACCCAGGTGCGGGGGGTGCGGGCCGCACAGGGTGTCACCAGTCTCTAGGGTGACACCCAGTGCTCTGAGTCTCTGTCTCGGCCCCGGCTTAGTCAGTCACTCTCAGTGACAGACAGCCAGGGCAGCGAGCGGCGCATAGACCGGGAGGGGGAGGGAGCTGGGACTACAAGTCCCAGCATTCTCACCACATCTATCTATCAGCAGCACCTGACCCGGGCTGCACGGTGCAGTGCACACACAGCAGGGGGAGAGGGGGGCGGGTCGGCATAGCATGATGCTCACTGCGCATCATGCTATGCCGACCCGCCCCGCTCTCCCCCTGTTGTGTGTGCGGTGCGGTGCGCCGGCCCGGGCGAATTGCGAGGGGCGGCTGGCGGCGGCGTAGAGCGGGTGCCTCACCCCTACTGTGTGGGGATTGCCACCCCAGGGGACGGAGGGAGGCACCTTGTTTGCACAGCGCAGCAGGAACACTGACACTGAAGGGGGGAGAGGGTGGGCGCGAGCGGCGCATAGACCGGGAGGGGGGAGGGAGCCGGGACTACAAGTCCCAGCATTCTCAGCACCAGCACGTCTATCTAGCAGCAGCACCTGACCCGGGCCGCGTGTGTGTGTCCTCACTGTCCCCGTGTGTGTATCCATGTGTGTGCGTGCCCCTCACTGTCCCCATGTGTGTGCGTACACCTCACTGTCCCCATGTGTGTGCGTACCCCTCACTGTCCCCATGTGTGTGCGTGCCCCTCACTGTCCCCATGTGTGTGCGTGCCCCTCACTGTCCCCATGTGTGTGCGTGCCCCTCACTGTCCCCATGTGTGTGCGTGCCCCTCACTGTCCCATGTGCGTGCCCCTCACTGTCCCATGTGCGTGCCCCTCACTGTCCCATGTGCGTGCCCCTCACTGTCCCGTGTGCGTGCCCCTCACTGTCCGTGTGCGTGCCCCTCACTGTCCCGTGTGCGTGCCCCTCACTGTCCCGTGTACCGATGTGTGTGCGTGTCCCCCCTCACTGTCCCAATGTGTGTGCGTGTCCCCCTCACTGTCCCAATGTGTGTGCGTGTCCCCCTCACTGTCCCGTGTGTGTGTCCGTCCCCGTGTGTGTTTGTCCCCCCCAGTGCACCCGTGTGTACGTTGTCCCCCCCCCAGTGCACCTGTGTGTACGTTGTCCCCCCCCAGTGCACCCGTGTGTACGTTGTCCCCCCCCAGTGCACCCGTGTGTACGTTGTCCCCCCCAGTGCACCCGTGTGTACGTTGTCCCCCCCCAGTGCACCCGTGTGTACGTTGTCCCCCCCCAGTGCACCCGTGTGTACGTTGTCCCCCCCAGTGCACCCGTGTGTACGTTGTCCCCCCCAGTGCACCCGTGTGTACGTTGTCCCCCCCAGTGCACCCGTGTGTACGTTGTCCCCCCCAGTGCACCCGTGTGTACGTTGTCCCCCCCCAGTGCACCCGTGTGTACGTTGTCCCCCCCCAGTGCACCCGTGTGTACGTTGTCCCCCCCCAGTGCACCCGTGTGTACGTTGTCCCCCCCCCCAGTGCACCCGTGTGTACGTTGTCCCCCCCCCAGTGCACCCGTGTGTACGTTGTCCCCCCCCAGTGCACCCGTGTGTACGTTGTCCCCCCCCAGTGCACCCGTGTGTACGTTGTCCCCCCCCCAATGCACCCGTGTGTACGTTGTCCCCCCCCAGTGCACCCGTGTGTACGTTGTCCCCCCCAGTGCACCCGTGTGTACGTTGTCCCCCCCCAGTGCACCCGTGTGTACGTTGTCCCCCCCCAGTGCACCCGTGTGTACGTTGTCCCCCCCCAGTGCACCCGTGTGTACGTTGTCCCCCCCAGTGCACCCGTGTGTACGTTGTCCCCCCCCAGTGCACCCGTGTGTACGTTGTCGTCCCCCCAGTGCACCCGTGTGTACGTTGTCGTCCCCCCAGTGCACCCGTGTGTACGTTGTCGTCCCCCCAGTGCACCCGTGTGTACGTTGTCGTCCCCCCAGTGCACCCGTGTGTACGTTGTCCCCCCCCCCCGTGCATCCGTGTGTACGTTGTCCCCCCCCCCCGTGCACCCGTGTGTACGTTGTCGTCCCCCAGTGCACCCGTGTGTACGTTGTCGCCCCCCCAGTGCACCCGTGTGTACGTTGTCCCCCCCCCCCCAGTGCCCCCGTGTGTACGTTGTGCCCCTGTGTGTACGTTGTGCCCCCGTGTGTACGTTGTGCCCCCGTGTGTACGTTGTGCCCCGTGTGTACGCTTATGAGTAATGTGCAGGTACTCTCCGTGCGGGAGGTGAGGGACAGAAAGGGTTACACAGTATGTCTGCGTCCCAGAGCTCCTGGTATATGTATAATATACATGTTTGTCAGTGTACCCCTTGTATATGTACAATATATATATGTTTGTGTCATTGTGTCCCTGCTATGTATGAGTGCATGGGTTTGTCTGTGTACCCCTGGCATGTATGTGGGTTTCTGTGTACCCCTGGCATGTATGTGGGTGTGTCTGTGTACCCCTGGCATGTATGTGGGTGTGTCTGTGTGCCCCTGGTATGTATATGTGCGTGGGTGTCCCCCCCCCCCCGTTTGTACCCTGTGTCCCCCCCGTGTGTACGCTGTGTGTCCCCCGTCTGTACACTGTGCCCCCCTCCTATGTGTACGCGGTGCCCCCTCCTATGTGTACGCTGTGCCCCCTCCTATGTGTACGCTGTGCCTCACCCCCTTGTGTGTGTACGCTGTGCCCCCCCCCTGCGTGTACGCTGTACGCCCCCCCCTTGTGTGTACGCTGTGTCCCCCTTTCTTCATTGTCTCTACTTCTGCACAGGACACGTGTGCTGCTCTGTGCCGTTCCAGTACCGGCGCTGGCTGCTGGAGGAGAGCAGAAGAGGAGAACCGTGCGGTGCCAGCAGCAGAAGGTTATGAAGCTCAGGAGAGTGCACTGAAGAGCGAAGGAGGGGAAAGAAGGCTGCAGGGAACCTGGAAGCAGAGGTCCGGACAGGATGAATGAAGAGTTGCAGAGAGGTGAATCATCCAGTGTCCCTCAAAAGCAGCCTCCTTTGAAGCACAGTGGGCCAGGTTAGTAGCTACTACATACACCCTAACCATACACCTCCCCCCCTGTGTGTATGCTGTGCCCCCCCCCTGTGTGTACGTTGTCCCCCCCCCCCCAGTGCACCCGTGTGTACATTGTCTCCACCCCAGTGCACCCTTGTGTACCTTGTCCCCCCCCAGTGCACCCTTGTGTACCTTGTCCCCCCCCAGTGCACCCTTGTGTACCTTGTCCCCCCCCAGTGCACCCGTGTGTACGTTGTCCCCCCCCCCAGTGCACCCGTGTGTGCGTTGTGTCCCCCCCCCCCAGTGCACCCGTGTGTACGTTGCCCCCCCCCCAGTGCACCCGTGTGTACGTTGCCCCCCCCCCCCAGTGCACCCGTGTGTACGTTGTCCCCCCCAGTGCACCCGTGTGTACGTTGCCCCCCCTCAGTGCACCCGTGTGTACGTTGCCCCCCCTCAGTGCACCCGCGTGTACGTTGTCCCCCCCTCAGTGCACCCGCGTGTACGTTGTCCCCCCCTCAGTGCACCCGTGTGTACGTTGTCCCCCCCTCAGTGCACCCGTGTGTACGTTGGCCCCCCCCCAGTGCACCCGTGTGTACGTTGTCCCCCCCCAGTGCACCCGTGTGTACGTTGTCCCCCCCCAGTGCACCCGTGTGTACGTTGTCCCCCCCCAGTGCACCCGTGTGTACGTTGTCCCCCCCCAGTGCACCCGTGTGTACGTTGTCCCCCCCCAGTGCACCCGTGTGTACGTTGTCCCCCCCCAGTGCACCCGTGTGTACGTTGTCCCCCCCCAGTGCACCCGTGTGTACGTTGTCCCCCCCCAGTGCACCCGTGTGTACGTTGTCGTCCCCCCAGTGCACCCGTTTGTACGTTGTCGTCCCCCCAGTGCACCCGTGTGTACGTTGTCGTCCCCCCAGTGCACCCGTGTGTACGTTGGCCCCCCCCAGTGCACCCGTGTGTACGTTGTCGTCCCCCCAGTA